>NC_031990.1:77485208-77491305 GCF_001879085.1 Nicotiana attenuata
AAACCAAGGCAAAAGAAAAGAAGGAAAGGAAAAGAGAGGAAAATGAGAGGAAAGCAAAGAAAAGAGGGAAAGGCAAGAAACAAACAATGGAAAACACGAGGGAAGAATGAGAGGAAAGGCATGGCAAATAAAGAAAAATAAAAAGGCCGGGATGACGCATGCGACTGATCAAAAGCATAATAGGAACTGTTAACTGCCTAGGTGCATTCACTCCCCAAATGTGCGGGTACCAATATGTTAAATGCCCTAACTCTAATGTGATGGTTTCATTTTGTCATGTCATTCCAGAAAAGGTGGTTGGTTTGTGGTTTGAAAGTGGTAACTCTGCTTCACAACACAAGGACAAGAGGCAATGGCAAACAACAAGAGAACTGAGTTGGTTGATACCGGTGTTCGACAACAATTGGTGGAACGGGATAATAGGTTGGTTGAAGAGGTGCGGATGCTGAGACAACACATGACAGACATGTATCAAGCCTGGATGACTGGAAAGGCGCCACCCCGCACCACCAATTTTCCCGGACACTACCCTTACCCAAACTCCCAACATAATACCCAGACTGATCCTCCATATTCTCCGGATACACCCGCTTATCACACTCTCCCCAACTACCCTAGTAGCTCCATCGCTCATCCTGCAGTCACTTCTCCCCAATATTGCCCTCCTGCCATATCCGTTACCCAGACCAATCGAACTATCCACCCAAATCCGCGTAATGCCCGATTTCACCCTCCAGAGGTTGCCCACAGGGTCCTTGATCCATACAAGAAGAGCTCCCGGGATGAGCAGATTCATGGTAGAAATGAAAGGGTTACGGGAAGAGCAGGGCGAGAAGAGGTACCCAGGAAATTGACAAGCACAGAACTGTCCTTAAGGGACAAGCGAAGAGTGGAAGGCCAGGGTAGCATGACTTGCAAAGGACTGATTATGCCACATGACATCCGCCTGCCCGCAGGATTCAAAGTACCAAACTTTAACTTGTATGATGGGCGTGGAGATCCGGTAGCCCACCTGAGGGTCTATTGCAATAAAATGAGGATTGTTGGAGAGAAAGATGACGTGATGATGGCATATTTCAGTGAAAGCTTAACTGGGGCAGCTTTGGACTGGCATGGTCGTCAAAATGTCGATGAGTGGCTTACATTGGGTGACATGGCTCAAGACTTTGTCTGATACTTTCAATGCAAATCAAGTGTTGCCCCAGACCGCACCTCGCTATCTAAGATGGAAAAGAGGCCGGAGGAAAGCTTTAATGAGTTTGGGCTCAGATAGAGGGAGCAAGCTGCTCAAGTCAGTCCCCCGATCAGCGAAGAAGAAATGGTTAAGCTTTTTCTACAGGCCCAGGGACCCACCTACTACAGTCATTTGATCCCGGCCCTGGGTAAGCCTTTCAATGATGTGTTAAAAATGGGGAGCTAGTGGAAGAAGGAATCAAGTCAGGCAAAATCGTGAGTTGTTCGGAAGCCATTCAGAACGTACCACTAAGCTTGGTTGGAAGAAAGAGGAACAGAAAAGACGATCCGATAGGTTTTCTTGATCAACACTTCCAGCCTCGACATCATCCCCGTGGTTATCCTTGTGCATTAGGACCCTCCCCGACGCCACTTCTCTCCACAGAAATTCCAAAGTCGCACATCATATTCTCAGTACCCAGCTCCTCAAAATGCCCATCTACCCCCGCAAGCTTACCAAAAACACCCCGAATCAGGTTTTCGGCCCAATCCAGCGTTTAAGAATGAGAGGTTACGGAAGAAGAAGACCTTCACTCCATTGGGAGAATCATATGCTAGTCTGTTCCAGAGGCTAAGGACATTGGACATGTTGAAGCCGATTCAGATAAAAATGTCGAACCCTCTCCCAAAGAAGTTTGATCCTTCTCAAAAGTGTGCATATTGCTCAGGTGCCCTGGGGCACGACATAGAGAAATGTTGGAATCTGAAGAATGCAATTCAAAAGCTTATTGATGCAGGCGACATCGTCATGCAAAATCCAGATGCAACAAACACTGGCCAAGATCCATCTCCTATGCACAATGAGACGCATATGGTGGGTATGATTGATTGTGAGAATGAGCCGGCAGAAGAAACCCAGAAGCAGTTTGCTCAGAACAACGTGATGAAGACTTGTGAAAATTCCAGCAATCTTGGTGTGAAATTCAGTGGCTAAGACGCCGTACTTGGTAATTGGGAAGACGCTCCATCTCTTAGAGTTTTGGTGGTTTATTTTGTTGTCATTTCTGTTGTCCGGGTTATTTCAAGGTTGTAATCCGGATATTGTCTTGTGACTCAAACCCTTCTATCCTTTCATTTTGTCTTGTTTGTCTCGTCGTAGTAGCTTGTGTAGTGCTGTTTAGGTTTATTCAAGGGTTGTAACTCTAGTCTAGTTTGCTTGTTTTGTTGTTTAAACCCTTTCATCGTCAGTCTAATTCAATTCTCTGTTTCCCGCCATTTCTAGTCATTTTATCTGGTTCCTTTCTACTTTTGCAATTCTTTTCATGCTGGCTCTGGTGACATGCCATGCACGCATATTTCTCAGCCCAGTTTTAAAAGTCAGTTTAGTAATGAAGCAATAAAACAATGTTGAAGATGTAAGGACAGTCGAGGGATTTTGAAATCTCTTCGAGCCCAAATTGTGCGAAACTGGGTCAGACGGAACATAAAGAAATACTGTTGAAATGCATCATGCCACATCAGTTTGAGACCAAAGGCAAGTTTGCCCCCGAGTTTACAGGGGCCGCTCGTGGTACCGAGAGTGTTGTCCAAATGATGCTGGGTAATTGACAAATACAGAAGGCAAATGTGTGGATATGGTTAGTAATTCTGGTGCAATCAAAAAATGTTACCTATGTTTTCCTCAGTTTGTTTAATTGCGTAGTTTGTACTTGGCATGTTTTGGAGATTGAAATGACGAAGGCATTTTGTTCTGCTATCCAAACACTTTATCCTTTGTTACCCCTTTGAGCCTCGATTATTTTCTTGCATACCCCTCTTTCGGAATCAATAATAAAACTCGTAAGCCCGAGCGGGGAAAGAAAAATGGAGAAACAAGAGAAAAATAGTGAAAAAGGAAAAAGAAAAGAAAAGAAAAGAAAAGAAAAAAGACGAGAAAGGAAGAGAAAAGGAAAAAGAAAGGGAAAAGAAAAAAAAAGATTAGAGAATAAAAACAAAAAAAACAAAAAAAAGAGAGAAAAGCAAAAGAAAAGAAAAGTAAAAGAAAAGAAATGAAAGGAAAGAAAAGAAAAGTGGAAGAAAAGGAAAGATCGCAACAACGAACGTAGTTTTATGGCCTGAACTACGTTTGACTTGATCCCGAAAGGGTACGTAGGCAGCCTCTCTCTGAGGTTCAGATACACCGAAATAAAAGTCCAAAGTCCCCAAGGAAGAAATTGGGGCAGAAGTTGTGGTTGTTGCAAGAGATTTGATTCCGGAAGCTGTAATTTTGAACCCATGTTAAATTGTTTTGAGCCTTTAATCCCCTTTCTTTCTAACCCTATCCAAAAGCCCACATTACGGTCCAAAGGAAGACCTTCTGATCAATCTTCGAGAGATGCCAAGTCAAGCGAGCAGAGGTGAATCATATCAGGGGCAACACTCCAGTCCAAACGAAGGAAATTGAAAAATGAGAGAGCCCTATCAATGAAAAACCCTCACGGGTACCGCAAGGCAACGAAAGCTGAGAGAAATCAAAAATGAGAGAGTCTTATTGGTGAAAACCTTCACGGGCACCATAAGGCGATGGTGAGTTAAGAAAAAGACCGAAAATGAGAGAGGCTTGATGGTGAAAACCCATGGGCACCACAAGTCGAAAAAGGATTGTGATTCAGATCGGGCAAGCAGAGCATTGAAGCCCAGTTTCACGGCAAAAAGGTACAACAAGAGCTGAACATCAGATTTGCTAAACAGAATAGGCTGCAGGTGCATGTCAAGGTCATTAGAGTCGGGGTCCACATCCGATAGGTTTCTACTTTGTAGTTTTCTTGTTAGGAATCATCTCTTCCCATTGTCCTCTACTCTGTTCTTTTGTTTTGTTTACTTCCTCTTCTTGAGTATGTCTGGTCCGAACAAGTAAGAAATGACTTCAAAATTTGCCACCAGCTTTCCAATTGCACAAAACGGGGTCTGGCTAACACATCAAAATGTCATAAGTCAGGAAAAATCAACAAGCGCATTGAGCCAATAACAGTCGACATGCCTTGGGATTCGTGTAAAATACAAGGATTTGGTACATATCAATTCATGAACAATGAAACAAGATGGAGGGTGCTTGGTGAACAGATCAGAGATATTTTCTGTGAAAAGATTGGTGAACTAGTAGCAAGCGAGGTATTCCAAGCAGAGATCTAAGTTATTGTTGGAGTATGGCAAGTGAAGAAGCAATAGATCTCGAGGCCAAGGCCATTGATTCAAATCAGGAACGAACAACATGCGCGCTGAGTTGGTAACAATTAATATGCTTGGGAGTCCAGGTGAAACACAAAAGTTCGGTAAATGTCAGTACGAGCGGTGCAACAGATAAAGGGTAGTGAGCCTGAACGAGAAGAGGTGTTTTTCGGGTCAAGGCTTACAAAGGAAGTGGTTAGTCAAGAAATGAGTAAGGTCGTCGAATGGAAACCAAAATGAAGGAGCAACAGACCTCAAGGCCGAAGCCAGTGGTTAAGTCAAGAAAGAACAGCGTATACACAGAGTGGGGGTAATGGACGTGCTCTGGGATTCATGCGAGACACAAAGGTTGGGTAGATGCCAGTTCATGAGCAATGCAACAGATAGAGGGTATTGGGTCTGAATGGAGAAGAGGTATTTTCAATGGCAAAGATGACAGAGGAAAGTGGTTAGTCACCAAACAAGCAAGGTCTTCAAATGGAATCAGCGATCATGGGAAGAAAAGGCGCAATCACCCTCAAAGTTCAAGGCCACAAACCAACCACCACATTTTTAAACTGACAAGATTTTTCTTTGATTGAAACAGGGGCAGAAATTTTCTTTGTTGTTTATTTTGTTGCAGTCAGGAGCCCACCTGGAGAACAAGGGAATACTTTTCAAGTTTCAGCAGTCAGGCGCCCACCTGGAGAACAAAGGAAGTGCAATTCAATTTTAACTTTTAATTTTAAATATTTGATAACATGATGTACCCAGTTACCAAACTGGGGCAGAAATTTTCTTTGTTGTTTATTTTGTTGCAGTCAGGAGCCCACCTGGAGAACAAGGGAATACATTTCAAGTCAGTAGTCAGGAGCCCGCCTGGAGAGCAGGGAATACATTTCAAGTTTAGCAATCAGGAGCCCGCCTGGAGAGCATGGGAATACATTTCAAGTTTAGCAATCAAGAGCCCGCTTGGAGAGCATGGGAATACATTTCGAATTCAGCAATCAGGAGCCCGCCTGGAAAGCATGGGAATATAATTCAAGTTCAGCAGTCAGGAGCCCGCCTGTAGAGCAAGGGAATACAATTCAAGTTTTGCCAACTTAAAACATTGTTATAGACATAGAAGAGTGCAGAAATTCTATAACATGATATCTAAGCGTTGCGTTCTATCTGATTACATTTTTTGTTATTAGGACCTATAGACAAGTTTGCCTAGTGAAAAGCGGGTATGCAAGAATCAGAAAAGACCTATAGGCATATTTTCTACGTGCGTGTGCAGAAGCTATAGACATAATATTCTACATGAAAGTGCAGGATCCCTATAGTCATGGCATCTAAATGAGAATGCAGAGGTTATTATAGACATGATAGCTAAATGAGATGCAGAAATCTTATAGGCATGGTAACTACATGAAAAATGCATAAGTCTTATAGGCATGGTAACTATATAAAAAATGCAAGAATTAGAGATTCCTATAGGCAAGTTATCTACCCGTATACATGCATGGTCACCCCCTCCTTTTTCACTAAACATCCCCGAAAGTTTAGTACAAAGAATACTATAAGTGTGAGTTCAGGAGAGATTGTGAAATTGTGAGGTCTGAAGTGTGTTAATCGTGTCAAGTGTGAAAGAAAAGTAGTGTATTTATTGTGCAGAAAGCATGCAGAAATAAGGTAAGAAAATAGTTTGAAAACTGATTGTCAATCAATTACACAAGGCTTCCCTTAATTAAGG
>NC_031990.1:77492214-77565485 GCF_001879085.1 Nicotiana attenuata
GCAGAAAATTTTCTTTGTTTGTTTTGCAGCAGTCAGGAGCCCACCTGGAGAACAAGGGAATACTCTTCAAGCTTCAGCAGTCAGGAGCCCACCTGGAGAACAAGGGAATACTTTTCAAGTTTCAGCAGTCAGGAGCCCACCTGGAGAACAAGGGAAGTGCAATTCAATTTTAGCTTTTAATTTTTTATATTTGATAACATACTGTACCCAGCCACCAAACTGGGGCAGAAAATTTTCTTTGTTTGTTTTGCAGCAGTCAGGAGCCCACCTGGAGAACAAGGGAATACTCTTCAAGCTTCAGCAGTCAGGAGCCCACCTGGAGAACAAGGGAATACTTTTCAAGTTTCAGCAGTCAGGCGCCCACCTGGAGAACAAGGGAAGTGCAATTCAATTTTAGCTTTTGATTTTTAATATTTGATAACATGCTGTACCCAGTTACCAAACCGGGACAGAAATTTTCTTTGTTGTTTATTTTGTTGCAGTCAGGAGCCCACCCGGAGAACAAGGGAATACTTTTCAAGTTTAGCAGTCAGGAGCCCACCTGGAGATCAAGGAAGTGCAATTCAATTTTAGCTTTTAATTTTTTATATTTGATAACATGCTGCACCCAGTCACCAAACTGGGGCAAAAAAATTTTCTTTGTCTGTTTTGTTGCAGTCAGGAGCCCACCTGGAGAACAAGGGAATGCTTTTCAAGTTCAGCAATCAGGATCTCACCTGGAGAACAAGGGAACACATTTCAAGCTTCAGCAATTAGGAGCCCGCCTGGAGAACAGAGTCAGGAGCCCGCCTGGAGAATAGAGGAATACATTTCAAGTTTAGCAGTCAGGAGCCCGCCTGGAGAGCATGGGAATACATTCAAGTTCAACAGTCAGGAGCCCACCTGGAGAGCACGGGAATACATCTCAAGTTCAGCAGTCAGGAGCCCTCCTGCAGAGCAAGGGAATACAATTCAAGTTCAGCAGTCAGGTGTCCACCTGGAGAAAGGGGCAATATCTCAAAATACAGTTCAGCAGTCAGGCGTCCACCTGAAGAAAGGGAAATCATCTCAAAGTACAATTCGAGTTCAGCAATCAGGCGTCCCCCTGGAGAAAGGGAAAACATCTCAGATTATAAGTCAAGTCGGTAACAAAGAAATTTCACCGGAAGAATACAAGTCAACAATGCAACAAGAAATACAAGATCAAATTTGAAGATATAGATAGGATCTTTTGTAATTCATAGCTCATAGCTTAGTCTAGTTTCTTTTTATTTTTGACATGGTGTAATAAGGGGGTTCAGTAAGCAGTAGCAGCAGCAGCGGCAACAGTGAAATCACAGCTTCATGGTAGTCCCAGGCTACCAAACCTTCCCGAACTACACTGACCTGATTCCTTTTAGCCAAGGATATGTTTAGGGCAACCTCCAAAAGAGGGTCGGTCAACTCTTTCCAAAAATGCTTCCCAACAGAGTATTCAAACGGGCAAAATCGCTCGTATCCGCTCACTTTATTCTTTTTGCACGAAAACTCTTCGTGTTTCCGATGCAAAGAGGGGCAAGTTGTGAGCACCGTGATTTTTGCCCTATATGAATTTACTTTCCATAGTTCAAAACAAAATAATTTCTTTTCATTATTTGCAACTTTCTATGGAATTTTCGAAAAAATACAAAAAAAAAAAAGGTGTTGCATTGCATGTAGGAGTTAATTTTGCATTTTATTAATTGTTAGTAATTTAAGTTTTTTTAAATAAAGAAAATCAACCCAAAAAATAGTTAATTTGCATTTTTCATTCTATGATATTTCAATTTGATAATTTTCCTTTAATTGTTCGGTTAATTAAATTTTGATAATTATCATACGCTTAATTAGTGTATTTAGGTCAATTAGGTTTCTAGAATTAATTTAGTTTTTGGAAAAAAAAAAAACAACAAAAAGAATTTTAATTTTGGAAAAAAGGGAAAGATTTTGAAAAGAAAGAGAGATCAGATTTTATATTTGGGCCAAAGTTAATTAACTTGTCAAGCCCAAATCAAACCCCAGCCCAACCCACTTCTTATCATTAACCCGCCCAGACCCACGCCCCAACCCGTTTGGCTAACGCGACCCACTCCCTAAATACACACGCAAATACAATCTCAGAGAGCCAACACGCAAAATCCCTAAAATCTAACGCGCACTGTGCTTCTTTCTCCGAAGAACACGCGAACCAAAGTCCCAAATTCCGTCCAAATTCAGGCGAGTGAGTCCAAATCCCTAAACCACGCGTTCCCCCCATCCCTCCTCTCACCGTTCTAACGGTTCTGACGTGACATTCCCCTCCCCTCTCACTCGTTCGATTTAGATGTATTATCACAATTGGAAGGTTCTAGAGGCGGATTCGCTGGATGGAGTGGAGGTATTGGATTGAGTTCATTCAATCTGAGCCCTACATTTCATCAAGGGATTCGTTTTCAAAATAGGGCCAGTTCTGATTTTGAAGGGGGGTGCTGGAGAATAAAAAATTTGGAGGAAAAGTTGAAAGGCTTGGATTATTTTCTGGTTTTCTGATTCCATTTTCTTCTTTGAAGAGTACTTTCAAAGTTTAAGAGAAACATATATACGAATTTTTATTTTTTGAGTCCGTCTTGGAGTTCCAAAGAGATGAAAAGCTGAATTGAAGTTTAAGTTCGGGTTTACTGTTGTTGTTCTGTTGAATTGTTGCTGAACCTCGCTAGTATTCCAAGGCGAAAGGCATGTTATTAAGGCTGTAATTATTAATAGAAGTTTGCGACTTCAGGTTTGATTTTCTTTTTCACCATGTAACTCTGTTTTGGCTGTTCTTGAGCTATGAAATGGACTGAAGTTTGAAAAAATGACTGAGATTTGTGTAGTTGTCCTAAGCTCATCTCACTGCTCTGTTTGTTGTTTCCTTTTGTTTGAATTAGCTTCTTCCCTGATTTCATATGTGTGTTAGGGAGTGTTTGTATGGTCCTCGAGTCTTAGAATCCATCGAAACATGTGATTTGTGTGTTCGTCTGCCTCGTCTATCACTGTTCGATCATAGTTAGTTCTGAAAATGTTTGGAGAATTGGTTCCTCAACTGTCTGAAGGTTAATTTTGCTTGGCGTTCTGTTATCATAAGCTGTCGGAGTTGGTTTGTTATTGCTATTTGAATCAGCAAAGGACTCGTGTATTTTTCCTGAAATTTCATGCTTATTCATGTACTAACCTTAAAATCAGTCGAGTCATGCATAGTTTTCATTCATGCCTTAACGTTAGAAATGTATGACTATCTGGACGCTTGAATTCTTATCAATTGGATCAACTATCTACTTGCCCACAGTTCCAGTGATCTGCTTCACTTTTGGCTAGGATTGGCATCATTGCAGATGTTACTCTACTGGAATTGGGATTAAAGATGCATGTTGTGTTGTTTGCTAAAGTCAGTTTCTAGCTTTGTTCATGCCTTGTTGTTAAAGATGTATAGGTCATTGGTTCCCTTTCCTACTTCTTTCAAACATGAGTAAGTTGCGTCAAGCAATTTGAAGTGCTAGGTTCCGTTAGAGTGTTTGCATTTGGCAGTTGTGATTGTGATAATCCCGTTCCCTAGATTTTGGTTTAAAATAAGAGGTTAAGTCAAAGTTGTCATGCGAAATAGGTATGTGCAGAACTGCATCCATTTCTTCTCTTTCACTTGAATATCAGTCTTGCATTTGATTTTAAAATGACTGAATCATCCATTTGGTTTAGATTGTATTCACTCATACTGTATTGCCAACTATAGATCATCATTAGCCTCTTTGGACCTCTGTTTAAACTTCTATCCCTGCTGAAAATTTCTCTTGTCTCGCACTGTTTAAGCAGCAGGTTTTCACAGGTTCTTGAGTGCAAATTCTGCACTGTTGGTTTTCATTTGAATAGCTGAAGTCTTTGTGTTAAGCTTTAATCCGTGTGAATCTGCTTTATGACCTGAAATTAGACATACGACCAAACACTCTAAAACAATACTAATGTTTCTACCAGAGGATCGTCGCACTCTGAAATTTTTCATATACTTGAACATAACAAAATTCTTTTCTTAGAGGTCTTTGACAGTTTGTACAATTGCAATTGCGTGTGTGTAATTCTTAACTCCATTTTCTCTAATGAGCACTCTTTAGCTCTTGTAAAGCTCACTGCCCTAAAGTTTTGGGATGCCTGAAAACCAATATGACATTTGAAAGTAAGGGGGAAAAGAGGGTGCTGCTGGTTGTTTCTTCGTGGGCGCCATGGTTGTGCTTGCCATTGGCGATCGTTGGCAAGTGCATTTGGACTTGGACAATATTGAATCCTGCTTGTATCTGTTTCATGATAGTTTTCCTTTGCTTAGTTTAGTTTAAATGCTTAATTGTTGTCTAGTTGGTGGATTGAGCCCATGGAATGGAAGTTGAGGCATTTGGGTTGTTGTCTTGACCCAATAAAGTAACAGAATATGGTTTAATCAAAATTGGCGAGGATGTGATTAGCAAGAATTAAAAACATCTTTGAGGCGCTATGTTCAGTAGCCATAGTGAATACGCAGGAATGCTTTAAATACGCTCTAGATTAAAAATACGATCGTGGTTGCGTATACGTTCGCGTAACATGACCATGATCCTAAATTAATTTGGAGTATGCGTTCGCGCAACTTCGCTCAATCTTTTCTTAATAATAAAATAGGTTACAAGCTTTTAATTACTTTTAGCTCACATAAGTTCATTAAAATCACATATGGCCTTTTAGTAATTTCGTAGGCTAGATAAAAATAATATTTCGTAGAATATCCTTTAGGGCCGTTTAAAATACCAAGTGTGGTTGCGTATACGTTCGCGTAACACAACTACATTTCTAAAAACAAAGCCGGAGTATGTGTTCGCGCAACTTCGGCCCAAACTTTTCTTAATAATAATTAAGCGTTATTAATTGTGGACACGTTCGCGTGACATGATTTTTGACGCACCAAACAGGCGGGTATACGTACGCGTAACCCGTCTCAAGATAAATTTTTTTAATAAAAGCGGTGAAAGAAGCAAAAGCATATAGGTTCTAAAATTAGTAATTAAATATTTGATTAAGCCAAGTATGATCAAAACGACCGTGCTAGAACTACGGAGCTCGGGAGTGCCTAACACCTTCTCCCGGGTTAACAGAATTCCTTACCCGAAATTCAGGTTCGCAGATTGTATACAGAGTCATTCTTTTCCTCGATTCGGGATTAAAACCGGTGACTTGGGACACCATAAATCTCCCAAGTGGCGACTCTGATTTTTAAAAAATAAATCCCATTTCGATTGTCACTTCAAGTTAGAAATAACTC
This sequence comes from Nicotiana attenuata, assembly GCF_001879085.1. Classification (NCBI taxonomy): domain Eukaryota; kingdom Viridiplantae; phylum Streptophyta; class Magnoliopsida; order Solanales; family Solanaceae; genus Nicotiana; species Nicotiana attenuata. The sequence goes on from NC_031990.1 coordinate 77,497,508, forward strand.
CCTTACTATACCCCTTTACGGGGGTGTAGTAAGAAAAAGGAGGTGTAACATTAGTCGCTTATTACACTCTAATTTACAGCACTTTAACTGAGTTTGAGCTTTAATCACTAGTGTTTTGCACTAATTGTGTGTTTTATGCCTTGTAGGAGTGATTCCGAGCTATGTAGATGTTATGGAATGAATTCAAGTGATTTGGAGCTTTAAAGTCTGAGTAAAATCCAAAGGAATTAAACCGGGATCGTGTTCGGGGATCGACAGATGATAGGTAAGAACGAACGAAGAATCGAGTAGGCCTATTGCACACTGTCTAGTAAAATGCACATAACTTTTGGCACAGAATTCCATTTGGGAGCCACAATATATAGTTGGAAAGCTAATTCAAAGGGATACAACTTTTATGTTTTACATTTTTTCAAATGTCCAACAGAACAAGGTGAAAAGCGCATATATAAGGCAGAACACTAGTCAAAATGCGCGGTCAATGCGCGGCGCACGTCCTGTCCGGGAAAAGTGTCCTTTTTTGCGTAGGAGAAGGTGTAATTGTTTGGGACCTACTTGGTATATATACATGGAAAAATGGTATTTTGAGGACTTTGGACATAATTTATACCTAAGGAGGCTAAGGAGACCGGGGATTCGACCTAAGGAGGCAAGAACACACTAGGAGCAAGGCGGAGGATTCTTCTACGAGTTTTTCACTTCCTTCTTCCTATTTTTATTATTGATTATGAATTCTAGTATTGTAGTTATTCATACTATTATGAATAGCTAATTTGTTATCTTGGATTTTGATAGAACCTATTGGAGGATGATTTTCCTGTTATGTTAATATAGTTTTGCCGTAGTATTTTCTCTATTTTTTCAACTACGTATTTATTGTGGTTAGTGAAGAGATCTCAATTGAATGTGCCTATTTAGTGTGTATTACTCGGTAGAGAGTGCATATTTAGGTAGTTGTTGAACAATATCACTCCTAACGTATATGAGGGATCAATACGGAGGGTTTAAAGGTGGGATCAGGGATAACAAAACCTTGGTGCGATCCGAGTGAGCCGTACTTAATGTCAGCTAGCATAATTTGGGAGAATGTGCCTAGTAAATTGTGGTAGTTACTCGGGAGAGAATTACAACACTCATAGCGCTCATGATCGGTAGAGAATACTTAGGCGAATTTAAAGAAAACGTAGCGAAAAGGATTTCGAAGGGGAATCATAACTCTAGACCTCCTTAATCTTGTCTCTAACCCTTAGTATCTTTAGTTATTAATTTACTATTTTAATTTATTAGTTAATTATTTAAACACAAGAACTTAATATCTATAAATTAGGGAATTGTTTGGACTTGTGTTTCTTAGCGATATTGAACAACTGTTACTAAGCCTTAGTTCTCTGTGGGATTTGACTCCGGACTTGTAAACTAGATTATATTTACAACGATCGCTTAGTCCTTTATAAGGCATAGTTGGGCGTGATCACCTACAATACCTTCTATGTTAATTTCTTTTTACAATATTTATAATTTCAAAATTAAAAAGTCAATCAGAGTTGTTTTGGTATGAATCGGCGTTGGTTTCGAAATTCGGAAGTTCATAATTGCTTAGGCTTGAAACTGGGTTGCGATTTCGTAGAATTTATGTTGTTTGATGTGATTTTTGGCCTTGAATAGGTCCGTTATATAATATAAATATTGAGATAGAGAGATAATATTATATATATATATATATATATATATATATATATATATATATAAAAGTTAGGAATTGTTCAAGCTTGTCTTCGTGGTGATAGTGAACAGCTGTAGCTAAGCCTTAGTTCTCTGTGGGATTTGACTCCGGACTTGTAAATCGGATTATATTTGCAGCGACCGCTTAGTCATTTTTATAAGGCATAGTTGGGTGTGATCAAATTTTGGCGCCATTGCCAGGGAACTAACGGTGTAGTTGTAGGTGTACATATTTCTAGGTTGCAAGTTTGAACTTTTATTTTTGTTTTCGTGTATTTGATTATTTATTTATTTTTAATTTTTTTATATTTGATCTGAGAGACATGGCATCTTGGAATTATGAGAGTTTTGATGTTGGTAATTCTACTTTTGATCCTCCTTATGTATTTAGTGGAGGAAACCACCCAGGGCAAAATTATCAAAATATTCCCGAGAGCGAGTTATGTGCACCAAATCAATCTTATGTGTGGAATGTGTGTGATATGTGTGGTGGTCAAGATGGTTACTTTCATGGTTGTGCTTATATTTCTTATCTTCCCCCAACCTTTACTTTGATAGTTCTTCTTTTTCTTGTGAAGTTAATAGGAACAAAGAACCCAGGGATGATGACCTGAAAGAGATCAAGGATATGCTAAAGTGCCTTGTGGAACAATATGATGAGATACAACTGCGGGTACAAGGGCAAGATGCAACTATTCGCAACTTGGAGGCTCAAGTGAGTCAACTAGTTGAAGCTTTTAATGCTCAATATGCCAATATTATGGATAGTAGCCAGGAGCAGTGTGCATTAGAGATGGAAATTGAGGTGCCAATGGAGGGGTCCAAAGTAGAACCCCAACACTCTAACCAGCTAGAATTTGAGGATGCCGATGTTGAAGAAGTAACACCAGAGTCAACCAGGGACGTTGAAGATACAAATTTAGTTGACTCTAGTGTGATTGGTGTTGAGGAGGTTAAAAATCTTGAAGTTCATGTATTTGAGCGCGTTGGACCTCATTCCAAATACTTTTCTACATTATGTTCAGATGGTGAAATAGAAACTGAGCCGTATGAGCCAATGCAAGAGTCAAAGGAAGAGGAAGATGAGCCCTATATTCTGAAATTTTCAAGGCCGTCTAGGCAAAGTGACATTCCTCGGTTGAAAACCAAAAAGTTCATAAAGTATCAATTAATTTTTGGCTCGCAACAATTTGTATCACTCTAGGGCATGATCATAGAGCAGAATCAAAATTTGGGGTCCAATTCATAAGTTCGAAGTGGAGGCAGAAAGTGATTCACGTCGTGCCGCGACGTTAAATCAAGTGCTTGTTGGGAGGCAACCCAACTTTACTGCTTTCTTTTATTTTTTATTATTAAGCGAATCTTACTATCTGAAGGAGCTTAGCTTCTTAAATGACTCTTAATAAAGAAAGCTTTTTTGAAGAAAGCAAGCCTTTCAAGTAGGGCTTTTTTTAAAAATTGTATTATTTTTGTAGTGTCAATTTTTGATTTTGTAGGAGCATGGAAAGTAAAGCTATTGGAAGGATGCAACAGCAAACCAAATGGTTGGAACTAAGTGTGAGGTACCCGCACGAAGGACCAAGCCTGGGAGAAGTCTGAGTACCCCATGAGCTGATAGTGCTTCGGCCTTTGGCCTACCAGGGAGTTTCTTTTACCCTCTTATTCGTTATGATGTGCATTGGGGACAATGCACAATTTTAAGTGTGGGGTGAGGAGATTGTCTAGGTGACTTTCTATGCTACTTTAGATGTGTTAGTTTAATTGAATAATGCTTTTTTTTGAAATGATTGGACTTTTCCCGACGATGGATCTATTAGACAATTTTCTTGAGGGATTTAAGTCTAAAGAAAAAAAAAGATTTTCTTTGTAGGTAGTGTAGTAATTCCCCCTTAGTTTTTCTTTGTGCCGCAGTTCTTTTCCAAGAGTTTTGTTTGAATCGGGTGTAGTTAGTTTTATTTTTTCAGGAGTAGGAGCCAGTGTGAAATGAATTGACTTGAAGCAATATCTCTTGAATTTGTTATGCCTTGAGAATAGCGAGTACTTTGGTTGTGACGCTTAGGCTCAGTTTTTGACTCTAGTATAAGTACCTTAAATCGTAGATTCTTAATTTTGCTTAACTGCTTTGACTAGAGTGTCTTGATAAAAACCAATCCTGAATGAGCTATGTGTCATGTGTGTGTAAGGTTTTGTGTTATTTTGTGCGTTGCATTTGATGCCTAGAACTTGCCCCGTGTGTTTACAATGCAAAATAGTAGTTTTGTTCAGTCTTGGAAGTGATATAGGCGTTTCTTTGTTGATTTGGATATGTATATTTTACCCGCCTAATTGTTATGTATCGTAGTTAACCCCTTTGAGCCTATAATCCATGTTCTTTGCCAATCACATTACAAGCCTTATCCCTTCGTTTGAATTAACCATCTATTTGAACCTTTCAACCTCTCATGAGCAGTTGAATTGTTATGAACTTTGTAAAACTTAAAGTGTGGGGTGGTTTATTTGGCTTTTGAGTGGAACTAATAAAATAAGGAGAAAGGTTACTGTGTTGAAAAAAAAGTAAGAGCCACTTGAATTGAAGAAAAAAAAGAAAAAAAGTAAAAAAAGTTGTATTGCTGTGAAAAATATTCTTTGATAGTGGTGACTCTTGATGTAATTGTGCTTAAAGAAGTATGGGACAATATACATTGATGTGAAGGTGGAGTTTTGGATTGACATAAGTATGTGCTTGAATGTTAAAGTATATGTATTAAAGTGCTTAGGGAGGTGTAGTCACTCTTATATCCAAATGTATCCTACCCGACCCGTAGCCTACATTACAACCAAATAAAGTCCTACCTGATCCTAGACTGAATGAGCTCGATTAGTAGATTAGTACACTACGGGCAAGCCTATGGTGCATCTTTTGTGGCATATGAATGTTATTTCTGAGAGTGAGTGAATTCTTTCTATCTTGAGTTCCTAAGTGCACTTAAATTTTATTGTGTGGAACTACTCTCTTTTGTTGTGTGAAGGCACGTGATTCATGAAGGAAAGGTAATATTAGTGACCTCTATGTTAGAGTAAGTTGGTGAGTTGTGAATAATGCGTGGTACTTGTGAGTCAAATCTTGAGGTGAAGATGTTACGTTTTTGTGCTTAGTCTATTTTAAGTATTCTTAGTGTGATAAGTTATGAGAATTATTTAAAAAGGTCGTGTCTATATAAAGTATAACTTGATTGCTCGAGGATGAGAAATAGTTTAAGTGTGGGGTGTTGATGATAGGCTATAATTACGTATTTTATTCGCTTATTACAATCTAATTTACTGCACTTTAATTGAGTTTGAGCTTTAATCGCTAGTGTTTTGCACTAATTGTGTGTTTTATGCCTTGTATGAGTAATTCCGAGCTATGTAGATGTTATGGAATGAATTCAAGTGATTTGGAGCTTTGAAGTCTGAGTAAAAGCCCAAGGAATTAATTCGGGATCATGTTCGGGGATCAATGGATGATAGTTAAGAACGAATGAAGAATCGAGTAGGCATATTGCGCACTATCTAGTAAAATGTACATAACATTTAGCTCAGAACTCCATTTGGGCTACATAATATATAGTTGGAAAGCTAATTCAAAGTGCTACAACTTTTATGTTTTACGTTTTACCAAATTCCCAACAGAACAGGGTGAAAAGTGCGAGGCAAGTGCGCGGCCGCGCACTGGCCGTGCATGTCAGGCAGAACACTGGTCAAAATGCGCGGTTGATCCGCGACCGCGCACGTCCTGTCCGGGAAAAGTGTCCTTGTTAGTGTAGGATAAGGTGTAATTGTTTGGGCCCGACCCTACTTGGTATATATACATGGAAAAATGGTATGTTGAGGACTTTTGACATAATTTAGACCTAAGGAGGCTAAGGAGACCGGTGATTCGACCTAAGGAGGCAAGTACACACTAGGAGCAAGGCGGAGGATTCTTCTACGAGTTTTTTACTTCCTTCTTTATTATTGGTTATGAATTCTAGAATTATAGTTATGCATATTATTATGAATAGCTAATTTGTTATCTACGGTTTTGATGGAACCTATTGGAGGATGATTTTCCTGTTACGTTAATATAGTTTTGCCGTAGTATTTTCTCTATTTTTTCAACTACGTGTTTATTGTGGTTGGTTGAAGAGCTCTCAACCGACTGTGCCTATTTAATGTGTATTACTCGAGAGAGAGTGCATATTTAGGTAGTTGTTGAACAACATCACTCCTAACGTATATGAGGGATCAATACAGAGGGTTTAAAGGTGGGATTAGGGATAACCAAACCTTGGTGCGATACGAGTAAGCCGTACTTAATGCCAGCTAGCATAATTCGGGAGAATATATCTAGTAAATTGTGGTAGTTACTCGGGAGATAATTACAACACTCAGAGCGCTCATGATCGGTAGAGAATACTTAGGCGAATTTATAGAAAACGTAGCGGAAAGGATTCCGACAATAGGGAAAATCATAACTCTAGACTTCCTTAATCTTGTCTCTAACCCTTAGTATCTTAGCTGTTAATTTACTATTTTAATTTGTTAGTTAATTAGTTAAACACAAGAATCTTAATATCTATAAGTTAGAAATTGTTCAAGCTTGTCTTCGTGGTGATGGTGAACAGTTGTAGCTAAGCCTTAGTTCTCTGTGGTATTCGACTCCGAACATGTAAACCGAATTATATTTGCAGCGACTGCTTAGTCCTTTTTATAAAGCATAGTTGGGCGTGATCACCCATAAGCCTCAAGCCCAATGATCCACTAGGGTTTTCTTGGAGACTACTCCACCCCACACCTATATAAAGGGGTCAAGGAGAAGGCTAAGACAAGCATGTAAGCAGAAAGAAAGGCTAAAGAAGCTCTGAAGAATAACATCAAGGTCTCAATCCATATCTGCAATCGTCGTCTGTGGTCAAATTCCAAAGGCGAACTCAAATAATAGGCGGGCGGCTTCAAATCTTCCGTTCATGATAACCCAACACCAAATCCTGGTTCGTGACGACCTTCATATTGTTCGTGACGCACTTCAAATCTGAAATCCGTCAAGTTCAAGTTCAAGCTCTCAAGCTCTTGAACCATCATCCGTGAGGAGAAGAATCAGAGGACTACATTGTTTACCTCGAAAACACGAGTAACAATTAAATTTGATTTATGGTTTTAAAGATATGTGATTTAGTTCAATACTAATTAATAACCAAGAAATCCAGCGTGTAAATGAAGGAAATAAGTAGAATCAAACCAGTATGTAAGCCAGTCTCGACCTCGAGCCAAGGTGACCTCGAGGTGAATCAAGAACAATAAAGCAAGAATAATAAAGTTAAAAGACAATTCTGATGAACAATGAGTGATAAAGTGAGAGAGTATATTCTTTGCTAATGATTCAATGTGTTTACAAATGATTGGGGGTCCCCTTTATATAATGGGGGAACCCTAAATAAGGTACATTTCTATTTACAGTAAAGAATCTCATTGGGACAACTGTGTAACCGCCTAGTACAGATTCATACAAATCTATTCCGGGATTTATGCCACGATCTTGGGGACGTGGCAGGAATCTTGCTCATTCTGTTGCAAATCCATAGCGGCATTATCTCGAGACTAGTCATATTAGGCTCTGATGTTCCTCGAACACTTAGTTCTTCGAGCCTCGTACTCCGTCCTTAGGCTCAAACTCGGTCCATGGTAAGTCTATTCCTCGACGCGAGCCTTCTGTTCCTCGATATGAACCCTCGAATCCACAAAATCGGGGGCACCTAATTTCACCGTATACATACATAAATGATGTTAGACTAAAGGAGCCAAATATCTTAAACAGAAACAATGCCAGATATTTCACGGCAAATCCATCATTCAAGTACTAACACTAAGTGGGCGTTTGGACCTAAGAATTGTAATATTCTGAAATAAAGTGAAAAAAATTCAAGTGAAAATAGTATTTAAAAATTAGAGTTGTGTTTGGATATGAATATAATTTTAGGTTGTTTTTGAATTTTTATGAGTGATCTGAGTGAAAATTTTGAAAAGCAGCTTTATGGAATTTTTCAAATCTTCGAAAAAATCCAAAATTCATCCTCAAGTGAAAATTACAATTTTTTGGCCAAACACTGACTTCGAAAAAAGTAAAAAAATTTCGAAAAAAATGAACAGAATTGCATGGCCGAACGGGCTCTAAATAATAATATCTACTTAATTGTATTTCTAATATTTTTTTGTCTATTTAGATGTTAGTTGGCTTCTGTTTTTTTTGGAACTGCATATGTACTATTCCAATCGTTTCAATTTATGTGACACACTTTCTCTATTAATCTGTTTAAAAAAGAAATGACATATTTTTATTTGAAAATAATTTAATTTAAAACTTTTATTTTACTCTTTTTACCCTTAATGAGAAGCTTTTATAGCAAAAAAAATATCATGGCCCCACATAACTTTTTTCTCTCAAGCTTTAATCGTAGTATTTATACTAAGCCTAAATACAATGTCACATAATGGTAAGATATTGGATATATTTAAGGTTATTGCAACATAAGCAATCAACACTTTTATCACGTTGTAACATAACACTAACTTAATATTTTTAGATAAAATATTTCTTAAAAAAATCATATGAAACAAAAAAAATAAGCAAGACTGGACGCTTCAATGTGAGAATATTTTGATTTTGTGAAACATGAGCCAAGAGTTCATACGTAATAAATCAGAAATATTAAGCAGTGTCACACACATCAAAAATATTTAACTTATCAAAATGTTGGGAGTATTTAGTCATCATCTTTTGAAAAGTGAATGAATTAATAAAGTTAGATCATTCATTTTAAATTATTTAAAAAATCTAAAATTGTCTTTAGAGTCGACATGGCAATACTTTTATTTTCATATAGTTATCCAGTAATGAACAAACCATCCACAATGAGCTATTCTTTTTGAAATATAAATGATGTCAAAGGACATGAAAATTATAGTGTATAAATTCATTTCATTGGCTCGAACTCGGTCCATAGTGAGTCTATTCCTCGACGCGAGCCTTCTGTTCCTCGATATGAACCCTCGAATCCACAAAATCGGGGGCACCTGATTTCACCGTATACAGATAGTCCTCGCGTTTCTTAAAGTAAAATGATAAGAAATGATTTGGACCTCGATTTTCCGGAGTCTCTGATGATGACGCCATTCCCATGATGTAGGCGCTCGAAGTGACCGAAACGTCCCGCCAGTTCGCTTCCCCAAAATATTAAATGCGTGCCAATAATGGTCGGCCATCAGCGCCGCCGAACCGTCGCCGCTTATCTATAAATATGGGACTCCCCTTTTGAATTAAGAACTTTACTCTTTATTGCATTCTCTCTGATCCCTTCTTCTCTTCATCTCTTTCTCTCACCTCCTGCTTCCGCCGCCCTTTAAGTGCCGTAAAATGCCAAGCTCCGCCATCTTCCACATTTTTAACTTAAAATCATGGCAAAAACCTCTAAAAGAGTTCCTAAAAAAGAGAAGGATTCTTCTTCCTCTTCTCGGCCGGCCAAACTTGTGGCGCCGGCCCTTCACGAGATCATTCCCGGCCTCTGTGTGATAATCAACATTGAAAATCCCCCTAATATCACAGGCCGATGCGAACATGTATCTCGATACATTAGCTCAATATTGAAGAAGTATCTCAAGGACATGAAGACTGACTGTGGCTGGGAGACGAGGTCGTGGTACAGATCCCCGGCCCCGAGGAGAGCATCACTACTCATGTAGAGGGGTTCTTAAGTGTTTACACTTACCCCTTCACACTAGGTCCCCTTGATCTAGTAGTGATTGACTTTTGCAAAAGGTACGAGGTTACCCTCGGCCAGATCCATCCCTCTTTTTGGCGCATCGTGATTATGTTGCACTACTTCTCCAGCAAGGCCGAGGGATTAGAGTTTACCCTCAACCATCTCATTCGGTTGTATCAGCCTCAGCTATTTCGAGGGCTGATCAAGCTTCAACGTCGATCGAAAAAAGCTTTCTTTGCTAGTAACGACGAGGATAAAGACCGAGGTTGGATGAGCCGGTTCGTAAGAGTGAGGACCTCGCACGTCATCCCTAGGGGAAAAATGCCATTCCCGAAGAAATGGAACTTCAATTATAAGTGAAGTCATTTTCCAAATACCCTCTCATATTCCGCTTCCGAGTTTCGTAATGCCTTTACCTTTTTTGCAGTTGTTGCTTGGATGCCCCATGTGATCCCCGACCTCGAGGATTGGGTCCGAAAATTAGCTGCAACCTCCTTGTATGATGAGCGCAAATGGCGTGACTTATCGAGGGGCAAATGGGAGGCCAAGCACCACAGTTAGTTCTTCTCCCGGGTTTTCTGATGCTTTCCTTTTACTGGAGATGTTTTCCACACTTACGCTCGTCTATGCAGGTACTGGAGATGTCTCTGAAATGAGTCCAGCCCCGCCCGGGGAAGAGACCGAGTCCCCGATTCCAAAATCGGGGAAAGACAACAAGAGAAAAAGGGCTTCGGAGCACGAAGACTCCCCCGATGAGAGGGCCCCTACTCAGAAGCCAAGGAGGAAACTGATTCATGTGGATGTAGATTCGGCCCTCCAACTTCTGAACGATGAAGAAAATGAGGGCGAAGAATTGGCACTGGTGCATCGAACTAGGAAATCGGTCGAGGCCGCCAAACCCTCCGAACTAGAGACCTTGCCTCGTGGTGAGGGCCCTTGAGGTCGAGATCATTCCCCCGCCTTCAACAAGTACACCGGAGGGGATAAGTGTCGAGAACCCTTAAGCTAATCAGAGCCTTGAGTGAAGAGCTCGGGGCCGTGACAATAGGTCACTCCCCTTCTCTACCATCTTACTCTGAGGAGGCGATAAAGGACGCTCGAGCTCTGCGAAAGCCCGACCCGAGAAAGGTCCTTGAAGAAGATCCATTTCAGGATTGTTTCACTGGGGTCGATGATGCCGCCGACCTTAATGACGCATCCACCCTCTTTGAAGAGGCTCATCGTCTCTTCTTTCGGGTAAACACTAACTTTTATTTGTATTTTTTCTTCTCCCCTTCTCTTGACTGATATCTCTTTGTTTTTTGTGTATGCCATCATCAAGTTCAGGGTCGAGCTGAGCCAATGTGAAGCCTAGCTCAGGAAGTCTTTAGATGAGGAGAAGGCCTTGAGGCTCCATTGTAGCCAAAATGAGGAGGAGCTCAAGGACCTCCGGGCTGATTTGGCCAAATCTCGCAAAAACGAGGCCGAGCTAGACAAGTAGGTAACCATGATTTTGAAAGAGTATGGTCTTCTTGGCCATACTGTGGAGGTTAACACTTCAATGTCTTAGCAGCAACAAAAGTTGGAGGTGATCGGGCAGCTCCGGAGTGAGGTCGATCAGGTTAAGGCTGTTGGTGGCTTCAAAACAATGCCAAGCCTGGACCTTTCACATTCGAGGCTCCGTCCGTGAAAAGGGTCCATACCCCTGATGATGTACCCGATTTTAGCAGAAGTTCTTTCTCCACTTCGGGTATGAGGGTCGGCGTAAAATCGGCCACGAAGTCAGCTAAGATTTGAGACTTGATGGCCATTCGGGGTTGATATTCGATGTCATACCCTCCAAGTTCGACGGCCTATTTGGCCAGCCGGCCCGATAGTTCGGGCTTATGCAAAATATATCGAAGGGGATAAGTGGTCAACAAACATATGGGATGACATTGAAAATATGGCTTTAACTTTCTAGATGCGCTTATTAATGCAACTGCCAATTTATATAAGTGTGGATATCGAGTTTCAGCATCACCTAGAGTTCGACTTACATAATAAACAGGGAATTGCGTACCTTGCTCTTCTCGAACCAGTACCCCACTTACCGCTATCTCTAACACCGCCAAATACAAGTAAAGCTTTTCGTCTACCTTCGGAGTGTGAAGCAGAGGTGGGCTCAATAAGTATCGCTTTAAATCTACCAATGCTTGCTGGCATTCCGGGGTCCATGCGAAATCCTTTTTCTTTTTGAGCAAGGAAAATAATCTATGACTTCGATCTGATGACCTTGAAATAAATCGACCCAAGGTGGCAATTCGTCCTGTTAACCTTTGTACGGCTTTCACACTATCTACGATAGTGATATCCTGGATGGACTTGATCTTGTCAAGGTTAATTTTGATCCCTCGATTTGATACCATGAATCCGAGGAACTTGCCTGAACCTACCCCAAAGGTACATTTCTCTGGGTTAAGCTTCATGTTGTACTTCCTCAGGATTTTGAATGTTTCCTGGAAGTGAGCTAAATGGTCCTCTGCGCGCAGGGACTTAACCAACATATCATCAATGTAAACTTCCATTAATTTACCTATCTGTTCCTCGAACATTCTGTTAACTAAGCGTTGGTGTGTTGCTCTAGCATTTTTTAGCCCGAAGGGCATTACATTGTAACAGTATGTTCCAAACTTAGTGATAAATGAGGTTTTTTCCTGGTCCTCCGGGTTCATCTAGATTTGATTATACCCGGAGTAAGCATCGAGAAAGGTTAGTATCTCGTGGCCGGCCGTGGCATCGATCATGCGATTGATATTAGGCAATGGAAAAGAGTCTTTAGGGCATGCTTTGTTTAAATCCTTATAATCTACGCACTTTCTAAATTTGTTTCCCTTTTTGGGAACTACAACTACATTGGCTAACCATTCGGGGTATTTTACCTCCCGAAAAGACCCTATTTTAAGAAGTTTGGTTACCTCATCCTTTATGAATGCATGCTTCACCTCAGACTGGGCCTCCTTTTTTTACTTTACTGGTTTGAACCTGGGTCGAGGCTTAGCCGGTGCATTGTTATTTCCAGTGGGATCCCCGTCATATGTAAATGGGACCAGGCAAAACAATCCATATTATCAATAAGAAATTGAATGAGTTTTTTCCTGAGTTCGGGGGTTAACCCCATACCCAGGTATACCTTTCTCTCGGGCATGTATTCGATCAATATGACCTGCTCCAGTTCCTCGACCGTCGACTTGGTTGCATCGGACTCTTCGGGAACGAAGAAAGTTTGAGGAGTTAGGAGATCCTCTTTTTCGTCTTCGGTTACCTGCTGCTCCGATTCGGTCGAGGTTGGGGGCGGTGATTGCTATTTAGCCGTCTGCTTATCTTTGGTGCTTGACTTTTTCGAGGTCAAAGGTGCTGGTACCGGTCTTCGACTGCAAACATCTCTTTTGCAGCGTGTTGTTCTCTGTAAACCATTTTGACACCATCCACTGTTGGGAATTTCATCATCTGATAAAGGGTTGAAGGTACTGCCCTCATGTTGTGTATCCATGGTCTCCCGAGAAGTGCATTATACCTCATGTCGCCTTCAATGACATGGAATTTTGTATCTTGGATGGTCCCGACCACGTTCACTGGTAGGATTATCTCCCACTTTGTTGTTTCGCTTACCATGTTGAAGCCATTTAGGACTCGGGATGCTGGTACAATATGGTCCTGAAGGCCGAGCTGCTCTATGACCCTCGATCTGATTATGTTTGTTGAGCTACCTGGATCCACTAGAACACGTTTAACTTGAATTTTATTTAACAAAATAGAAATTACCAGGGCGTCATTGTGCGGCTGAGATATGCCTTCCGCTTCCCCATCATTGAATGATAGAACGCCCTCGGGCACATAGCTCCGAGTTCGTTTCTCCGGTGATCGACCCTTGGTGCGTTTGAATACAGGCCCTTGTGGAACATCGACACCGCTAACGATCATATGAATTACGTGTTGCGGTTCTTCATGCTCATTTTTTCTGTTTGCATCTCTTTCCCTGAAGTGGTTCTTTGCTCGATCACTGAGAAATTCTCGAAGATGGCCTTCGTTGAACAACCGAGCTACCTCCTCCCTCAACTGCCTGCAATCTTCGGTTCTATGGCCATGTGTGCCATGATACTTACACATCAAGTTTGGATTCCTTTGAGAATGATCGATTTGTATAGGCTTGGGCCACCTGGTGTCTTTAATTCTTCCGATAGTTAACACAATCCCTGATGCATCTACACTAAAATTATACTCCGACAATCGAGGTGCTTCAGTGGGGTCGGTATGTCTGTCAAAACCATTCTTACTCATGAGTCCCCGAGAGTTTTGACCCCGATCATTTCTCCGATCATTCCGAGGAGCATTACGCCCTGAACCGTTGTTTCTTCGATCGACATATGGCTGATACCGTTCCTTGTTTGATCTCGATTCCCTGTCCGTATCCATCGGGGGCTTAGCTACCAATCTATTAGGATGAACCGAACTCGAGGGGGCTCCCAACTGGTCGTCCTCGACCCTGATCATTGATTGGTAACGATTATGTACGTCCGACCACGTCACAGCTGGGTACTCTATCATATTCAGCTTTAATTGTCGTGACGCGATTGAACTCCGCTCGTTCAAACCCTGCATAAAAGCCTGTACTACCCAGTCATCCGAGATCGGTGGTAATTCCATTCGCTCCATTTGAAACCGAGACACGAACTCCCTTAACATTTCGTCGTTCCTCTGCCTTATCTTAAAAACGTCTGATTTCCTTGTCGCCACCTTTATGGCCCTGGCATGTTCTTTCACGAAGGCAGCTGCTAACATAGCAAACGAATCGATAGAGTTCGGGGGCAAGTTGTGGTTAGAGTCGTCAATATGGGCTTGGCCCGTTGGGCCAGCCTAGCCCAGCCCGTGATTTAGCAGGGCTGGGCTAGAATTTTTGGAGCCCGTTTAAAAATGAGGCTTTTAAGACCGGCCCGAATAAGCCCGTGGCCCACGAGGCTTGATTGAGGCCGGCCCGGCCTGTGGGCCTAATAAAATATTTACTTAAAATATATAAAAAATAAAAAGTATACTGCCTTTAGATATGGAAAGTCAGAATTGGATCTTTACTAAGAGGAACCAAAACTTAATCTTGAGAAGTTTCAAGAGGTGATGTTGTCATGTATTGGAAGGACCATTCTAGAAAATATCCCGATCTTTCAATGATGGTGCGTGAATGTGATGTACTTAGCATTCTTATTACCATTGTACCATCGGAATCAATATTTAGCATTGGTGGCGTGTTCTTACAAAGTACAGAAGTTGCATTTATTATGAAAATGTCCAAACACTTGTTACTACTTGAAATTGGCTGCACAGGTTTTCCCGAACTCAAACTTGTAATATTTTTATGTGAATTTAAATATTATTAATTTTTAAAATTTAATTTTTTTAATATTTAACTAATTAATATTGCATATGAATTTTAGATGAAAGTGAAGATGTTAAGACAACCTTGTCACAAGCGGATTCAAATGTGTTTGATGAAGATGATGTGTTGGATATCTCATAAGCATCATGAACGTTCTCTTGAATAGTTTGTTTTAGTTTTGACTTTTAGTGAATGAAATATAGTCTTGTCTTTTACTTTTTCTTTTTAGTATTTATTGTGATATATTGGAACAATATAAAAAGCTATTAAGTTTTGCGTATTTTTTCCAATAAGATATTTTTTAACTTTTAAATAATTATCTTTTTTTAGGTCAGAACTTAAAGAAAAAATATAAAATTATATTTTTAAAAATGATGGGCCGGCCCGTGGGGGCCCGCGGCCTACATAGGGCTGGGGTGGGCTGACCATTATAAGGCCCATCAAAATAGTGGGCTAGCCCAGCCCAGCCCGTCAATTGCTAAAGCCCACGTGGGCTGGGCTGGGCTAGCCCGGGCCGGCCCATATTGACAGCTCTAGTTGTGGTACCAAATCATGGCTCCTTTCGACAAAGTTTCCCTAAAATTTTTCAACAATACTGATTCGATCTCATCATCATTCAGGTCGTTTCCTTTAATCCCGCAATATTATGAGGTAATATGTTCATTAGGGTCGGTTGTCCCGTTATATTTAGGTATATCGNGAAAATGTCCAAACACTTGTTACTACTCGTAAATTGGTTGCTACGACTTTTTACCCAAACTCAAGCTAGGTTAATTTTTTTATGTTAATTTGACTATTATTAGTTTTTAAATTTAATATTCTTAATATTTTATTAATTAATATTGCATATGAATTGTAGATGTAAATGAAAGTGAAGATGTTAAGACAATCTTGTCACAAACGGATTTAAAAGTGTGTGATGAAGATGATGTGTTGGATATCCCATAAGCATCATGACGTTCTCTTGAATAGTTTGTTTTGACTTTTGACTTTTAGTGAAAGAAATATAGTCTTGTTCTTTTACCTTTTTAGTATTTATTGTGATGTACTGGAACAGTATAAAAAGTTATTAAGTTTTGACAAAAAAATTTCAATAAGATTATTTTTTAACTTCTAAATATTTATCTTTTTTCTTAGGCTAGCACTTAAAGAAAAATAATAAAATTATATTTAAAAATGATGGGCCGGCCCGTGGGGGCCCGCGGCCTACATAGGGCTGGGGTGGGCTGACCATTATAAGGCCCATCAAAATGGTGGGCTAGCCCATATTGACAGCTCTAGTTGTGGTACCAAATCATGGCTCCTTTCGACAAAGTTTCCCTAAAATTTTTCAACAATACTGATTCGATCTCATCATCATTCAGGTCGTTTCCTTTAATCCCGCAATATTATGAGGTAATATGTTCATTAGGGTCGGTTGTCCCGTTATATTTAGGTATATCGGGCATGCGAAACTTTTTAGGAATGGGCTTCGAAGCCGCACTCTAAGGGAATGGTTTTTGTATGAACTTTTTGGCATCCAAACCTTTCAAGACCGGGGGTGCCCCCGGTATTTGATCAACACAGGAGTTATAGGTCTCAACTTTCTTATTATTATCCTCAATCTTCTTCTCTCCGGACTCGATTCTCTTGGTGAGTTCCTCGAGCATCCTCATAATTGTGGGATCAGTCCCCGAGCCATTACTGTTTGATCTTTCCGGTATCGGCTTAGTACGTCGACTGTTTTCTGGTTTGACTATACTTGGAGTTTTGTGCTGACTCTGAAGCTGAGCGATAGCAACCCGTTGAGCTTGTAGCATCTCAAATATTACTTGGAGGCTGACTCCTCCGTCTCCTAGACCTTGTGTTCCTTGGCCACCAGATCAGGCTTCCCTGCGTACACTTCTTCCGAGGTCCGCACTTAAATCCGCATCCAAAGCGATGCGCGTCCTAACATCGACTGGTTCCCCATTTGGCACTTCCATAGGGTTAACCGGTGGTACACCGACCCTTACATTGTTGTTTTCCCCATGAAATCTAAGATCCTCGTCACCATGTACGGGTGTGTTTTGCGAGTTTGACATATTTTAACCTGAAAACAAATTCTGAACAAGAACAAGTGTGAAAATAACGTGTGTTATCAGAATCAATACTGAAATAATCACTATTATCTTTAGCCCTACGGTGGGCGCCAAACTGTTTACCTCGAAAATACGAGTAACAATTAAATTTGATTTATGGGTTTAAAGATATGTGATCTAGTTCAATACTAATTAATAACCAAGAAAGCTAGCGTGTAAATGAAGGAAATAAGTAGAATCAAACCAGTATGTAAGCCAGCCTCGACCTCGAGCCAAGGTGACCTCGAGGTGAATCAAGAACAATAAAGCATGAATAATAAAGTTAAAAGACAATTCTGATGAACAATGAGCGAATAAAGTGAGAGTATATTCTTTGCCAATGATTCAATGCGTTTACAAATGATTGGGGGTCCCCTTTATATAATGGGGGAACCCTAAATAAGGTACATTTCTATTTACAATAAAGAATCTCATTGGGACAGTTGTTTAACAGCCTAGTACGGATTCGTACAAATCTATTCCGGGATTTACACCACGATCTTGGGAACGCGACAGGAGTCTTGCTCATTCTGTTACAAAATCCATAACGGTATTATCTCGAGGCTGGTCATATTAGGCTCCGATGTTCCTCGAACACTTAGTTCTTCGAGCCTCGTATTCCGTCCTCAAGCTCGAACTCGGTCCATAGTGAGTCTATTCCTCGATGCGAGCCTTCTGTTCCTTGATATGAACCCTCGAATCCACAAAATCGGGGCACCTGATTTCATCGTATACATACATCTCTTAGATTTAGAGATATTTTAGAGATTGTAATCCCATCACTTGAAACTGAATATAATATTTATCGCTATATTTCTTGTCTTGATTATTATTTTCAGGAGCGAAATTTCGTCGTTACAGTTACAATATATAACTTTCGATCCTATAAAGCTCGTTAAAGTAAGCTTAATAATGCAAAGCAAATAAGTCATTTCATGTAGACATGTACTCGTGTATTTTAATTTTAAGACAAAAAAAGCCACGTAGGAGTACTGTTTCGTGGATCATTAGTATGATACATATGTTTTGCTGATGAGAATGCTCAACTGTTGTTAGCGATGCCCGCACGTGACCTAACTTCCGTCTAAGCCTAACTTCTTCCGTTGAAGGACCAAAGTGCACCAAAATTGTAAACTTAAAAAACATAAGTTTATCCTCAATGTAACCTTTGAGGACCAAGTTAAACTAAACTATAAACTTAGAGGACTGTTGCGGCTAAAAACTCATTTCGATTACTTTATCTCTCTCTCTACGGGGCGCTTCAATTTCTCTTTCGTTCTCTCTCTCGCAGCTCTACAATTCCTATCGCCGATTCAAAACCCTAGAATTCAGATAACCGAACCGGTCGGTTGTAAGCTCCATTGGTATCAGCATCGACATCTTGTAAGTTTTTTTTAACAATTGTCTTCCATATCTTATAACGAGCCCTAATTTTCTCCATCTCTGCCGAATACACTATTTTTCATTCGATGAACTCGATTTCTTTAGGTTATTAGTTTTTGAGGTCCGGGTACAGTGTTTTAAATAGCTTGTACTATCAGCTTTGTTCTTGATTGTTGAGTAAATCTTTGCATTTTGATGCTATTTAAGTGTTTTCGGATGATACGCAGAGTTGTTTTAAAAATCGCCTTTTTGTACTTAGATGCTCTAACACACAATTTAGAAATTATGTATATTCTTTGTATTGACAGTGACGAGCAAGGTTGTGCTGAATGTGTGCAATGTGAGCGGATGATTATCACTAGTCTGTAGGTTTAGGTGAGAATTTAGTATGAAGTCTGAATTCATAACTTCTGTGATAGTTTAAAGTTTGTTACTGTATCAGAAACTCAGAAGCTACTTTTTGGATAAAATAACTGTATCACTGTAAAAGGAAAACCCCATCTACAGGGATATACAAAAGTAAAGAATCTTTCCCATTTTTTTTTACAGTGGTGGTCTTCGGGCCAAATTGCACGCATCTCGATTATTCCACAGAGTACCTGCTACCTGCTACCTGGCACCTGCAACTAGGGGTGCGGTCAGTGCGGTACAATATTTAGATATTTTGGTTCAGTATTTTCGGTATTTGGTTCTTAAAATGCTATACCAATATCATACCTAGTTAAATTCGGTATGTTTCGGCTTTTATCCTTTCGGTTTCAGTTTATTCGGTCCAATAACTTCACTTTGTTCGGCTTGAATATTAACTAGTGCATAGAGCCGTCAGTGTTGTCAAAAGCGAAAAGCTCTAAAAAGCGCTCGAGGTCTATTGGAGCTTTAAGCACAAAGCGCAACTAAAATGTGGGCTTTAGTAAAAAAAGCCGCAATGAATGAAATATTATATATTAACTAGTGCATAGAGCCATCGATGTTGTCAAAAGCGAAAAGCTCTAAAAAGCGCTCGAGGTCTATTGGAGCTTTAAGCACAAAGCGCAATTAAAATGTGGGCTTTACTTAACAACGTAATACACTTATTTGTTGATTATTATTGTTATTAAGTATTGCCTGATTCAAGATAGAACTCATGGGCAATAAGGCACACGCCTTAGTGCCTTGCTTACACTGAAGCGCAACTTAAGCGAGCGCTTGCTTAACACAAGACAATCTCATCAGGAGAAATTTTCAGCTACCTAATAGGTGTTACATGTGCCTCTGCAAGTCCGAGTCAATTAATCATTTGTTTCTTCACTGCTCAGTTACAACAGACATGTGGAACATGTTCCTAACTCCGTTTGGTCTGCATTGGTCTATGCCATGTAGTGTTAGGAAGGTTTTTGTGAGTTGGTGCTCATGGAAAGTTGATAAAACCACCAAAAGGATCTGGGCCACGGTTCCTGCTTGTATTTTGTGGTGTATATGGACCGAAAGGAATCAGAGATGCTTTGATGGGGTCTCAACTGCCAATCATTCTCTTAAAGCCAAATGTTTAGTTAATCTTTTTAGCTGGGTTAATCTTACCCCTGTTTATAACCTTGAACCCTTTTTGGAATTTATCAACTCCTTAGTCTTATGATAGATCTTTTGTTGATATTTTTGGGCTGATACTTTATGTTTCTTTGTAACATCTGCATCTTCTAGATGTCTTTGTTAATAATATTCACATACTTCATAGAAAAAAAGCGAGGTGAAGCGCGCTCCCTGAGACGCCTTAAATGAGCCTTTGACAACATTGAGAGCCATATACTGTAATTTTCTTAATTAAAGTATCCACAAATGCAAAAAAAAATATGTTCTAAGTTTACTCAACTGTTGATAAAATCTTTGTACAAAACCAGCAAGTATCAAGCCATAGAGAGAAAAAAGGTACATAAAGGAATAAATTTGTTCATTGAAAATGTTTTGTTAATTGCTGAACTTAGAGAGTATAATAAGGACTAATCCAACCTTAACCCTCAGGGGTTGGCCTGGTGGCAATTGACTTGAGCCTTGGGGTTTGCTCCCTTTCAAGGTCTCAAGTTCGAAACCCATTGGGTGCAAACAATTTCTGAGGGCCATCGGACTGGGTAAAACCTGAATTAACCGTGGTGCACTGGCGGGAAACTCCTTGCCGAGGGCCTGTGCACCCCCGGGATTAGTCGGGTTTCTTAGAGACTCGGACATCCGGTGCAAATCAAAAAAAATAAAATAAGGATTAATCCAACCTTAGAAACATTACGTTAAACTGCATGACAACCTTGCTTGGCAATCTGGAGAGTAAGAGTTAGAATCTGCAGCCTACCTTGTTCCTCCATTTTCCTAACGAAGTACATGGCCGTTACTACCAATCTCAACATGAATGTCAAAGAAAAGTTTTGCGTAACTTAGCATGTTATAATCAATAAATATGTGTATTGTGTAACTTAGTATATATTTCGGTACGGTGTCGGTATTTCGGTATTATTTCTTTAAATACCAAATATCATACCTAATACTCCCTCCGTTTCAATTTATGTGAACATGTTTGACTGGGCACGTAGTTTAAGAAAAAATGAAGACTTTTGGAATTTGTGGTACTAAACAAGTCAAAAAGGGGCGCAAAGTATTTGTGTGGTTATAAAAGCTTCTCATTAAGGATAGAATTCTAAGTTTAAGCTAAATTGTTACCAAATCTAGAAAGGAGTCATTCTTTTTGGAACGGATCAAAAAGGAAATATGTTCACATAAACTGGAACAGAGGGAGTATCATATCTTTTGGATTTAGTGGAATAAGGACCACATTTTTTTTATGAAGTAGTATTATAAACGACATCAAGAAGATGCATGGAAGCAAAATAAGTACAAAAGGAGTGAGTTTGTTAGCTCTGTTCAATGAACCTATGCAATCGCTAAAGAGCTAACAAAGTCCAAAACTACCATGTTTTTTCTTAAGGCGATATGATGGATCCCGTCTAACTGTCTTGTTAGCATGAGTAGTTTGGCTTGTCATTTGCTGACAATTCTTCCATATGGTTCAGGAGAAAACGATTACATAGATTTTGCAGCTCAAGGTGCCAGTAGCGCCAAATCGAAAAAAAAAAATCTCCACCACAGCAATATGGAAAAAATTTGTTGCCATTACCATATAGCATTACAAAGTAAATTAGTTTAATTCTTAGGAAACTTTTCGCATGTTAGGAATGTGATCCCACTGTTTTGCAGTAGGATTGAGTTGATACAAGGGTGACATAGTTGAAGAGGGCAGCAAGATGGGTCGTGGGGTCTCGATGAGGTCGTAGTGCCTTATGATAAATTTACTGGGACTACTTGGCCTTGGTAAATAAGAAAATAGCATCACAAATTACTAACTATGACTATGAGGATCAGTATTCAAGTTGACCAAAGACCTGTGCTATTTTGTAGGTGTCCTGGTGTATGCCACAAGTTAGCATTAGGGACATTGTGAGATCATGTGCACACTGTGTTCCTTGCTAAGCCAGTCAAACTAAAAGCTCATAAAACCAACATGCTAGTCCTGTTCATCGCGTGGAATTATAGATATGAGTCCAAAGGAAAGTACGCATTGACATGTATGTTAGATTGTTAGGTCCAATTTTTGATTTTCCTCTGCCGGGGGGCTGAGAGGATGTCCGTGAATCCAATACTCTCCTAATGGCCTGCCTTTGACTGTGCCCGGGGGGGGGGGGGGATTTTAATCGTGGCAGGCAAAAGCTATCTTGAAAACTCAGCAAATAACTACTATTATGCCTCAAAACCTAGACATCAATGTTAGCCATTCACTCCTTTGGGCACTTTTTGTCTTTTCGGAAAAATTATTGTGTCTCTAAAATTAGAGATTCTCTATCTCTCACACTTGACCATGTGATTATGTAGAATCCCTAACCAACAAAAGACACTCGTGTCAAACACCAGACCTGTGTAAGTGAACCAGTAACGACAAAATCTTAGTCCCAACTAATATATATCGTATGTATGGGCACTTTGCTTCATTGTGCTCTACTTTCTCTTTATTATCCATATAGCTTTCGAGAGGTTGTAGTTTTTTCAAGACAATTTTGCTCCATATATTTTTAAGGTTACATCGTCCTTTTTTAACATTTTCAATCATCATGATAGCACCAACAGGCGGTGCATTTGAAGGTCTACGTAAGATATGGCCTAATTGTTTAAGGCAACCTTCTCTATTTTTTGCCTCTCTGTGCTACTTGCATTTTTGTCAGATGTGAGCACATCATGTGAATGTTAGGTGGCCCCCAGTTTTTAGACATATTTCCACTTATTCCCCTTTGTATTGTTCACCTAGGAAGTGGAGCATTTTTCGAATGTAAATTTAGATGGTCTGTTGAGCTTGCTGTAGTCACGTGTAGATGCTTTTTAGATATCTAATCTTGATCTTTTCCAATTCTCACCTTCGTTTTTTGCTGTTTATGTCATGTCCCCTTGGTCCACCATATAGGCTGTTTCTTTGATTTGTACAAAAGGATAACATTGAGCTTCAATGCCTGCACTTGTTCCTTGTGATTTCTGTCTATGTAGTTTGTATAGATGGTGTATGGATGTAGTTCATTAATGTTGATGTTTAATTCTCACATCCATACTACCTTTTCTCAGTCTCAAATAATATCACAAAGAACCAGCCAAGTGGGACTAGCAGCATGAACTTTTCAGCTTTTAAGTAAACATTAATGATCCTTTTGCAGGAGTTTTAGGACAGACAGCTGGTATATGCTCTGAAGTATACATTGATTGTAATGCCAAATGTTAGAATAGTCAGTTGCAACATTTTACGGTCAAAGGTTCTGGACTTAAATCATCTATGCCTGGCAATGAAGTTGGAGATAGAGTTCACAAATTTTTTGCACAAGACATTTTATCACAAGTACAGCCTCATTCGCCGGTAGTGGACGTCAATTGGCCAACTTCAAGTGACAATATGTGGGCTGGAAGCCAGAGACAGACAGGTGTACTGAGTTCCAACACAAAAAATTACAATTTGCAGAACTCTGGTAATTTAACATGTTGTTTGCTCTCTATTTGCTTGCTGAATAGCTGTTTGTGTGATCTCTTACTTTTCCTGCATGCAGACACTGGGAGAGGACTAAGCAGTTATCCATTCAATGGGCAGCATGGTTTAAATTTTACACAGTCAATTCCGAGGCTTGAGTCCGCTAAAAATCAGTCACAAATCCAGCAGCCAAATTTGAATGGTTTCATGTATGGTAATCAGTTTTACCAGACAAGGCAGGGCGAAACAAACTTCCCCGCTGTGGATACTAGTTCCGATCAATGTAATATAGCCTCAGGAGGCTCACCTTTTTTTGAGTCACAGCAATGGTTGGGTCCTGAACAGCACACAAGAGCAACTGTTAGATCAGAACCTTCTGATAGTCCTGTCAGTGTTGATCTTTTTGGTGGTCAGCAAATCTCTCATCAGCAATCAAACATGCTGCATTCTTTGCAGCGGCAGCAGTCTGGGATTAGTGACATGCAGCAATTTCAACAGCAAGTTATGTTCATGAAGATGCAAGAGCTTCAGAGACAGCAGCAACTTCATCAACTAGAAGCGAGGCAACAGAATACATTAAATCAGGTTTCCTCCTGTTCTAAGGTGGCATCTGGTGTCCATTCCCCAGCATTAGTTAACGGCACTGCAAATTCTGGTACACTAAATCATTCCTGGGGAAATGAGCTTGGCAACACAAATTGGCTGCAGTGTGGTTCTCCAGTACATCAAGGGTCCTCCAGTGGAATCATTCCAACCAATAATGGCCAAGCACAACGTGTAATGGGTTTGATTCCTCAACAGAATGATCAATCTCTATATGGGGTTCCTGTTTCTAGTTCAAGACCGTCTCTAAACCATTTTTCACAAGGGGTGACAGATAAGCAAGCTGTGCAGCCAATGCCAACCTTTAATAGTTCATTTCCAGTTAATCAATATGCTCCAGTAGCAGATCAGGTCAGTGGGCAGGATGGGACTTTCATCTGTAGTCAGAGCCTCCTTGAAAATGTATATGGAGATGCTCCAAGCCAAGCTCTGTCTAATGCAGTAGATGTGGGTAACCTTCAGCAAGATGATACTATGCAAAAAGCTTCAGCTCTCCAGGACTTCTGTGGCAGACAGGATATAGCTGTTCCTTCAGAGACCTCACATGAAGAAGCTGCAGTGCGAGCTTCTTCCGCACAGAACGAGGTTGGACTAGATCCTACAGAAGAAAGAATTTTATTTGGTTCAGATGATAATATATGGGCTGCCTTTGGCAAGAGTCCTATGAGTGGTGAAGGTGGTAATCCTTTTGATGGTGCTGAATTGCTAGATGGGATTTCGTCTATCCAAGGTGGTACTTGGAGTGCTCTTATGCAGTCTGCCGTTGCAGAAACTTCTAGTAGTGATGCTGGACTACAGGAGCAGTGGACTGGTTTAAATTTTAACAGTACTGAAATTCCTTCTGGGAGACAGAATTTGACATATAACAGCGACAGACATAGAACATCTTCTGCTGAAGACAATTTCCCCCAAGCCTCATCTTTGAAATCTGTTTCTGTTCATCCCTCTGATAATATCGATATGAGAAATAGCTGTCACAATGTTCAGGGACACAGGTTTCCATTTGAGCCAGGCAAGAGTCTGCAATCGAATTCTTCTCAAAGACTTGTGCAATCATCAGACGAAGGAAATAAGTGGTCCAAGTCAGGTCAATCACAGATGTTAGAAGGTCACCAGATGGTTGAGAAGACTTCAAATCCTCTTGACAGAGAAATGATCTCAAAAAACATTTCTAGTCCTTTGACACCCGAGCTTGGTGGAGTTAGGGAACAATATAACAACTCAGCTGGTTGGAATGTTCTTGAATCAGCAGTGCCTTCTGGAGATGCAGTAAGTGTCTCAGGAGAGAAATCATTTAAATGTTCCCAAGATTACAATCAGAAGAAATTCATTCAAGGTGAAGTTGTTCATAGTGGTGCCAGGTGGAATTCTAATCCTGGCCATAATCCTACAGTTACTATGGAGCGCGCAGAATCATCTGTTGGTAGTCCCCAGGCAAACTTGGAGGTCTTTAGCTTGCATAATTCTTCCGCTATACGAAACTCAAGTACCATGAGGAGTGGCGAGGAAACCAGTCAATTTTTCCAAAATAATCATCAAGCTAGTTCTTGGAAGAATGCTGATCCACTGGTAAAATCTAGTGTCAGCAAAGGCTTGGATGTCTTACAGCATCATGTTTCTGAGGACAACCAGCTTTTGCATTCATCTCTGGATATTGGTGACAAAGAGTATAGACTGCATGAGATGGAGAACAGCGATAAACAGGAGAACTCAAATGACAGCCATCGTTCTAACTTATCCCCTCATTCTTCTGCTGGTGGTGTTGGGGAAAATGTTTTGTCAGATGACAGGGATTCAAGGTTTCTGCCAGCTGGGAAGCAGCAGTTGTCTAATCATGTTGGTCGGAGAAATTCTTGGGCTAACAAGTTTCAGTACCATCCTATGGGTAACTTGGATAAGGATGCAGATCCTTCTTATGGAATGAAACACCCTACTCATTCTCAGCCTATGTTGCGGCAGACTGCCCACCATGGCCAGTCAATGTTTGCTCAGGTTCCTAATATTCAGGCAGAATTCGAAAAGGTTTTATATCTGATTTATGATAATATAATACTGTAAAGTTCTGTAAACCTGTGGTCAGTAGTGAAAGGACAATGTTTCCTGATTTACAGGCACGTTCATCTGATGTTCTGGCCGATGGCAAAGGCTTTGGTCAGGTGCGCTCTGGCGGCAGCTTTCCTGGTGGTGGATCTAATATGTCTTCACCGTTAAATAGATCTGTTGGGCTATCACCAAATACGGCTCCACAATCTAGGTTGTCAATTCTTTATTCTGTAGCTTACTTAGTTAATCTCTTAGGTACACAGCGATAGCTTATATCTCTAATCTCTTCATAACTTTACATGGTTCTTTGGAACCATGTTGACTGTAAAATCAGCTGTACTACTCTTTTAATCTGTTCATGCTGTATAGATCTGTTGTTTTTGACTGGTTTTCTCATTGCAGTCCAAACATGCTACAGCTTCTTCAGAAGGTGGATCCATCGAGAGAGCATGGTGCAATGGCTCACTTCAGCAATTCTGAGCAGAAAGCATCATCTGAGGTGCCTGAATCCGGAAATGCTGATGGGTCTGGTGGACACCTCCGGCGAAATCAGTCTTCTGCCTCTCAAGGTTTTGGTCTTCAACTTGGTCCTCCATCACAGCAGATCTCTGTCAAAACCCATCTCTTGTCATCTGAGGGTCCTACCAGAGCTCTTAGCTCTTCACATTCAAGCCATGCTATCGTTGAGATTAGAGAAAAAAGTCAGGGGCAGATGCCCCGTCCTCATCAGGCTCAATCTTTGCCTGCCCCGTCAGACCTCCGACCACAAGAGTTGAAGCATAGTACATCTAGAGTTCCAGGAAGTACAACTAGTGAAACTACTATGCACACCATGCCTGGGAACTTCTCTTCAGCATTTGAATCAGCTTCTGTCCTTACCCACTCGAGAAATCAACTTCAAAATCCCCACATGGTTAGGGCTAGTGGGCAAGACTCCACAAATCAATCTATTAGTGTATCTTTTGATGAACATGCTCCCCATTCAACAGAAAAAGGAGATTCTGGCAGAGGACCCTTGCTGAATGGGGCTGGCAATATACCGTATGGCCCTGCTCTCTCTGGGGGCAAGTCTCAGTTAAGTAATGCCAGTGGTCCCCATGGAAGCGTCCCTACTAATCGAGTGTCAGCGAAGGAGTCAGTATCAGCCTCTCCATCTTTTTTAACTCCTGGGATATCTCTGCAGGGTGCATCTTCCAAGAAGTTCGCTAATATGCGGATGAATTTCCCACCACCACAGCACCTTTTTAGTGGTCAGTATAGCAAGGAGCCTTCCCATATTCCCCAGCCGAATCAGATGAATATTATGGAGTCATCATTATCTGCTCCAGAGAGGCAAGGTGATCAAGATGCCTATAGAGGAGGGGCTTTCATGTCTGGGCTTGGTAGTAGTTCAGTGACTTCTCTGTGTTCTGTTGAGGCAGAAGAACTGCGAGAAAAGGAGAGCACTTCTGAGCCAGCAGCTTCGGATAATGTGGACTTAGTGCAGAAAATGATTGATTCACAGGGTGGAGAATCTATTGTCAAGAATCTCCCCGAAGGATCTCCTTCAAATTCGGCCTCTATGCAGAAAGATATTGAAGCCTTTGGCCGATCACTGAAACCAAATAGCTTTCCCAATCAAAGTTACTCCTTACTAAACCAAATGTGGAGCATGAAAAACGCGGACACCGATCCATGCAATATGGCCCTCAGAAGAATGAGGGTACCAGACAGCAATGTAGCTGCACAGCAAGTTCCTTCTGCTGATTCTAGAATGCTAAGCTTCTCTGGGCAAGATGATTTGCAAAGAAGTGTGTCATTTCAACATGGAGGAAGGATGACTCCTCCGGATGTTGCATTCCGTCAGGATGAATATCAGACTGGCTCTCATAACGGTGATACTAATTCTGTCATGCCTGAGCAAACTCAGATCAGTCCACATATGGCACCATCTTGGTTCAACCGGTACGGAAGCTTCAAAAATGGGCAGATGTTACAGATGTATGATGCACACAGAGCTGCCGCCATGAAGACAGCTGAACAACCTTTCACACCTGCGAAGTCTACCAGTGGTTTGCATGCATTTAATTCTATTCAGCAAGTAATCCATGCAACTGCTGATAGAAGTCAAATTGGTAATCTTGGGCCAAGTTCAATTGCCAGCTCTGCTGCAACTGAACATTTTTCTTCTCTACAAATGTTGCCTCTGAACATTGGTCAGCAGCACCCAATCTTGAAACCCAAAAAGCGGAAACGTTCTACATCTGAACTCACTCCTTGGTACAAAGAAATTTCTCTGGATCTATGGAGCGATCAGACAATCAGGTTCTCGTTTCACAGCAACTTTTAATAGATCCCTTTCCTTTTAAGCTATTTGTCTGCTGCCGGATGTTTTCTGTTATTCCTTTTGTTGTTTTCATTTTGGTTGTTATGTTATTTCCAGCTTCATATTTATTGATGCATGTTAATTTTTTCGTTGGCAGCCTGGTGGATATAGAGTGGGCCACAGCAGTTAATAGGGTTACCGAAAAGGTATCTTGATTTGCCTACTAAAATCCTATTATTTCTACAATTTGGTTGCATTTCAGTTCTGACAGCCTATATTCTTCTAATAATAGGTTAAAGAAATTGAGTCGGTTGATGATGGGCCACCTAGGCTTAAAGCTAGAAGAAGGCTTATATTGACCACTCAGCTTATGCAGCAACTATTTTATCCTCCGCCTGCAGCAATTCTTTCTGCAGATGCTAAATCAGAGCATGAGAGTGTGGCTTACTCCATATCCAGATTGGCATTAGGGGATGCATGCAGCATGGTCTCTTGCTCGGATGGTGATACCAATATGCCTCATGATGGAAAAGAACCGTAAGTTCTAGTTATTACTTGAGATTGATTAATTGCATCTAGAAATTTGTTGCTTCAGTCCTAATATTTTGTTTGGTGTATTATTAGATTTCCTGACAAGTGCAAGGTATCTGAGAAGAAAAATTGGCATCAGTTTGCCAGAGCTATGGAAACGTTAATGGGAAGAGCGAGGAAGTTAGAAAGTGACTTTGTTAGGTAACTGGCTCATATTCGTTTATGCTTCTGTCTTTATTTGATACTAACAAAAGCAGCTTCCATCAATTTCACATGGTTCTAATTTTGCTACCACTATGGTGCAGTTTGGACAAGAGAGCGTCGGTATTGGACGTGATAGTGGAAGGACAAGATTTGGAGAAGTTCTCAGTCTTCTATCGATTTGCAAAGTTTCATGGTCGGGGGCAATTCAATGGTGCTGAGTCATCATCAACAGATGCAGCTGCACATAGCCATAAATCTTTTCTGCAAAGATATGTCACTGCGCTTCCAATGCCTAAAAATCTTCCTGATAGGGTACAATGTCTTTCATTATGATCATTAATTTAGTTAATATTTTTTCCGCGTTCTCGTCATCTATCCAGTAGCTCCCTAGGAAGTTTTGTCGCTAATTATGTACTGGCACTAGCAGCAGCATGAATAGAACCACACAAATGCAATTGCAGAAAGAACAGTCTCTAAATTGCCACCTCAAATGCAGTATAGGCAGTCCATTTTGCACGTTAGCCAATTATGACATTGTCAAGAAATGTGGTTCATTCCATGTGCATCTCTCCCGAGCTAGAGAGAGAGATGTCCATATATAGTTAGTTCAGTGTTGTGAATGTAATGGTAATTATTTAAGTCAGGTTTAGTGCACTTCAAGTTCGCATCTTCTAGGTAAATATATAATGTATAATGCCTAGGCTTATCTTAGTAGGTAAATATGAATTGTCAGCTTTTGCGAAATTAATGTTTTGGCTGTATGTACCTTTTTCATATTCCCGCTCTCTTCCCCTCCTCCCTTCCGCCCCCCCAAAAGAAAGAAGGATTTCTTTAGACCCCCATAAAATAGAACATGGTAAAACTGTTCAAATGTCAGTGGCCACGTTTTCTCTGGTCAACGCTGCTTCAGGCGATGAGTGGCAGCATGTTGAGCCAGGCTTTGATATTTACATGGTATGAGTTGGGAAGAAATTTTTGACTAGTTTGACCTAACATTTTGTTTTATGCGGTTGCTTACAGAAAGTAAAAAAACTGATGGTTAAGACGAACTGTTTTGTCCTCGGCAATTCCCAAAAAGCAAGTTTGGAATAATAACTTAAGCACTGAAGTTGCTGGGATTATCTCCGTTCATGTACTTGAGTTAGCTTTTTATGCTGCTGTTATAAAAGATATACTAACAGTTCAAAACAGATTCCTTTCAGTGAAATTTTACGTGAATGCCAATTTTGGAATCCACACTAGTCTCGTCATCAACGTATATATCTCAGGGTAGTGAAGCGTATATTCTCCCTCCCTATTAGTGGTGGCAAAATGGAAACCAGTTATAAGAACCATATTATCCACAAAGAAAATGGAGAATTAATGGATAACTAATGAGTTTAACTTTTACATTTATAAAACTTCAAATTGGGGTTCTTCAAGTTTGAGAGACTTAGAATTCCCCAAAAGTGATCACATTCAAGAAGCCATGTGTTAACCCTTTTTTTATCCGTATTAAAATGGGCCTGGTCGAATAATTTATCCGTTTTTTTGTATTACTCATTTTTTTGACCTATCCTTATCCACCCGACCCACCCGACCCGTCCATTTGCCACCCCTACTCCCTACTAATGAAATGTCGGCTTGTCTTGTGCTCACTTGGCTGACCATCTTCATCTTAAATCCTCTGAAGTTTTTAGTTAAGCTGTTATTGAAAAAAAGAAAGAAAGAAAAGCTTAATTAAAGAAAGTGTAACGTGCACCTCCTGTCTTACTATAGCAGAAAACTCGCCCACTCCCTGAAGAAACATAGGGTCAGTTAAAGCCTTAACTCTACCATCGTCCTGAACAGTGTAGTGAAATTTTGTATATTCCAATATCAATAGTAGATGCATAAATTGGAGTAGTAGATTTAGCACCTGAATGAGACAAAAGAAGAAATACAAGAACTTCTGCAGACCCAGAAAAGTACTTTTGTATCAGTTACATTTGAGTAATCAATTTAAAAAGTATTTCTGAAAATATCAAAGTGCTAGCTAAGAGCGAAATTTTCTTTTTCAGCTTTTGAAAAAATAATTTATACTGCTATTCAAAAGCGTTTATTTTTTTTTTCTTCTTAAAAGATTAGCCAAACATTTTAACTCTATAAAATAAGCACTTTATTTATTAAAAAAAAAATACTTTTGACTTCACATCAACTTGACAAAATCGGCTATAAACCTGCCGTGATAATGAAAAACAACATCTATAATTTACAAATTTTCATCAAATAAAACAATGACGGGTCTCTAATTAGTATCATTATTGCCTTTCAGATTACCTAGTTTCTTTGCCATCGGGCAGAAGATATTCTGAAAGTCTTATGATAGAATATCATATACCTTGAACGTTGGAGTATATCCTAAAGTAAAAGAGCATGGTTTCATTAGTAGGTAGAGCATGTCTTGCAGCAAAACGAAGTTTCTTTAATTTTAATTGATTTCAAGTTACAGATGAATATAATCTTCCGGTCTTGCTACCTCAAAACATTTTGCAGAGAAATGGTGATGCCATTAATTAATTAGTAGTAATACGCCCAAAAGAAAGCTTTTTACAGCAAGAAAATGTTTTTTTTTTCCCAAGCAAAACCTCCTTGCAACAAACATAAAGAAAACATACTACTACTAAGTACAGTATTTGATAAGGAGGGAGCAGAGCAATCATAGAAGTGGAGAAGGCAGCAAAGTTGAAAATATCGGATCCATTTCCAATGGGTTAGGACTAAGAGTGTGTTTGGTAGGAAAGAAAAAGTTTTTCATGGAAACATGGAAAATGAGTGATTTTATTACTTATTTTTTCTTGTTTGGTTGGTGCGTGAAAACTGTTTTCGGAAAATATTTTTTAGTGTTTGATTAGAGAGTATACAATATTTTTAGGAAAATAATTTTTATGCTACTCTCCTCAACAAACCTTCCCAAAATCCTCATGTTTCATGTACTCCTTCCCCACCTCCGGAACTCTATTTTTTTTTAAAGAATTTAATTATTCTTACAAAATCCACACAAAACCCAAAGGAACATTGTGCTGCTTTACTTTTTCACACAAGAACAATGTTGAAATTTGAGTTCAATAACTTACAAAAAAAATCCTTTTTTTTTTGTTGAAAAAGAAAATATACTTTCTACAACATGAAAAAAATTACCCATTTTGTTGAATGAAAGAAAATATTTTTTCTTTATCATGAAAAGAAAATACTCAATTTTGTGAAAATGAAGGAACATATTTTTTCTACATCATGAAAAGAAAGTATTCGTTTGTTGAGATGAAAGAAAATACTTTTTCTACACCATGAAAAAAAAATACCCGTTTTGTTGAAATGAAAGAAAATAATTTTTTCTACATCATAAAAAGAATATAATCATTTTGTTGAAATAAAAAAAGTACTCTATTTACAACATGAAAAGAAAGTACTCTTAATAATACTTCTATTTAGGGTGGGTAGTGGGCGAGGATGAGGTGGGTGTGGTGTGGTGGGAGGTAGGGGTTGTGGTGGTTGGGGGTGAATGGGGGTGGGTGGGGGTAGGGGTGGTTTGTGGTTGGCATGGATGGGGTGGGTGGGAGTGGATTGGTGGGGATGAGAAATATGGCGTAGAAGGTTGGAAAAGAGTTTTGAAAAATACTTTCATTCTTTTGACGGGGAAAATATTTTCCCTCCAATTGGAGGAAAATGATTATAGTTTACGAGAAAAATATTTTTCAAAATATTTAAGCTAACCAACATGGGAAAATTAAAAAATATTTTCCTTCATACCAAACACACCCTAAATGTGCACTTATTTTTAAAACTTTGAGAACAAATAGTGCTATGCGATTATAAATAAAAGAATTAACCTAAATAGTCGTTCACTCAATCACTTAAGTTAAAAAGACATATGTATAATACGAGTGAAATTCATGTATTAGTTCATACACAAATTTTAATTTATCTACCGGTAAGTACTAAAAGTGCTTTTAAAACAAAATCATCCAAAATTCATAAGTTGGTGGCATCCCAAATGTATGACTTTTCAGCTTATAAGTATTTTTAATTTGACAAAAATATTTTATTATTTTATCTCTAATATATTTTGTACTCTTCAATATCATTTCCTAAACACAACTACTAATTCCCTCTCCATCACTTCCACCGATTGTCATTTTTATATAAAGATACTTTCAAATTTATACACTATATAATTCTTATAAGTTTTATAGATATTTAAGTCATTTTAACAAAAAAAAAAAAAAAAACATGCTTATCAGTACTTTTTGATAAAAATTTAAATTATTTATCAATTTCACATGTTAGTGCTTTTGAGCTATACTTTATAAATTGGATTTTTTCACTTTTAACCCGTGCCAGAAACTATTTACATTCGGTAGTCCGTACGAATTTTTTTTAATTTTATTTATACACTGTATATACAAAAAATACAAAAGTATATATTTCAGCTATTATTTTGAGAGCGGCGAAATTCAAAAATAGCCAGATTTACAAATGGTAATTGAAAATAGCCCCAGTTTCAAAAGTAATCGAAATTTAGTCATTTTTCATATAAAGATAAATATGAACGAAAACACTGTTTAAAATCCGGAAAATATTCCAGCATAATATACTGAAGTTCCAGTATAATATACTGGGATTCCAGCATAATATATTGTAGTTCCAATATAATATAGTGGTCCAGCATAATATGCTGGAATTCATACACATGTGTTCCAATCTTCAGTATGTTATGCTAAAACTTTTCGTGTTGCAGCAAAATAATGCTTATTTTTCAATGACTTTGCAAATACTGGCTATTTTTCAATTACCAGTCAAAAAACTGGCCAGTCCATGCTATTTTCACTGTCATTTTACCAACTATTTTAACCTGCTAATCCAAAAGCGCTCTTAATTTGCTTCGTCACCAAGGCAACTTTCCCAAATTTACCTCCCAAAAAATCGTTCCATTGGACAAATACGGGTAACTCAAAGATCGTCGACAGAGTTTTATACAGGGAAGTTGCTTCTGCCTGGTAAATCGGTATGCACATTGTATACTCTTCAACTGTATTTGAATTTTACACCTAGCAACGGAGAAATTGTTCTCTTCCTGCTTAAACATGTTGTACTTTTACTCATTGTAGTGTTGATGTGGGTTTTTTTACAGTTGAATCGTTTATTCTTTTGGCGTAATGTAGTGTTGTTCCTTGAAGCATCAAAATCAATGTCCCCCTAAGAAATTTGTAAAGAAAGAGAGAAAAATGGGGGAAATTGGGACTTTCAAATGGAGTCGGACGACGGGACGAATGGGTTGGGTTGCTATCAAAAGACCCGTGAAGTAGTTCATTCAAAGAGGCAACATATAATAGGGCAAAGATCACTTTTAGCTCGAGTCTGAAAGTATTACATTTGATAGCCGCAAAAGTGTATAAAAATGTATATATATATATATATATATATAATATTTTTCGGCTATTATTTTGAGAGTGGCTATACAATGTCATTTTTTTTAATATAATATCCCTTAATTCATTTTTACTCAATGCTTCGATATTTTTTAGAATAATGAATAAATTATTTGAACTACTTCCTAACCCTATTTTAAGCTGTTAAACATTCCTTAAGAATAGTGGTTTGTCTACGATTCTCTGTGGGTTGTGTTTAACTAGGTAGTATAAATTTATTTATCAGAACTAATTATGAACCGTGCTGTTAATAAAATAAAATTTGATTTCTTTTTCGTGATTCATATCTTTGATTTTTTCCCCGCAATGAAGTATCATTGCAGAGAACAGCAAATTCCTTTTTAATTATTCACACTAGTTTAGTCTTAGAAGAGGGGAGATGAGGAAGCAGCTGAGGATGTCGTGGCAGCGGGTTTGTAGGCTCATAATGGTAAGCCAGTTACTCTAATCTAATTTTGATCTGCCTCTAAATTATGCCTTATTAGCAAATCTTGCAATATATTTTCTTCTGAAGCCAAAAATCCTTGTGCAGATATCTAGACCATTTGGGAAGTCGTTGCGAGATAAGGCAATAGCAGTTGCAGGAAGAGTCACTGTGAAGAAAGATGGAATGTCTTTGAAAGCTTCATGTCCGGTGTGTTTGGAAATTATCAGCACACCACTTGATTCTGATCTGAAAATGACGTTGGCTGTACACATGAGCTTATGGCACCCGGATGATGTTCAGTTGCACTGGGAAATGATGCAAAACAAAGGAAGATCAATTGTTCACATGCCCTCTTTCTGCTTTGGTGTTGGGACGGCTGCTGGAATTGGAGCTCTGATTGTTTTTCTTGCCAGAAGCCATGCTCGAGCATTTGGCAATAAAAGGTGAAGCTTATCTCTATGTCCGGCTAGAGAGAGGTTACGATGATCTTTTTCTGTTTTGCTGCTAGTTTTTGCCTCAGTTATGAAGAATTAGCCTAGTCTAAAGCTGCTACTTCGCGGAATTAGGAAATCAAATAGATAGACTTTTCAAGTGGATGAATGTTGTGAGTTCATATTATTGTTATAAAAGATCCATGGGATGATAGTAGTTAGAGACGGCAGAGGAGTTTTCCTATTTCTCTGTGAAAGATTATGTGATTTTTTTTGTTCCTGATCTGTGTTACTACTAGTTACTATTTGTTTATTTGTTTTGAGTAATCCATTTTGTTCCTTCCTTTCTCTTCAACGTTACGGAAAGTATTTTATTTTTCAGAGTAGTTTATGTATTTTTTTTCTTTTGGAATGTATTTTATCTAAGTTTTTACCATTCTACAACAACAACAACGACAAAAAGCCTAGTGCAATCCCCAATACTGGCATTTGTTTTATTGGGAAGTTTGTGAACATAACGTCGGATAGTTGTGGGAGTTTTGAAATTTTGCTTAGTACACAAAAGAAGCTCATGGAGAAAGTGTCTCAAGCAGTTTAAATCTCCCAAAAAAGGAAAAGTTTCAACTGAACCACACACGCATGAAACGCCATATTTCAATCAACTGGTCAACAACATCAAATTAAAGTAATCCAGATTTTGCTTATTCTTGACTAAATTGAAAAGGTACTTTACCAAGGTAGTGAGTGTAATCAGCTAGAGGTGGCAAAATAGTTAAAAGAAAACAGTTATCCACCCATATTATACATCAAAAAATGGGTTGGATGATGGGTTGGTAATGAACCATTTAAAAACGGGTCAAATATGGATAAAGAACCATACTATCCACTTAGAAAATGGTTAATCAAATGGATAACCAATGGATAACTAATGTGTTTAACTTTTACATTTGTAAAGCCTCAAATTGGAGTTAGTGATCATATTTAAAAAGCCATGGATAATATGGATATTCATATTATCCGCCAGATAAACCCGTTTTTATCCGTCTCAAATACGGGTCGGGTGGGATAATCCGTTTTTTAAATTATCCGTCATATCCGACCCGACCCGCCTGTTTGCCACCCCTATAATCAGCTATAGATTCAGGAAGGATAAGTGTAAGGTAACTAACCAAGGTATATTAAGTGAGTTAAATCAGCTATATACTCGGGAAAGAAGAATGTGCCCTCTTTCTGTTATAACAAACCATGCATCAACTTTGGCTGTGTACGAGTCTAAGTCGTCATCTCATACAAACTGTATAAAATCAAACAAATTTATAGCAGAGGTGGTACTTGGAAATTGTCCATGGATACCGATGGCCGTAAAGTTTTTGGCAGTCATGGCCATGTTCTGGTGATGACTTATCCCTTACAAGGTCACGCAGCGCCTCTCATCAAACTTTCACATCGTTTAGCCGAGTATGGGGTGAAAGTCTCATTTGTGAGTACAGAGTTCTCGTCTGCAACTTTGTCCGATGAAATTCCAGATTCTGGGGAAGGAATGATTCGTCTAGTCTCGGTTCCTGATGGGCTCAATCCTGAGGATGATAGGAAAGATTTACATATATTGTCTGAAAGTATTAGGAAAGTTATGCCTGCTCATTTGGAGGACTTACTCAACAAGGCCAGCGACAAGGTCACTAGTGTTATACTCGATTCACCATTAGGATTTCTGATCGAAATTCCTAAGAAATTGGGGATCAAGACTGCTATTTATCTCTGTTCTACACCAGGATGCTTGGCCTTGGGTCTCAATATATCTAAGCTTATGGAAGCAAAAGTCATTGACACTGATGGTAAGCTAATGTCCCTTATATATAATCCTAAACTTTTTATTGTTAATATTGATCGTCTGCCCATGTACATAAGAACAAAAGAGATTTGAGAAGTAAAACTTAAACTGAAGCAATGTATGATCGACTGATTCAACTGAATCAAAACATTTTTTATACGGAACATAAATATATATGTGAAATATCACAAAAATTTCAATAAATATTAAAATCTGGACTCGTAATTGCAAATTAGTGGTGAGAATATAAAAGTTGAAGTCATCTAAGTTTAAATTTTGGACTCATCTCTAAACTTAGTGCCATGACAAACGTTGGCTGAGGCACTTATGAATCTAATCTTGGGAAGATTGTAACTCTTGCAGGAACTCCATTAAAGAAAGAAAAAATCCAAGTGCTGCCGAATTTACCAGCCATGAGCACTGCTGAATTTACATGGTACCATCCACAGGGCACGGATGCACAAAAGATAATGTTTGCATCTATTAAAGAAATTTTTGAATGGATGATAAGTTCAGACTGGATCATTTGCAACTGGTTTAGTGAACTCGCCCCTTCAGCTTCAGCTTTGGCCGCCAATATTCTTCCTGTTGGTCCGTTACTTGCCAATGGGCAATCTGCTGGTAGCCTTTATTCAGAAGATTCAAGTTGCTTGAACTGGCTTGACAAACAAGCTCCAAAATCAGTTATTTATGTAGCCTTTGGCAGCACTTCAAGATTCAGCCTACAACAGGTTGAAGAACTGGCATTAGGCCTCGAGCTTATGAATCGTCCATTCTTATGGGTGGCTTGGTCTGGCCTGGCAAATGGTTCGTTTGCTCTGTACTCGAGTGATTTTTCAGAGAGAGTGGCTAATCGTGGGAAGATCGTTGAGTGGGCACCTCAAGAAATGGTGTTGGCTCACCCTTCCATTGCTTGTTTTGTGACTCATTGTGGTTGGAATTCGACAATGGAGAGTCTAAGTATGGGAGTCCCTTTTCTATGTTGGCCTTATTTTGGAGATCAGTTATATACACAGACTTGTATTTCTGATGGTTGGAGAATAGGCTTATCGTTGAATGCAGATGAGAAAGGGATCATTTCCAGATATGAAATTAAGCAAAAAGTGGAAGATTTGTTATCAGATGACAGCATAAGAGCAAATTCACTTAAGTTGAAGGAAATGGCTAGAAACAGCATAAGTATAGGAGGATCTTCCACCAAAAACTTGGAATTCCTTGCATCACAAATGAAGCAATGAACATACAAGGCTTGATTATTAATTTTAATTACGTATGTGGATAAGTGAAGTAAAATTGCTTATTGGCGTGTTATGGGCATTTGCCGAGCCACGTATAACTAAGGGGTGTCAACTGTCAACTACTGACGATCCTCCCCCAGAAAATTACACTATGTTGATATGTAAAAGAACTCTATTTTATGCATATATATTATATGTTGAATCCCCTTGGCCTTTTCGTATATTTATCTTCTTTTTTTATATTTTGACACCCTTTAGTGAAAATTTTGGTTCAACCATAGATTCTCTCTGTAAATAGAAGTTAATTTATTATGTATGTGGATAAATGGGTTCAATTGAGGTATTGTGTTTATCTTTTGTTTCTTAATCTAGCTCTTTTTGTCCTAAATAAATATATTACACTAAAAGCTATAGCGAATGAATGTACGAAACAGAAATTTAGAGAAAAGATCGATAAATAACAATAACAACAACCCAGTGTAATCACACAAGTGGGGAGAAAAGATCGATAAACTCTATTGATTATGAACGGTTAATCATTTCCACAATACATCACGAGTTAAAATTATTCGTCGCTTCAAAATTCTGACCAAATTGCCAGTTAGTAGGAACAACATTATCAGATTGAACCCATTGGCCATCACTAGTTTGTACTTGGAAAGACAAGCTCTGTCCTACCAATTGTGCAGAAGTTTGCCAATTTTGGCCCCAATTTCTTGACATAGTAATCCAACCAGTTTTAGATCCTTTGATTTTGACATTGGCCACATCTCCAACACCTCCAACATTGTAAACAAGAACAAGAATCCAATAAGGATTCCCTTTGATCTCAAACTTGATCCCTCCTTTTTTGTGGCACTTGACTCTCCTATAAACTACAGGAACAACCCCTGCTTTATATTTGGCTATTTTTAGAAACATTGGCTCTGACAAATCAAAGTGTTCTTGGGGAGGATTGCACCAAACATCTACAGTTTTTGTGTAATTTGGTGGGCAGAAATTGGTGGCTGTTATTGTAATTTTCACCCCTGCATTGCACCATTGAGGAGCATTTACACACATTATTTCAAAGCAAGCTCCACATGTTGCCCCATTGTGAAAAAGTGCTGTACTTAGTGCTGCTGTTTCCAAGCCATATCCTTGCTGGAATAAATTTCCATAGCCACAAGCTCCCTCTGCAATAGTATCCAAACTTTCGTTAATATGTATATTGTGAACCAACCAAACTATGCAATATCTTTTTTTTTTGGTACGTTGGAAATATTAAATGGAAATATTAAAATCTCTCATAAGCTACATTGCTTAAATCTACCAGGAGCAAAAGCTACGTATACTTGATTGCTTCTTCCAGTGGCGGAAGCAGGATTTTCCCCAAGGGAATTTAAAAAAATAAACATGCGAAGAAGTTACCGGGATTCAACATCTTATATATATACACGAAAAAAAAAATTAAACCTTACATAGACAGTATAATTTTCCGCGAAGGGGATTCGGCTGAACCTCCTTCCACCCACCTAGATTTGCCCCTGGCCGCTTCCCATACTACAAAGTTGCAAATATTTTTTTACGCATATGTGAAAATGTTCATGTAATACCATCTTTCTCTGTTCTATCTTTTAATTCAATCTTCAGATGAGACGATAATAATCTTTCACATACTCGTGTCTAACCAGGACCACTAGCCTATTATTAGTAAAAACGTTTCATCAACTGAGCAAGCTTCACTTGTTTTTCTCGATTTCTATTTAGATGGAAAATTTGTTTCATTTCAAAGAAGAAAAAGAAAATTATAATTGTGAAATGACGTTCATGCTATCCATATCATGGTTTGGAAATCATGTAGCCTTTATAATATTATTAGTGCAAGTATTGTAACAAAGTATTGTACAAGTATAACTTACGCATGGTTTCGCCACCGGTTTGGTCTCCATAAAATGTAGCACGAGCATTCTCCACCCATCACCATTCAAAGCTCCTTCTACCTGTTTACTTTCAAATGCTACAACTATAAAACTAGCAAAAATGGTGACGAACAAACATAAAAAAGTTTGATGTCTTGCCATTTTAGGCTTAACAATATTTCTCTAAATTAGTTTCAACTCTGTGGTTGATTTGGCTGGATAATGGAGTGCTTTCGCGTGAAATTTATAGCCAAAATCTTAAGAGGGTAACAACACTAAGGCCATGAAAAAAAGATAATCCCAATAGAGATTACAATTGTTGTTGTAAATTTAGAGATAACGGAATGATTAATTTCGCAAATTAATGCAATAATTTAGTCATTTGCTATTATACTAGTAAGATTGCTGCAATTTAGCTGGTCTTCCCAATTAGTCATGATTTGCTTTTACGTGCATATAAGTAGGCAATCTGCGTCAGTTTTGCTAAAGATAAATGGGGTTAAGTTACTTCATTTGTCTTATATTTTAATGAGAAAAGTAAGATAATAGAAAATTAGAAAGTGGCTACCAGTAAAATGTAAGGAAGAGCTTTTTTTTTCTTTATTACTTTTCTAATATTGGGTCTTTAATGTAATTTATTATACATTACAACAATCAGATTACTTATAGTAATGTGGTAACTAAGAGTACTAATTAGATTAATTTTTTAGAGTACCTAATGATCATTTCACTTTGATACTTAGAAAAAAAGAACTTGGCTTATCTCGTAAATTCGATTTTGTTTAAAGCGAATGATTGAATGAAAAAAATGATAAATATTGATATTGATAATCTTTCAAAGAATTAACAATAAAAATCATTATTTCAATGGATAAAATGTCTCAAACGTACTTTAATTCAACTAAGAGAGAAAAACGATGTCAATTTCTTTGTAGTTGTTAACTGCCTTCAATTATGTTCGTATAAATTTTAAACACTCAAAGTCAGAAATGTTTTCTAGATATTCAAAAATCTTTGTCAGTATTGATTTAATAAAATTAAATCATGAGTAAACAAAGAAAAAGAATGGGAAGACCAAAAACAAAACAAATAGAGGTGACGGATTCGTATTCTTGATAAATTCTTATTTGTTCGGTGGCGAAACAAGAAAATTTTCCAATGGTGTTCAGACTAGAAAAAAGTAAAAAATCTCTTGACAATGGTTGCTCAATTTCTGTTTATACATCTAAAATTAATTTACTTATATATACGGTGTAATTTTTCGTAATATTTTGACGAAATGTGGTCAATTGACCATCCTTAGCAACAGGTGATTTCGCCCCTGATTTTGATTCTCATAAATTAGGCAAAACACATATAACCTTGAGGTAATTAAAATGTATATTTTTGGTCTCTTTATATAATAAATATATTTGGATAACTTCTAGAATTATATTATCTTCAAATATACAATTAAGCAGTTTAGCAATTAATAATTTGTTATATTTGTGAAGATTTTCAATCAAGGGGATCAAAAGTGCATATATAAATTAATTGAAGGTTGAATGAGCTTAATCAGAAATCACAAGGTCCAAAAATTCGAATTTGTTGATATTTGAGGGACAAAATGTGTAAAAATTCTCAGTAATTTAAAACCAAACAGCTTCTATTTCGCTTTGCAAACACACAGGGCAAGTTCTAGGTATCGCATGCAAGCACAGAATGCAAGTAATAGCTCACACACACTTGGCATATAACTCATTCCGAATCAGTTTATCAACACACTCATACGAGCGTTCAAGCAAGACAAGATGTGCAAAATTAAGGCATCAAAGTATGAGTCTACAAACGAGCCTAGACGTCGCACCCTCAGTTCGTTTTTGTTATTCTCAGGTGTGTACATCTAGAGTTGCATTCTAGCCTTCACCCATCTTGGTCCTAAAACTACAAAAGAAAAATCTATCTAACCCGGTTCAAGAAAAGCCCTTGGAAAAGAACCGTGGTCAAAAGAAAAACCAAGGGATAATTACTACACTACCTAAAAAATAAAATAAAATAAAGAAAAATCTACCTGGACTACTTCCCTCAAGAGTACTGTCCAAGTGGTCCGTCCTCAGGAAGAGTCCTCTACAATTTTTTTTTTTTTTAATTATTCAATTAAACTAACACAATTAAAATATCATAGAAAGTCACCCAGATAATCTCCTCACCCCACACTTAAAATTGTACATTGTCCCCAATGCACACCATACTAATAAGAGGGTAAAAGAAACTCCCTGGTAGGGCAAAGGCCGAAGCACTAGCAGATCATGGGGTACTCAGGCTTCTCCCAAGCTTGGTCCTTCGTGCGGGTACCTCACACTTAGTTCCAACCATTTGGTTTGCTGTTGCATCCTTCCAATACCTTTGCTTTCCATGCTCCTAGAAGAAGAAAAAAAAAATTGACACACTTTTCTCGCCACTTGGATGATATGAACTGGGCACCTAGCTTGGAATCAAGCTTGTGACCTCGAGCGATCGGGGGTGGTACGTTGATGATCGAGCCAAGCTTTAAGTACTTCATTTTGCACTTCTTGGCTTTCATGTGAGGAATGTCATTTTGCCTCCTTGTTCCCTCAAATTGTAAGATGAATGGTTGTTGCCTTTCCTCCTTGCAATCCTTCATTGAGTTGTGTAGATCAATTCCCATATCACCACACAGGTCCCATGTTGAAAAATGCTTGGAATGCGACTTCAAACCTTCATTTTGCAATTTTTCTCGGATTTTGACATCCTCTTTTTCCCCCGGGTTAGAGTCAATCTCAACCAAATTTTTATTTACACCGGTTGACTCTAATCCTATTTTTTTCTCGGCATCATTAACACTCATGGAGTCGGTTGGCGGATGTTCAATTCTTGAATCCTCGAAGTAATGCTCACTTTCTTCCTCGAAATTGGATTCTTCTTGGTTTTGATCAAGTGCCAAGGAAAGATTTTCGGCTTCCACATCTAAGGAAAGTTCTTGGCTTTCATTAACTTCCGAGGCTTTTTGGACCTCTAAAGCTTCAAGCATTTCTCCCATTTGTGAGTGACACCTTTCAAGTGCCAAGTCATTTCGGAGACTATTTTCCAAAAGCTCCTCCAAGGTACTTTGTTCTTTGTTTCCTCCTTCAAGTAAACATTCCAACATGAGCTTGAACTC
Source organism: Nicotiana attenuata (assembly GCF_001879085.1). Lineage (NCBI taxonomy): Eukaryota > Viridiplantae > Streptophyta > Magnoliopsida > Solanales > Solanaceae > Nicotiana > Nicotiana attenuata. The sequence continues at coordinate 77,540,999 of NC_031990.1, forward strand.
TCCATTTCGGCCATGCTCAACTTCTTCAACTCCCATGGCCCTATAATTTTCATCACAAAAAGTAGAATCATCATAGTGTGGGCTTGGGGAAGGGAAGGACAAATAAGCACAATCATCCCAATAACCATTTTGAAAACCACACTTATCACAAATACTCCACTCATGGGTTTGAGATTGTGCACACAATCCACCCCTGGGAGAATTTAAACAATTTTGCCACGAGTGTGGTCCTCCATAATAAGGACAAGGGTCATCAAAGTATGAACAACTACCATCCGACCAATTTTTATTATATGATGCCATTTTTCAAATCTAAGAAAATAAACACGAATAACAATAAAAATAGACCAAGGTAAGAAAAATTAATTACACAAATATTCACAAGTTGGGTATAGAGAAAACTGACTACACTAAGAATTTTTGTACTTCTTTCAATTGTAATTGATAACACCGTTAATTCCCCGGCAACGGCGCCAAAATTTGATCACGCCCAACTATGCCTTATAAAAAGGACAATGCGGACGTTGCAAATATAACCTGAGTATTGTGCCCAGAGTCGAATCCTCAGAGAATTAACCTATCAATCACTATCTTTAGACCTACTAAACTCTTTAGAATCAATTTCCCAAACGTTGAGAATCACAGTTGATGGTGTTTTTAATAATTAAGATTAACAGTAACTAATAGCTGCAAAGTAAAGATGCTAAGCTGTAAACAATAATGAGAAAGCGCTAAGGTACTGATTTCCCTTATTGATGGAATTCCTTCTGTTTATGTTTTATACAAATTCACCAACACATCCTATCAATCATGAACGCTCTTCTTACCGTAAATCTCTCCCGAGTAATCACAGTAATTTACTAAATGCACTCTCCCGAGATACACTAGCTAGCTTTATTTATCACAGTTCACTTAAGATTGCACCCAAGGCTTTGTTATTCCTAATCCCGCCTTTAAACCCGCAGTTATAGATCCCTCTTATACTTTGGGAGTGGTGTTGTTCAACAATAACCTAAATATGCACTCTCTCCCGAGTTATGCACACTACATAGGCACAGCTAATTGAGGATCCTGTCAATTAACTACAACAAACACATAGTTGAACAAATAGAGATTGAAACTAGCAATTTGTATTCACATAAATAAGAAGTTCATCCCTCAATAGGTTCCAACAAAACCTTAGACAAAAGATTTAGCTGCTCATGACTATGGGTAAATAAACTAGAACAATATTCATAATTATAATTGCAAGAAAAATTAAAGAAGAAGAAGATATGAAGTTTTAGGTGATCTCTCACAATTGTTTTGCTTGCTAAAAATATTCTCCAATATAATCCTCGCCTCCTTTGGGCGAAGTCTAGTGTTTAAAATAGGGTTTTGGGCTAAAAATCCCGTATTTTGCACTTAAGTCCCTGAACTTTTCCGCCTCTGCCGCGGTTCTGCCGCGGTCGCGGTCAAACCGCGGCCACACACCTTCTCTGAATCTCAACTTGTCTGCGACAGTCTTCTACCGCGGTTCTGCCGCGATCGCAGTGGAACCGAGGCAGTCCTTCTTCAGGCCTGGCTTGAGCTGCTTCGCGTGGTTCACTTGGCGGAATTTTACGATTGACCTCTTTTTCTCCATATTTGATCCCAAAAGTACTCCATAGCCTTCTCTTGTCATATATCACCTGCAAAGCATGAAAAACACTAATCAGAGCATTTTGTTATCACTTTTATCATCAAAACTATACAAGAAGGTGGTTCTTTAGGGCCTAATTATAGTTAAATTTACCTATTATCAATTTCCAGTACTGCAAAACATCTCTTTAACGTATTTCGTGGAAAAACTTATTCTATAACCTATAAATGAACAAGTTTGCTCTTCGTATGTTATCTTATTTTCTTCTGTAACAAAATTAACTTATTTTCATCCAACTTTTTCTTATTGGATGCATACTTAATCTTTTCAAGTGACTTAAAATTAAAGCCAATACATAAACAAAAAGGAAGAGAAGAAAATTGAAGAAAAAGAAGATACATTTCTCTGCATGCTATGTTTTAAGCTCGTCTTTCTTTTCTCTTTTACTGTATTTTCTATTTATATTCATGAGAGTTAAGAAATTATTTCAAAAATTTGAATAAAGGATAATAGGATAACCTCAATTCTGACTTGTCAATATTTTATACCATTATTTAACATGAGTGTGCTTTAAGCTCTGGATGTATAATTTGCAAATACTATGCAATCTCGATAAGGAGTTTCAGGTTTTGGACATGTTAACCTAACAAATAAAAAAATTAAACCATTATTCATATTTTGACCTCACTAAATTTCTTTTTGGAAAATATCCTCCTGTCAAAATTTTAAAACACGCTCAATTCAATTTTGAATTACCCGCCAAAAGTTTGAAGCACCAAAACTTTTGAGTTTTGAGGATCACCAGAATTTTGTAGCACCATTAATTATGATGATCATTAGAATTTTCAGCCACAATATTGAAAAATCCTGGTGAATTCAAGATTTGTGGTAAAATCTTACAATCACCATAACTATTGCGTGCTTTAAAATTCTGGCGTCCATGAAAAGTCCTGGTGAGCAAACTTTAAAATTCTGACATTAGACATTTTTCTAAATTTTTATTGAGTAATTTATGCTATATACCTAGGGGTGTCAATGGTTCGGTTCGCCCGGTTATTTCATGAAATTTGTACCATATCAATTTTTTGATTGTTCTATTATGTATAACCAAAATTAAACCTTTTGAAAATGTCCGAATCATATCGGTTTCTCTTCGGTATCGGTACGATTCGGTTAATTCTCGATACTTTTTTAAGTCACTAGTAAAAGTAGAATGCATGTATACGGTCAAAATCGGAGAGCTCGAGTTGGAGACTTGATTACATTCCGAGCCCGGGTTCGGGGAACTCGAGGTGAGAATCAAGCCAGGCCCGGGTAAGCACATCTCGAGAAATAAATTGAGGACACGTCATGATCTGCCTCGAGGGCAGTACAATTTCGAGGGCACTCAAGAAAGAGCGGGAATTTCCAAGAACACGTGGGTCAGGACTTAAATTATAGGATAAGATTTGTACGAAATAGTACAAGTCCGTACAAGGTTATTATACAGCTGTACCAATAGGATTCTTTATCATAATTGGAAATGTACCATATTAGGGTTTTTCCCTCCTATATAAAGGGGACCCCAATCATTTGTAAGGATATCTAATTGACTGCAATAGAACATTCCACTCTGCTTTTCTTGTTTATCGTGCTCAACATTTGGTTTTAGCTTTATTGTCTTTGCTTTATTGTTCTTAGATGACCTCGAGGTCCCTGGGTTAATCAAGCTTGAGGCCCCTATTGCTCCAACAACACTGATTTGGTTCACCAACTCTTCTTACTTAAGCCTAATATTACTTGTATAATCACTAGTATTAGAATATATCACATATCTTTAAAACCACAAATTATCTTTAATTGTTACTAATATTTTTTGAGGTAAACAGTTTGGCGCCCACCGTGGGACGAAAGATAATAGTGATTATTTTAGTGCTAGTTTTCTGATAACACATGTTATTCTTCACACTTTTTCTTGTCAAAGATTTTTTGATTTCAGGTCGAAATATGTCTAGCACACAAAATGCACCTGCTCACGACAGTGAGGGACTCGGAGAAAACAGCGGTATAGGGGTTGGTGTACCACCCATAAACCCTGAGGAAGTGCCAAATGTGGAGCCAGTTGATATCAGTTCGTACAACGCTCTAAACACGGACGCAGGCACAGACCCCCTAAGGAATGCACGTAGGGAAGCCCAAGCTGGAGGCCAGGAAACACGAGGAACGGAAGAAGGAGGAGTCAGCCTCCAAGTGATATTCGAGATGCTGCAAGCTCAGCAAGTCTCCATCGCTCAACTTCAAAGTCAGAACAGAACTCCTAACACTGCCGAACCGGTGAACGCCCGGCATGAACCAGCGCTAGAAATGCCCGATGAAAGTGGCTCGGGGACTGACCCCACAATCATGAAAATGCTCGAGGAACTGACTAAAAGGATCGGGTCAGCAGAAAAGAAGATAGAAGACAACGATAAAAAGATGGAAACTTATAACTCCCGAGTAGACGAGATACCGGGAGCACCTCCACTTTTGAAAGGTCTAGATGCTAAAAAATTCATACAAAAACCTTTCCCCCCAAGTGCGGCTCCGATGACCATTCCCAAGAAGTTTCACATGCCCGATATACCGAAATATAATGGAACAATTGACCCTAACGAACATATTACTTCGTACACTTGTGGAATCAAAGGAAATGACTTGAATGATGCTGAAATCGAGTCAGTATTATTGAAAAAGTTTGGGGAAACACTATCAAAAGGAGCTATGATCTGGTATCATAACTTAGCTCCTAACTCTATTGATTCATTTGCTATGTTGGCGGACGCCTTCGTGAAAGCACACGCCGGGGCCTAAAGGTGGCCACAAGAAAATTGGATGTCTTCAAAATAAAACAAAGGGATGACGAGATGCTAAGGGAGTTCGTGTCCCGATTTTAGATGGAAAGAATGAAACTACCGCCAGTCTTCGATGACCGGGCAGTTCAGGCCTTTATGCAAGGTTTGAATGAAAGAAGCTCGATAGCATCTCGACAGCTAAAGCAAAACTTGATCGAATATCCAGATGTGACATGGTCGGATGTGCACAATCGTTATCAATCAATAATTAGGGTCGAAGGCGACCAGTTGGGAGCCCCCTCGGGCTCAGTTCACCCTAACAGATTCGCGGCCAAGCCCCCGCGGGACACAGACCGGGATAAAGATTCAACAAAGAACGGTATCAACCATATGCCGATCGAAGGAACAACGGTCCGAGCCACAACACCTCTCAGAGCGATCGAAAAAGTGACCGTGGTCAAGTTTATCGAGGACTCATGGATAAGAACGGGTTTGATAAGCACGCCGACCCCGCCAAGGTCCCTCGATTATCAAAGTACAACTTCAGCATAGACGCATCAGGGATCGTCTTAGCTATTGGGAGAATCAAAGATACTAAGTAGCCCAGGACAATACAGATCGATCCCTCCCAGAGGAACCCGAACTTGATGTGTAAGTATCATGGCACACATGGTCATAGAACGGAGGATTGCAGGCAGCTAAGGGAAGAAGTGGAAAGGTTATTCAATGAGGGCCACCTTCGAGAATTCCTAAGTGATCGGGCTAAGAACCACTTTAGGGAAAGAGATGCAGGCAGGAAGAATGAACCTGAAGAACCTCAACATGTCATTCACATGATCATCGGTGGATACGACGTCCCACTGGGACCTATATTCAAACGCACCAAAGTATCCATTACAAGGGAGAAACGGACTCGGGATTACGTGCCCGAGGGCACCCTCACATTCAGCGAGGAAGACATCGAGGCCTTATCTCAGCCTCACAACGATGCACTGGTAATTTCTACTCTTTTAAATAAAGTTCAAGTTAAACGTGTTCTCGTGAATCCAGGTAGTTCGGCAAATATAATTAGGTCAAGGGTCGTGGAGCAGCTCAAGCTGCTCGATCAAATCATACCGGCATCTCGAGTCTTGAATGGATTCAACATGGCAAGTGAAACAACTAAGGGAGAAATCATCCTCCCAGTCAACATGGCCGGAACCATACAAGACATCAAATTTAATGTCATCGAAGGTGACATAAGGTATAATGCTTTACTAGGAAGGCCGTGGATCCATAGCATGAGGGCGGTGCCATCGACCCTTCATCATATGATGAAGTGCCCACAAAGAATGGCGTGAAAACAGTATATGGAGAACAACATGCAACTAATGAGATGTTCACAGTGCACGACTTGGCACCGATATTGACACCATCCATATCAGAAAATTTGAAGGACGAACAGGCAGCCAAATAGCAATCACAGACCGTGCCCTCGGTTGAGTCCGAGGGACAGATGCTCGATGAACAGGTAGCTGAGGACGAAGAAGAAGATCTCCTCATCCCCCGAGCCTTTGTTGCCCCCGAGGAATCGGATGCGACAAAGTCCACGGTCGAAGAACTCGAGCAGGCCATATTGATCGACCATCTTCCAGAACGAAAGGTATACCTGGGGACGGGGTTAGCCCCCGAACTCAGGAAAAAAAATCATTCAGTTTCTTATTGACAATATTGATTGCTTCGCCTGGTCCCACCTAGATATGACAGGGATCCCACTAGAGATAACTACCCATCGACTAAGTGCCGATCCCAGATTTAAACCAGTGAAGAAAAAGAGGATACCTCAATCCGAGGTAAAGCATGCATTCATCAAAGAAGAGGTAACCAAACTTCTCAAAATAGGATCCATCAGGGAAGTAAAATATCCCGAATGTCTAGCTAACATAGTGGTAGTCCCTAAAAAGGGGAATAAACTTAGAATGTGTGTAGACTACAAATATTTGAACAAAGCATGCCCTAAAGATTCTTTCCCATTGCCCAACATCGATCGTTTGATCGATGCTACGGCCGGCCACGAGATCCTTACCTTTCTCGATGCCTACTCCGGGTACAACCAAATTCAAATGAACCCGAAGGACCTGGAAAAGACTTCATTCATCACGAAATATGGTACATATTGTTATAATGTAATGCCCTTCGGGCTAAGAAATGCAGGAGCCACATATCAACGCCTAGTTAATAAAATGTTCGAACACCAAATAGGGAAATCCATGGAAGTTTATATTGATGACATGCTAGTTAAGTCCCTGCGCGCAGAGGACTATTTGACCTATTTGCAGGTGACGTTTGATATCCTAAGAAAGTACAACATGAAGCTCAACCCTGAGAAATGTGCTTTCGGAGTCGGCTTGGGCAAATTCTTGGGTTTCATGGTGTCGAACATGGGCATAGAGATCAACCCAGATAAAGTCAAAGACATCAAGGAAATCACCGTGGTAAACAATGTGAAAGCTGTACAATGGTTGACTGGAGGGATAGCTGCCCTAGGTCGATTTATCTCGAGGTCATCAGATTGGAGCCATCATTTCTTTCCCTACTCTAGAAGAAGAACAACTTCGCATGGACTCCGGAGTGACAACAAGCCTTGGAAGAATTAAAACGGTATCTTTCGATCCCACCCCTGCTCCATACTCCGAAGGAGGATGAAACACTCTACTTGTATATAGCCGTGTCCGAAGTAGCGGTAAGTGGCGTGTTGGTTCGAGAGGAGCAAGGTACGCAATTTCCTGTCTATTATATGAGTTGGACCCTAGGGGATGCTGAAACCAGGTACCCACATTTGGAAAAATTAGCCCTTGCATTAATAAGCGCATCCAGGAAATTAAAACCGTATTTTCAATGCCATCCTATATGTGTACTGACTACATATCCACTTCGAAATATCTTGCATAAACCCGAGTTATCGGGCAGATTGGCCAAATGGGCCATCAAACTTGGAGGATATGATATCGAATATCAACCTCGAACGGCTATCAAGTCTCAAATTTTGGCAGACTTCGTGGCCGATTTCGCGCCTTCCCTCATACACAAAGTAGAAAAGGAACTCTTGCTAAAAACGGGTACGTTGTCGGGGGTATGGACCCTTTTCACAGACGGTGCCTCAAATGTGAAAGGGTCTAGGCTTGGCATCATTTAAAACCACCTACGGGCGGTGTCATTAGGCAATCTATCAAGACTTCTAAATTGACTAACAACGAGGCCGAGTATGAGGCCATGATTTCAGGTCTCGAACTAGCCAAGGGCCTTGGGGCAGAAGTCATCGAGGCAAAGTGTGACTCCCTTTTTGTAGTAAATCAAATGAAAGGGAGCTTCGAGGTTCGAGACGATCGAATGTAGAGGTACTTAGACAAAATTCAAGTAACATTGCACCGCTTTAGGGAATGGACACTGGACCATGTACCTCTGGAACAGAACAGCGAGGCCGATGCACTTGCAAACTTGGGGTCATCGGTAGAAGAAGACGATATCATCACGGGGACTGTCATCCAACTATCGAAGTCGGTGGTCGAAGAAGGCCATATAGAGATTAATTCAACAAGTTTAACGTGGGATTGGAGGAATAAGTACATCGATTACTTGAAGCATGGGAAGCTCCCCGCGGACCCAAAATAGTCAAGAACACTTCGAGCCAAAGCAGCTCGATTCTCGCTCGATGAAAACGGAACGTTGTACAGAAGAACCTTGGATGGACCACTAGCAGTGTGCTTGGGACCCGTGGACACTAATTATGTACTACGGGAAATCCGCGAGGGTACTTATGGGAACCATTCTGGTGCAGACTCTCTGGTTTGCAAGGTGATCAGAGCAGGGTATTATTGGGATAGCATGGAAAAGGATACCAAGGAGTTTTTCCGGAAGTGTGATAAATGCCAGAGATTTGCACCAATGATCCATCAACCCGGTGAACAACTCCACTCGGTCCTATCCCCATGGCCATTCATGAAATGGGGGGATGGGCATCGTCGGCCCCCTACCAACGGCGCCAGGTAAATCTAGATTTCTTTTTTTTATGACTGACTACTTCTCAAAATGGGTTGAAGCGCAAGCCTTCGAAGAGGTAAGAGAAAAAGAAGTTATCGACTTCATATGGGACCACATCATATGATGGTTTGGGATACCCGCCGAAATAACATGTGACAATGAGAAACAGTTCATTGGCAGCAAAGTGACAAAATTCCTCGAGGACCATAAAATCAAAAGGATCCTATCAGCACCTTACCACCCAAGTGCAAATAGTCAAGCCGAGTCCACAAACAAAACCATCATTCGAAACTTGAAGAAAAGGTTAGATGATGCAAAGGGGAAATGGAGAGAAGTGTTACCCGAGGTGCTATGGGCATATTGGACGAGGTCGAAGTCAAGCACGGGGGAGACCCCGTTTTCTTTGGTATATGGGTCCGAAGCATTGATCCCATTCAAAGTCGGGGAACCTAGCGTCAGGTTTCAGCATGCCACCAAAGACTCAAATCGCGAAGCAATGAACACTTCCCTCGAAATACTAGATGAAAAATGTAAAGCCGCATTAATTCGAATGGACACACAAAAATAAAGGATCGAAAGGTATTACAACAGAAGGACAAACCTTCGACATTTCGGAGTCGGGGACTTAGTCTTGAGGAAAGTCACTCTCAACACTCGAGACCCAAACGAAGGAAAACTAGGTCCCAATTGGGAAGGACCGTACCTTGTACTCGGAGTCGTAGGGAAAGGATCCTACAAACTCAGCACAATGGAAGGCGAGCAACTACTAAACAACTGGAATGTATCGTTACTCAAGCAATATTACTGCTGAGGTATGACCTCCTCCCCTTTTCCATTTATATTTAAAACTAACTCCTTGCAGGTATTTGATTAGAGATATCGAGGCACCTTTCAGTTCGAAGATCTTGGGTTTTAAAGCATGCGTTGTACTCTTTTTCCCTTGGACCGGGTTTTATCCCAAGCGGGTTTTTCCAGCAAGGTTTTTAACGAGGAAACACCTATATGCTACCTATGGAATATTCAACAAGTGTTCAAGGCTTCCTTTTAATCAACCTCGAACACTGGGGGGCATCACCCTCGGAGGACGCATTCTCGAAGAAAGAAATTCATGCCAAGGAGGGCCTCGATAGGGGAATGTTGTAATGGGCCAAACGGTCAAATGAACCGTGTCCATGTAGAATAATTGATCTCCCAGCGGCAAAACATGTACACATGTACCAACTACTTGAAGAAGCATTTTTATTATATCAAAACACTTTGTGCATAAAAAAAGTGTATTATTTTCGCACTTAACGGCCTAAAGGCCAAAACCCCGAATGCACCCAAATACTCGGGGACTGTCATCAACAATCGACACATCGAGTCATCAAACACTCGATCTTATAAGACCTCAAAGAGGCACACTCGATTTCACAAGACCTTGGGCACCCCCTCGAAAATAATATACTCGGGGTCTAACTTTTCAAACAAGTTCAGAAAGTTATCGGGAAACAAGTCCAAGTGACAAACCCGAAGGCTACTACCATACTAAAGACTACGGTCACATAAAAGCTACGGCAAAATAGTGCGATTCGGAGACGTCCGATTTCTGCTATACATTAAAGGCCTTGAAACATTGAAAAACCGATTAAATCAAGCTACCCCCGGCAAAAGCAAAATATAAAGGGCTTCGATAAACTCGCCCCCCCGAAAAACCTACGGGCTTCGATAAATTCAGCCCTCGAATAATCCAAAGGCTTCGATAATACCAGCCTTCGAGAAAACCTCAAAAGGTATTCGATTATTTCTACACAAACAAAATGACTAACGAGGTTCCGATACGTTAAACCTTCGAAACACCTAACGGGTACAAAAACACATGCTAAGGCATAACTAAAATTTCACTAAGTCTTTTAGCCGAAATGAGGGAAAAAATTATATAGCCTTTTTAGAGGTCGATACGACCCAATTCAAAAGGCCTAAGGGCCAATTTTAAAAGAGCCTAAGGGCCAATTTAAAAGAAATATAGGGCCAAAAGCTTATGGGAGTCCGATATTTCACTCTCATTCAACTCGGACCCAAAGGCCCCATTGTTCCAAGCTCGCATCAAAATGATTTTAAGCTTGCCAATCATCTAAGACCTTAAGGGATACGATCTTGAGCAATAAAAACCTAAGGGTTTATTACGAGCCTTAACCGATACTCGAACTAAGCATTTGAATCATCGGAATTTCCCACAAACAGGGACAAAATAATAGTCAACACAGATCAAGGATAGAGCAAAAAGATACTTTATATTCATAATGGAAAGTTACAACACATTTACAATGCCCACAAGGGGCCCTTGCTCAAAAAAGGAACCTAATCTATTTTCGGGGTCGCTCCCCCGGGAGTGTCGTCTCCAGAACCTACATCTTTAGTGGCTCTATCCTCGGGAGTCTCCTCTCCTTCGGGAGTATCTTCTTCGTCTTCCTCGCCCCCTGAGCCGCTCACCATATCCTCGTCGTCGGAGGAGACAAGAAACCTAGCATCGGTTTCCCGCGCCTTTGCTTCGGCTATCTCCTCGGCAAGGTTGAACACTCGGGCATGGATTTCCTCGAGAGTCTCCCTCCGGGCTTGGCATTTAGCCAATTCATTGCTCAGTCTTCCCCGGTCGGAGGCCTCCCTGAGCTCAGCTTGAACGTCCGTGGTTTCCTTCAAATATATAGCAATGGATTTATCGGCTGTAGCTTTCGTCTTCTCAGTTTCGGCTTTGGCCTGTACAACCTCAGCCTTAGCCTGCACATCTTCGGCCCAGGCTTTAGCCAGCTCGGCCTCCAATCCCTTGATTTTCCTGGCCTGAGCCAGACCCTTCACTTCAACGCCCCGGAGCCGAGCTTCAGCTGAGTTCAGTTGGGCTGTAACAGCTTCCTTGTCGGCAGCAAGTTGATCCATGTTCTTCTTCCACTAAAGGCAATCAGCCCGAACTTGATCTACCTCGCCCCGGAGCTGCCCAATCATATTCAACTTTTGCTGCAGCTGAGATATCTAAGTATTAGCCTCCGAAGCAGGGCCAAGAATGCCAAACTTTGTTAAAATCACAGTTACCTGCTCATCCAGCTCGGGCTCACTTTTTTTGAGCTTTGGCCAAAGTAGTTCGGAGATTCTTAAGCTCCTCTTCCTTCCGGCTACAGAGGAGCCTCAAGGCCTTCTCTTCGTCCAAAACTCTCTTGAGCTCGGCCTCATATTGGCTCAGCTCAGCTCTAAACTTTGCAACGGCCTAGACATGAAATGGAGACATATCAGTCGAAAGAAAAAAAAGAAAAATTACAATATTAAAGGTAAGTACTTACTCAGATAAGGAGACGTTGAGCCTCTTCGAAAAGGGAGGATGTATCATTAAAGTCGTTGGCATCCTTGATCCTAGCATAGAAACCCTGAAAAGGATCGTTTTTGATGACCTTATTTGGGTCGGGCATAAGCATAGCGTTGGCTTCCTTGATTGTCCCCTCAGAATAAGTTGGCAATGTAAGGGAGTGACCTGTTGTCGCGGCCCCGAGCTCTTCACTCGGGGAGTTCTCATTATCATTGGGGGTCTCAGCATCTACCCCCTCCGGTATAGTTTTTGAAGGCAGAGGGACAATCTCGACCTCTAGAGATATAGGGGCCTTGCCCGTTTCTTCCTTCGGGGCATCCTCACCACGGGATGAGGTTTCCAGTTCGGAAGGCTTGGCGACCTCGACTAGCTTCCTAGTTCGAGTCACCAACGCCGACCCTTCATCATCATTCTCTTCATCATTCGGGGAGTCTTGGGCCAAGTCTGCGCCCATTTGAACAAATCTTTTCCGCAACCTTCGAGCGTGGGTCTTCTTATCTTGAGGGTCTTTGGGTTTCGAGACCCTCTTTCTTTTTTTGTCCTTCTCGGACTTCGGGTTTTAAGGCTTGATCTTTTCCCCGGGCAGGGATGGCCTCATCTCGGATACATCGCCAAGGCCTGTACAAGCAAGCGTGAGTAAGTAAAAATGCCGCCAATATATGGAAAGTGTTAGAACTACTGAGAGGCACTTACCATGGTTCTTGGCCTCCCACTGGCCCTTTGATAATTCACGCCACTTGCGCTCATCATAGGAAGAAGTGGCAGCTAACTTTCGAACCCAATCCTCGAGGTCGGGCACTGCCGGCGGCGCCCAAGCATTGGTTTCCAAAAGAAGGGCAACGACGTTATGAAATATGGGAACAGAATATGAATAGGTACAAGGAATACGAACTCCACTAACGGTTAAAGTTCCACCTCTCCGAGAACGGCATTTTATTCTCGGGGATGACGTCCGAAGTTCTTACTCTAACAAACCGGCTCACCCAACCCCGATCTTTGGTTTCGTCAGTGCTGGCAAAGAAGGACTTCGATGTTCGGCGTTGCAGCTTGATGAGCCCTCGAAATAACTGGGGCCGATACAATCGAGCCAGGTGGTTGAGGGTGAATTCCAAACCCTCGGCCTTTTTAGAAAAATACCGCAACATGATCACGATATGCCAAAAGGAAGGGTGAATTTGACCAAGGATGACTTTGTACGTTCTGCAGAAGTCGATCACCACCGGATCGAGGGGACCCAGTGTGAAGGGGTAAGTGTAAACACTCCGAAACCCCTCCTTGTGGGTAGTAATGCTTTCATCGGGGTTCGGGATCTGAACCTCAAGCTCATCTCCCCATCGACATTCCTTCTTCACGTCCTTGGTAAGCTGCTTCGTTATTAAGCTAATATATCGAGATACGTGCTCGTGTCGGCCCTCGACATCGAGAGGATTCTCGATACTGAAGTCGTTCTTAATAATGCAATTACTAAGGGTGAATTCCTCAAGCGTTGGCGGTACCACCGATTTGGCCGGCCGGGCGGCAAAGGAAGATGATGCTGTATCCTTTTTGGGGACCGTCTTGGAATGGCTATAAGCTAAATAATACGGGTGCATTGGGATGTGGTGTTTCCGGCAAGAGCTTGGCGTTTTTCCGGCATTTAAAGAGGCGGCAAAAATAAGCGATAGAAGAAAGAGAAGAAGATGGGAAATGGATGAAGAAAGAGTAAAGTTTTTTTTAGAGGAATCGCCTCATATTAATAGAAGGGCAACGACGATTCAGCGGCATCAGTGGCCGACCAATACTGGAATGCATTCAATGTTTTTGGGGAAGTGGACCGACGGGACGTTTTGGTCACTTCCTACGCTTGCACCACGGGGATGACGTTATTTAAAGACTTCGGGAATCCAAATCGTTTCATATCATTTCATTCTAAGAAACACAGGGACTATTTGTATACGGTCAAAATTGGAGAGCTCAATTTTGGAGACTTGATTACATTTCGAGCCCGGGTTCGGGGAACTCGAGGTTAGAATCAAGCCAGGCCCAGGTAAGCACATCTCGAGAAGTAAATCGAGGACATGTCATGATCTGCCTCGAGGGCAGTACAATTTCGAGGGCACTCAAGAAAGAGCGGGAATTTCCAAAAACACGTGGGTCAGGACTTAAATTATAGGATAAGATTTGTACGAAATAGTATAAGTCCGTACTAGGTTGTTATACAGCTGTACCAATAGGATTCTTTATCATAATTGGAAATGTACCATATTAGGGTTTTCCCCTCCTATATAAAGGGGACCCCAATCATTTGTAAGGATATCTAATTGACTGCAATAGAACAGTCCACTCTGCTTTTCTTATTTACCGTACTCAACATTTGTTCTTCAGCTTTATTGTCTTTACTTTATTGTTCATACTTTATTGTTCTTATCTGACCTCGAGGTCCCTGGGATAATCAAGCTCGAGGCCCCTATTTTTCCAACAACACTGATTTGGTTCACCAACTCTTCTTACTTAAGCCTAATATTACTTGTATAATCACTAGTATTAGAATATATCACATATCTTTAAAACCACAAATTATCTTTAATTGTTACTCACATTTTTCGAGGTAAACAATGCAATAGGCAAAATACATAAAGGCCCCATTAAACTTATCCAAAAATAGGTTTGAATACTTAAACTAAATAGGTTACCCCCTATTCTTGTTCGGAGTGAATTAAATGCCACCTTAAATGCTAACGTGGATTTTTTTAATTATTTTAAGAAAGTAGGCGCGTACAACTATCAATAAAAAAAAAAAAGAATCCCCTCTCCCCCTCATCTTCTTCTACACGCTACCCCCCCCCCCCCCTTTCGAACTTGGGCCTCGCCGAATAGGTATGAAGAAGGCCACTCCGGTACAACACCACCGCATCCCCAGAATCCTCTCCGACCAATATGTTTTGGGTTTAGCTCATAAATTTCCCCTCCAATTGGACCTTCGTTAGTTGCTCAGTCTCCGACAAAATGGAAGCCAATGTCCTCCGTTTAAGGTAATGCTTTCCTTTTAAAGAAAAAGATTCTTATTGTAAGTATGGAGAATTCATTTTTCTACTTCCTTACGTTAATTATTTAAATCCTTTTTCATATTTGCTAATTTGTTTTCATGATATAGGGTGTGTTTAGTATGAAGGAAAATATTTTTCAGAAAATGTTTTCTAATTTTCCCATGTTTGGTTGGCTTATGAATCGACCATTCTTATGGGTGGCCTGGTTAGGCCTAGCAAATGGTTTGTTTGCTCTATATTCGAGTGATTTCTCAGAGAGAGTGGGTAATCGTGGGAAGATTGTTGAGTGGGCGCCTCAAGAAATGGTGTTGGCTCACCGTTCAATTGCTTGTTTTGTGACTCATTGTGGTTGGAATTCCACAATGGAGGGTTTAAGTGTAGGAGTCCCTTTTCTATGTTGGCCTTATTTTGGAGATCAGTTATATACACTGTCATGACCCAAGTTCTCCCTCCGTGGACTGTCGTGATGACACCTAATCTCTACGACTAGGTAAGCCTAATATTTGCGAAAAATGTAACGAAAAGACAAAAGCTATCAACTAACAGGTAAATTTAAACAAGGTAATAAGATGCCGCTCGGCATATAGAATATTCACTTTTGAAAAGTACATAAGCTTTCCTAAAACCTGGAATGTCATAAGCCACAAGCTAAAGAAAGAGACAATACTCCCATACTCTAGAGTCAAATAAAAGAAGAACATACAAGAAGTGTTTGACATGGGGAGGAATAGATAGAGATTCCGAGGTCTGTGGACGCGACAATTATACCTTGAAGTCTCTACCGCCTCACTGGTAATGCGGCTTACATGCGGTACCTGGATCTCCACACAAAAAACATGTGTAGGGAAGGGCATGAGTACACCACAACGGTATCCAGTAAGTGCCAAGCCTAACCTCGATTGAGTAGTGACAAGATCAGGTCAAGGCCCTACTAGTATAAATATAATGAAATAAGACATAATGAAATATCGCAGTAAAAATAAATACGGAAATCTAACAGGAATAGAATTAATGAAAGACAATAGCTTAGAACACAGAGATAACAACAGGGGATCTCCTGAGATACCTTCTCGTAGTCCGAAACATAAATCTGCAAGGGGATCTTCCGGAATACTGTTCTGTAGTCCCAAAGTAAATATGCAGAATAGGGGGATCTCCCGGAATACCGTTCCGTAGTCCCAAAGTAAATATGCAGTACAGGGGAATCTCCCGGAATACCGTTCCGTAGTCCCAAAGTAAATATACAGCTCAACCAATAGAAATAACAGTTACAGCGAGGAAACCTACAGTTTAGACTAAGGCAAGCCAAGGAAAGCAGGAAAGTTTCACTAAATATGCTGCACAGAGTTCAAATAGGCAGTTAAAACACGTAGGCACGCTATTCTAAACTAAAAAGGATAGTTACATATGCTAGTGTAGTTCAAATAAGGAGCAATAAGTTATGACTAAGTGAAAAACGAAGTTTTACAACAAATAGCCCGTGTACGTATTCGTCACCTCACGTACACGGCGCTCACATATGAAAATAGTACCAAATCCTAAGGGGAGTTCCCCACACAAGGTTAGGCAAGCCACTTACCTCGAACCAAGCTCAATCAATCCGTGACAATGCTCTTTCCACGAATATCCGGCACCAGATGGCCCAAATCTAGCCAAATAAATTAAATAACATAAATATAATTACCAGAAACTAATCTAGCTAATGAATTCAAGGCTAAAGCAAGAAATTAGAAAAACTCCTTAAAAAGCCTCCTAGGGCCCACGTCTCGAAATAGGGTAAAAGTCACAAATTATGAACACCCATTCACTCACTAGTTTACTCGTACCAAAATTATCCAAATCCGATGTCTAAATCCCAATCAAAACTCAAAAATTCGGTTGAAGAACTTCCCCCATTTTTCCAACTTCTCACCTAAATTCCTTAATTTAATGAAGAAACAACTACGGATTAATGAAATACAACCAAAAACGAGTTAGGAATCGTTATCCCAAAGCTCTCTATGAAAATCCCTCGAAGAGTCGCCAATTTTTCGAGCTCCCAAGTCCAAAAATGAAGAATGAATTCAAACCCTCAAAATTTCCCCTTTTCTGACAGAGATTCCGTTTCTGCGAGCCTTCAACCGCATTTGCGGTCCCGCACCTACGGAAAATCCATTGCAGGTGCAAAGGCAACTTAAATGGGCTGGGACCGCTTCTGCGAGCACTGGGCCGCACCTGCAAGCCCGCTCCTGCGGTCCTCCACCGCTTCTGCGCATCCGCTTCATCCGTCTATCATTGCGCCTGCGGTCTCAGATGGACAGGGCCAAAGCAGCATCTGCGGCTCCATGGCCGCTTCAGCGGCACTGCACCTGCGACCCAAAGTGCACAGGTGCGATTACACCAGTTGCAGCAGCTTCAGCAATTGCCTAAGTCCCAACTCAATTTGTTGAACTTACGAAACACACCCGAGGCCCCTGAAACCTCAACCAAATATACCAACCAATCCTAAAACACCATGAAAACTTAGTCGAGCTCTCAAATCACATCAAACAACGCTAAAATCACGAATCACCCTCCAATTCAAACTTAAAGAACTTGAAACTTCAATTTTTCACAACCGATGCCGAAGCCTATCAAACCACGTCCGATCGACCCCAAATTTTGCACACAGGTCATAATCAACACTACGGATCTACTCCAACTTCCGGAATGGGAATCCAACCCCGATATAAGAAATTCCACTACCGGTCCAAATCTCCAAAAATTCGACTTTCGCCATTTCAAGCCTAAATGAGCTACGGACCTCCAAAACACAACCCGGACACGCCCTAAGTCCAAAATCACCTATCGGAGCTAACGGAACTGACGAAACTCCATTTCGGAGTCGTCTTCACACAGTCCCGACTACGGTCCAAATTCTAAGACTTAAGACTCCGTTTAGGGACTAAGTGTCCCAAAACACTCTAAAAACCAATACGAAACCTCCCGGCAAGTAACAATAGCATAAATAGATACGGGGGAAGCAGTTAATAGGGGATCGAGGCTCTAACTCTCAAAATGACCGATCGGGCTGTTACATCCTCCCCTCTTAAAACAATCGTTCGTCCTCGAACGAGCACAGAGACATACCTGAAGTGGTGAAAAGATGAGGATAACGGTTGCGCATATCTTGCTTGGTCTCCCAAGTCGCCTCCTCGACGGATGACCCTGCCACTGAACCTTTACTGATGCAATGTTCTTTGATCTCAAATTTCGAACCTGCCTGTCCAAGATAGCCACTGGCTCCTCAACATAGGATAGATCCTTGTCCAACTGGATTGAGCTGAAATCCAACATATGAGATGGATCGCCATGATACTTTCGGAGCATCAAAACATGAAATACCGGATGAACTCCTGCTAAGCTAGGAGGTAAGGCAAGCTCATAAGCAACCTCTCCAACTCGCCGCAACACCTCAAAAAGACCAATAAACCTTGGGCTCAGCTTGCCCTTCTTTCTGAACCTCATATGCCTTTCATAGGCGAAACCCGGAGCAAGACCCGATCTCCGACCATGAATACCACATCGCGAACCTTTCAGTCCGCATAACTCTTCTGTCTGGACTGGGCTGTGCGAAGTCTATCTTGAATCACCTTAACCTTCTCCAAGGCATCCTGAACTAAGTCCGTACCTAATAACCTTGCCTTGTCTGGCTTGAACCAACCCATTGGGGATCGACATCACCTACCATACAGAGCCTCATACGGTGCCATCTGAATGATGGACTGATAACTGTTGTTGTAGGCAAACTCCGCAAGAGGCAAGAACTGATCCTAAGAACCTCCGAATTCCATCACACACGCACAGAGCATATCCTCAAGAATCTAAATTGTGCGCTTGGACTGTCCGTCTGTTTGAGGGTGAAATGCTGTGCTCAACTCCACCGGAGTACCCAACTCATGTTGTACGGCTCTCTAGAACCGTGATGTAAAATGTGTACCCCGGTCAGAGATGATAGATACCGACACGCCATGAAGTCTGACAATCTCAAGGATATAAACTCGAGCTAGCCGCTCGAAAGAATAGGCATCACAAGAAGGAAATGAGCTGACCTGGTCAGCCTATCCACGATCACCCAAACTGCATCAAACTTCCGATAAGTCCGTGGGAGTCCAATAAAAAAATCCATAGTGATCCGCTCCCATTTCCACTCCGGAATATCTAAGTTCTGAAGCAATCCACCCGGTTGCTGATGCTCATACTTCACCCGTTGGCAATTTAGACACCGAGCAACATACTCTACTATGTCCTTGTTCATCCTCCTCCACTAGTAATGCTGCCTTAAGTCCTGGTACATCTTCCCGGCACCTGGATGAATAGAGTACCGCGAGCTATGAGCCTCCTGAAGAATCAGGTCATGCAAACTATCTACATTAGGCACACATAGTCTGCACTACATCCTCAATGCACCATCATCCCTAGTAGTGACTTCCTTAGCACCACCGTGTTGGACTGTGTCCTTAAGGACAAGCAGATGGGGATCATCATACTGACGCCCCCTGATACGATCATACAGAGAAGACCAAGAAACCACACAAGCCAATACTCAACTCTGCTCAGAAATATCCAGTCTCACAAACTGCTAGCTAAGGCCTGAACATCCAACGCCATGGGCCTCTCTGCTGCTGGTAGATATGCTAAACACCCCAAACTCTCTGTCGGCGATCCAAAGCATCGGCCACCATATTGGCTTTGCCAGGGTGGTAAAAAATGGTGATTTCATAATCCTTAAGCACCTCTAACCACCTCATTTGACGCAAATTAAGATCCTTCTACTTGAATAGATGTTGCAAACTTTGGTGATCAGTGTAAATCTCACTAGGGACACTGTACAGATAGTGTCGCCATATCTTTGAGGCATGAACAATAGCTGCTAGATCAAGGTCCTGGACATGATAGATCTTTTCATGCATTTTCAGCTGTCTGGACGCATAGGCAATCACCCTACGGTCCTGCATCAATACCGCACCGAGGCTAACACAAGACGCATCACAATAAACTGTATAAGACCCCGAACCTGAAGGCAATACCAATACTGGGGCTGTAGCCAAAGCTGTCTTGAGCTTCTGAAAGCTCTCCTCACACTCCTCTGTCCATATGAACGGAGCACCCTTTTGGTTCAGCATGGTCATAGGCTGCAATAGATGAGAACCCCTCAACAAATCGATGGTAATACCCCACCAAACCAAGGAAACTCCAGATCTCTATGGCTGAGGACGGTCTGGGCCAACTCTGCACTGCTTCCACCTTCTTCGGATCCACCTTGATCCCTTCATCGACACCACATGACCAAAAATGCCACAATCCAACCAGAACTCACATTTTGAGGACTTTGCATATAACTTCTTTTCTCTCAAGGTCTGAAGCACAATCCTTAGGTGCTACTCATAATTTTCTCGACTCAGGGAGTACACCAAAATGTCGTCAATAAAGACAATGACGAATGAGTTAAGATAAGGCCGAAATACACTGTGCATCAAATGCATAAATGCTGCTGGGGCGTTGGTCAACCCAAATGACATGACAAGGAACTCATAATGACCATACCGAGTCCTAAAAGCAGTCTTCGTGATATCTAGCTCCCAAATCTTCAACTGATGATAATGTGAAGTAAGTCAATCTTGGAAAACACTCAGGCACCCTGTAACTGATCAAATATGTCATCAATACAAGGCAAAGTATACCGGTTCTTCACTGTAACTTTGTTCAACTGGTGATAATCAATGCACATACACATATAACCATCCTTTTTCTTCACAAACAAGACAGGAGCACCCCAAGGTGACACACTGGGCCGTGAAGCCCTTATCAAACAATTCATGTAACTGTTCCTTCAACTCTTTCAACTCAGGAGGGGCCATACGATAAGGAGGAATAGAGATGGGCTTGAGTTCCCGACAATAAATCAATGCCAAAATAAATGTCTCTATTGGGTGGCACGCCTGGAAGATCAGCTGGAAACACATCAGGGAAATCCCTCACTACTCGGAATGAATCAATTGTAGGGGTATCAATACTGACATCTCTCACATAGGCTAGATACGCGTCACGCCCCTTCTCAACCATTCATTGAGCTTTAAGAAATGAAATAACTATGCTGGGAGTGTAATCTAAGGTACTCCTCCACTCTAATCGCGGTAAACCTGGCATAACCAGCGTCACTGTCTTGGCGTGATAATCAAGAATATTATAATGGGGATAAAACCAGTCCATGCCCAATATAACATCAAAATCAACCATGCTGGGCAATAATAAATCGGCTCTAGTCTCAAAACCACTAAGAGTAATCAAACACGATTGATACACGCAATCCGCAATAAGAGAATCTCCCACGGAGTAGACACATAAACAGGGGAACTCAAGGAATCCCGAGATACGCCCAAATGCGGGGCAAAATAAGATGACACATAAGAATAAGTGGAGCCTGGATCGAATAGAACCAATGCATCTCTATGACAAACCGGAACAATACCTGTAATGACCGAATCGGAAGCAACAACCTCTGTACGAGCAGGAGGGGCATATATCTTGCCTGGCCTCCCCTTCTAGGGTGACCTCTACCTCCCTGACATCCACCTCGAGCGGCTGAGCAGGTGGGGTGTCAGTTGGTTCCGTAATCATAGCTTGAGAACCATGTGGAGCACACTGTGGCTGAGAAGTCTGGGGCAATCCCTCACCATATGACAAGTGTCGCCACACTCAAAACAAGCTCTGGGAGGATGTGGCAGCTGTGGCTGACTCGGACCAGGTCTGCTAGACTGACCGCTGAAAGCACCCCGTGCAGGAGGCGCACTAGATACTGGCAGTGCGTAATAAGGCTTTTGAGGTCTACGAGGAGATGGAATACCACTGGAGGCTGGAAGAGCTGAATGAACGGGGTGACTCATATAGCCCCTACCATGAAGAATTGCAGCTGGGGCACGAGCACCAGAATAATGGCCAGACTCCCGAAACCTCTTGGCCTCTCTCTCCTCCCTATCCCGAGAAAGCATGCCCTCCACTCTCCTAGCAATACTCACAACCTACTGATACGAGATATCCATCTCCAATTCCCCGGCCATGCTCGTCCTAATGCTGGGAGTGAGTCCTCAATAAATTGACGGACCCTTTCTCGAACTGTAGAAACCAAGGCCGGTTCATGTCTACCCAAGTCACTGAAATGGACTGCGTACTTTAAAACAGTCATGGTACCCTAGCACAACTGCTCAAACTCTGTGTGCCAAGCGTCCCTGAGGCTCTGAGGGACATACTCCCTCAAAAACATATTTAAGAACTGAGTCCATGTAAGGGAAGTTGCCTCATCCGGACTGTCCAACTCATAAGTATGCCACCACTAATAGGCTGCTCCTCGAAGCTGGAAAGCAGCGAAAGAAACCCACTCGACTCTGCTATGCTCATAATGCGGAGGATACGGTGGCACTCCTCAAGAAATCCCTGAGCATCATCTGATGCTAGACCACTGAATGTAGGAGTGTCGTACTTCTTGTACCTCACAATCCTATGCTCCTCCTCCTCTGAAACTGCTGCCCTACCCTCGGGCTGAGCTGGGGCTATAGATGGTACCTGTATAACCTCTAGAATCTGATCAACCTGAACCGGCTGCTCTGGGGTGCAGGCAGCGGGAGTCTGTGCTCCTCCCCCAGCCTGAGATATGGCTGGAGCAAGGGGAGTCGCCCTGCCTGAGCTAGAGTGATGTACATGCTCATGAACTGTGCAAGGGTCTCTTGAAGAGCTGGAGTAGTAGTAGTAGGCTTCTCAGGTGCCTGTGCTCCTACTAGAACTACTGGTGGCTCCTCGGTAGCAGCTCGCTCGGGTACTCTGGCTGCACCACGTGGACGTCCTCGGCCTCGGGCGGCTCTAGTAGAGGGCGCAGGTGCTTGGTCATCTCCGGCTGCACGTGTCCTCACCATCTGTGAGAGAATAGAAGACAGAAGTTTAGAATTTTGAAGTCAATAATCTCGCACGACAAGAAATCAAATGAAGTGGAATTTTCCTAACAGTTCCATAGCCTCCCGAAGATAAGTACAGACGTCACCGTACCAATCCACGAGACTCTAATAAACTGGCTTGTGACTCATGACTCCTACGAACCTAGAGCTCTGATACCAACTTGTCATGACCCAAGTTCTCCCTCCGTGAACTGTCGTGATGGAACCTAGTCTCTATGACTAGGTAAGCCTAACAATTTGTGAAAATAAAATAAAGATACGAAAACTAACAATTAACAGGTAAATATAATAAAGGAGTATAAAATGCCGCTCGACATATAAAATAATCACTTTCGAAAAGTACATAAGCTCTCCCAAAACCCGAAATGTCATAAGCCACAAGCTAAAGAAAAAGACAGTACTCCCATACTCTAGAGTCTAATAAAAGAAGAAAATACAAGAAGTGTTTGACATGGGGAGGAATAGATAGGGACTCCAAGGTCTGCGGACGCGGCCGATATACTTTAAAGTCTCTACAGCTGGCTTGCCTCACTGGTAGTGCGGCTGATAAGCTGTACCCAAGTGAAAATTTTGTAAATCTCTAAAAGTTAACAGTCGAGGACGAATGTTCTAAAGGAGGGAAGGATGTTATATCCCGTACTTTAATATTAGGATAAGTCGTAGTAACCCATATGAACACAAAAGGATTAAGACCATTCATGAGATTATAGAAGTAAAAAGAGAAGGATAATACTTATCATTTCTAAATTTACCTTTCTAAATGGCTTCATAATGTTCTTGGAATGTACAGTGGAGGGTAATACTTACCCACTAGTTATTATTTTTATTTGATTTCTTTCCTATTCATCTGGTTTTATGGGAATGAAAGGATCTTATGATTGAAGCTTTCCATTATTTGGACTTATTGATACCATTGGCTAACTTACACATTTTTGAAATCTAACTAAATGCTTGTGTCAAAAATTGAGATTTTTATTCGTGACTATGTTATTATAAAACCTCATAAGTTTAACAACCTTGATACCGTCATATATTTAATATGATATTTTGAGTGGAATATTTTCCATTTTAACAATCAATATTATTTCATCCAAGCAAGGAAGAAACGGTTTTAATGATCAATAGACTTGCGACTCTAGTATACCCTTAAAGATAAATCGAAACCCTCGTTCTTCTCACACTTTACAACAACCTAATCCAAAACAACAAGAAGAATAAGGAAGAATAATAGGTCAGTCTAGAAGATCCTTTCCTAGGAGAGTATGATCGTTGCATGAGTGACACATGCAAGGGTGTGAAGGGAAATCGAGAGAATTGACAGGGAATGCTATGTGATGATGGTGGCTGATTGTTGAATTGAGAACTGGCGTGGCGTAAGAGTCGGGCATAGCAGGGGCAGTATGGATCAACAGCAATCATCATGACTTAATCGCTTGCTCACTTTATTAGACACTGGCTCGACCCAAGCAACAAGAAGCCTATTCTACTCTTGTAACATCGTCCTTGAAATTTTAAGGGAGTACGGTGCAATCTTTCTCAGGAAAATCATACGGATTTTCTCCCATCTCGATCCGCCGTCGCGTGTTTTATCACAAAAGATGGGGTGTTAGAGTGATTGTTAAGAGAATCGGTTCAGGTATGTTAAGGCTATCCCTTTTTTCTTTTTGGCATAATCTAAATGATACAAAGAAACTGAAGTCAAACGCACA
>NC_031990.1:77565510-77657042 GCF_001879085.1 Nicotiana attenuata
GGCTTTCATTAAATGACTCTATTCATAGAAATACTAGGGTCTCTATGTTCTTGATTCCCCATGTGACATATTATTATTTATCTTCTATTGGGTCTCAGAATAATATACGCAGTTGATAAAGTTTATCCGAAAGAAATATTGAGATTATTAACATATTTTCATGTATTTCATTCATTTATACATGTACATTGACCCATGACCAAATGGCATTATATATATATATATATATATACACACACACACACACACACACACATTGACCCATACACATTTATACATGTACATTGACCCATACACATAAATATGTATATGGGATATGGGAAAAGGTTATGACGTTATATACGCACCACCACCTGATCAGCTGGTATACGTTGATGATTTTGCCCATAGTGGCCGAGATGATATGATGGGATGCCCTCAGAGGCTTGATGATGTTATGAACACATGTACCTATGTACGACATGGCATTCTATACGCATATGCATGACGCTATAAGTATTAAATGATATAGAGTATTCAGTATAGACTTATACAGAGTGTTGAGTCATGTACTCCATGTTTTTTGATGTCCTTTACATATTGATTTACATGCCTTACATACTAGGTACATTATTCGTACGGACGTCCTTTTGTTATGGACGTGCATTCATGCCTGCAGGTATAAGTAACCAATTTGATGAACCCTCATAGTAGACGAGGTTAGCATTCAGCAAGGATCGGTAAGAACTCCACCTCATTCGGAGTGCAGCGAATCTTATGAGCCATCGTGTCAGAAGTTTGCTACAGACTTTATGGGTAGGCCGGTACCCTGTCCCATTTGATGTCAAATAATCTTAGAGGCTTTGTAGATAGAGTTCATTTGTAAAGTATGTCAGAGGCCTTGACGGCCCATATGTATTCATGTTTTACGAAAGATGGTTCATTAATTAAGTTTTTTTCCACTTATAGTTATACATTAAGAGTTGTGGCCATGTTGGCCATGAGAGTTACAAAGAAAAAAAAAGAGTTGAAGAGTGGTTTGCTCGGGCCAGTACGACATCGGGTGCCAGCCACGCCTCCCCAGGTTTGGGGCGTGACACAAATTCCTTAATTTAATGAAGAAAACAACTATGAATTAATGAAATACAACCAAAAATGAGTTAGAAATCGTTACGCTAAAGCTCTTTTCTGAAAATCCCTCGAAGAATCGCTAATTTCCGAGCTCCCAAGTCCAAAAATTAAGAATGAATTCAAACCCTTGAAATTTTCTCTTTTCTACCAGATATTCCTCTTCTGCGAGCCTTCAACCTCATCTACAGTCCCGCACCTGCGAAAAATCCATCGCAGGTGCGAAGGGCAACTTAAATGAGCTGGGACCGCATCTGCGAGCACTGGGCCGCACCTGCGGTCCTCCACCGCTTCTGTGCATCGCTTTGCCGTCTATCGTCGCACCTGCGATCTCAGCTGGATAGGGCAAAACCGCATATGCGGCTCCATGGCCGCTTCTGTGGCACCGCACCTGCGGCCCCAAGTGCGCAGGTACGATTACACCAGGTGCAGCGCTTCCAGCAATTGGCCTAAGTCCCAAACTCAATCCGTTGAACATCCGAACTACCCGAGGCCCCGGGACCTCAACCAAACAACCAACCAATCCTAGAACACCATGAAAACTTAGTCGAGCCCTCAAATCACATCAAACAACGCTAAAATTACGAATCACCTCCAGTTCAAACTTAAAGAACTTGAAACTTCAAATTTTTACAACGATGCCGAAACCTATCAAACCACGTCTGATTGACTCCAAATTTTGCACATAAGTCATAATCAACACTACAGACCTAATCTAACTTCTAGAATTGGATCCAACCCCGATATAAATTTTTTTTTTACAAACCAGTCCAAATCTCCAAAATTCGACTTTCGCCATTTCAAGCCTAAATGAGCTACGGACCTCCAAAAACACAATTGGACACGCCCCTAAGTCCAAAATCACCTAATAAAGCTAACGGAACTGACTGAACTTTATTCTGGAGTTGTCTTCACACAGTTCCAACTACGGTCCAAATTCTAAGACTTAAGCCTCCGTTTAGAGACTATGTGTCCCAAAATACTCCAAAAACCAAAACGAAACCTCCCGCAAGTCATAGTAGCAAAAATAGATACGGGAAAAGTAGTTAATAGAGGATCACGGCTCTAACTCTCAAAACGACCGGCCGGTTCATTACATACACAGACTTGTATATCTGATGGTTGGAAAATAGGTTTATCGTTGAATGCAGATGAGAAGGGAATTATTTTTCAGACATGAAATTCAGAGAAAAGTGGAGGATTTGTTATAAAGAGCAAACTCACTTAAGTTGAAGGAAATGGCTAGAAACAGCATTAGTATATGAGGATCTTCCACCATAAACTTGGAATTCTCTTGTTTCACAAATGAAGCAATGAACATATAAGGTTTGATTAAATAATTTAATAAAAATAATGTTTGTGAATAAGTTGAGCGAATTGATTATCGCGAATAATTAAGGGGTTTCAACTGACACGCCTTGCTAGGTAAATTTTTCTATTTTATGCATATATATTATGTGTCACGATCCAAAAATTTACTAGTCGTGATGGCACCTAACGTAACCCGCTAGGTAAGCCAACTAATAACTATCTTATTTCAAATATCTTTAACAGGACAATTAATTAAAAGAAATTATCTAATCTTATACATTCCCACCAAAGAACCCAGGTAGTAAACAAGGCCGGTCGGGCAGTTACCACTGGTTGGGCAGTTATGTATCATTATTTACCACCGGTTGGGCAGTCATATATTTACCACCGTGCTATGGCCGGTCGGGCAGTTACCACTGATTAGTTGGGCAGTCATGCATCATACGATATGGATAAGAGTCTCAAAGAGAAGCATTATATTTATAAGTATAATAAGGATGCATATACGGTGGCACTTCAGAGATCCAGATTGATCCTTATATGTCTTTAATTAATGTCGACTTATTGTTATGTTTCAGTTCTGCCTTACATGCTCAGTATATTATTCGTACTGACATCCTTTTGTTGGGGACGCTGCATTTATGCCTGCAAGTATAGACAATTAGTTTGACGAGCCCTCATAGTAGACGAGATTGGCATTCAGCGAAGGATCAGTAAGACTCCACTTCATTCGGAGTGCAACCAAGTTTACTAGTCATCGTGTCGGAATTTTGCTATAGAGTTATGGGTAGCCGGTACCCTATTCCATTTGATGTCAAATAATCTTAGAGGCTTTGTAGATAGAGGTTCATTTTGTAAAGTATGTCAGAGGCCTTGACGGCCCATATGTATTCATGTTTTACGAAAGATGGTTCATTAATAAAGTTTTTTTCCACTTATAGTTATACATTAAGAGTTGTGGCCATGTTGGCCCATGAGAGTTACAAAGAAAAAAAAAGAGTTGAAGAGTGGTTTGCTCGGGCCAGTACGACATCGGGTGCCAGCCACGCCTCCCCAGGTTTGGGGCGTGACACAAATTCCTTAATTTAATGAAGAAAACAACTATGAATTAATGAAATACAACCAAAAATGAGTTAGAAATCGTTACGCTAAAGCTCTTTCTGAAAATCCCTCGAAGAATCGCTAATTTCCGAGCTCCCAAGTCCAAAAATTAAGAATGAATTCAAACCCTTGAAATTTTCTCTTTTCTACCAGATATTCCTCTTCTGCGAGCCTTCAACCTCATCTACAGTCCCGCACCTGCGAAAAATCCATCGCAGGTGCGAAGGCAACTTAAATGAGCTGGGACCGCATCTGCGAGCACTGGGCCGCACCTGCGGTCCTCCACCGCTTCTGTGCATCGCTTCTGCCGTCTATCGTCGCACCTGCGATCTCAGCTGGATAGGGCCAAAACCGCATATGCGGCTCCATGGCCGCTTCTGTGGCACCGCACCTGCGGCCCCAAGTGCGCAGGTACGATTACACCAGGTGCAGCGCTTCAGCAATTGCCTAAGTCCCAAACTCAATCCGTTGAACATCCGAAACATACCCGAGGCCCCCGGGACCTCAACCAAACATACCAACCAATCCTAGAACACCATGAAAACTTAGTCGAGCCCTCAAATCACATCAAACAACGCTAAAATTACGAATCACCTCCAGTTCAAACTTAAAGAACTTGAAACTTCAAATTTTTACAACCGATGCCGAAACCTATCAAACCACGTCTGATTGACTCCAAATTTTGCACATAAGTCATAATCAACACTACAGACCTAATCTAACTTCTAGAATTGGAATCCAACCCCGATATAAATTTTTTTTTACAACCAGTCCAAATCTCCAAAAATTCGACTTTCGCCATTTCAAGCCTAAATGAGCTACGGACCTCCAAAACACAATCTGGACACGCCCCTAAGTCCAAAATCACCTAATAAAGCTAACGGAACTGACTGAACTTTATTCTGGAGTTGTCTTCACACAGTTCCAACTACGGTCCAAATTCTAAGACTTAAGCCTCCGTTTAGAGACTATGTGTCCCAAAATACTCCAAAAACCAAAACGAAACCTCCCGCAAGTCATAGTAGCAAAAATAGATACGGGAAAAGTAGTTAATAGAGGATCACGGCTCTAACTCTCAAAACGACCGGCCGGTTCATTACATACACAGACTTGTATATCTGATGGTTGGAAAATAGGTTTATCGTTGAATGCAGATGAGAAGGGAATTATTTCCAGACATGAAATTCAGAGAAAAGTGGAGGATTTGTTATAAAGAGCAAACTCACTTAAGTTGAAGGAAATGGCTAGAAACAGCATTAGTATATGAGGATCTTCCACCATAAACTTGGAATTCCTTGTTTCACAAATGAAGCAATGAACATATAAGGTTTGATTAAATAATTTAATAAAATAATGTTTGTGAATAAGTTGAGCGAATTGATTATTCGCGAATAATTAAGGGGTTTCAACTGACACGCCTTGCTAGGTAAATTTTTCTATTTTATGCATATATATTATGTGTCACGATCCAAAAATTTACTAGTCGTGATGGCACCTAACGTAACCCGCTAGGTAAGCCAACTAATAACTATCTTATTTCAAATATCTTTAACAGGACAATTAATTAAAAGAAATTATCTGAATCTTATACATTCCCCAAGAACCGGTAGTACAAATCATGAGCTTCTAAGAATAGAATTACAAAGCTGAATACATCTTCTGTTTGAAAAATACATAAACAAAATTCTTATGAATCTATGATTACGACTACCATGAACAAGGGGCAGCTACAACCGAAATGCAGGTACACCTTCAAATCTAGCTCCCATCAAACACAGCACCAACAACAGCCAACATCTGCATGTAATGTGCAGAAGTGTAGTATCAGTCCAACGAACCCATGTACTGGTAAGTAACAAACCTGACCTTACATTGAAGGTAGTGACGAGCTAAAACATGTTCGGGTCCAACACCAATAGCCAACAACAATCCATAACAATGCAGAGCATATAAATAAGGAAGTAACTCAGAAACAAAATGCTCAGCTTTTTCACAGCTTTTCGAAAATAGTTTCGCTTTTCAAAAATAGCAATGAAAACCCAAATCCTTTACCGAAATCGTCCAAGAAAAATGTGAGATAGTTTGAAAACTATAATTTTTCCAAAAATCCTTTTCACAATAAATAAGATATTTTATTTTTTCCAGATAGCAAGTGTGAAATACCTCTCTATGCCCACATATCAATGTGCGTAAAAAAGTCATGAATGACGTGATACTGTACAACATGAGGAAAAATGCATCTCTATACCTCTATATCATGTGTGCATGCCAATGCCATGTATCTTAGAGATGAATCATGTACTCACACTCTCAGAGTACTCAATCTCACTATCTCACACTTTCTACTCATCATGCTCAACCACTCGGTACTGTATATGGCCCATACGGCCCAAGAAAGATCCATCCCGAAACATATCCATCACTGACCATCAGTCACTCAATACCAAGGAAGGCCAATCCGGCCCCATGGAGAAGATCTATATCCAGGTATATAATGCTTCGAACAAGATCCATGTCCAGGGAAGATTCATCCCTCAATATCATCTACCGCACTCACTAGGGGTGTGTATAGACTCCGGAGGGGCTCCTACAGCCCAAGCACTATCATAAGCCAGATCCAGGCATAAATCAATATAACATGCTGCGGCGTGCAGCCCGATCCCATAAATGTCACTCATCATTAGGCTCTCAGCCTCACTCAGTCATCAACCTCTCTAGTCTCACTCACGGGCTCACAATGCCATGAAACTAGCCCGACAACAATGATATGCTGTATCAATAAACAACAACTGAGACTGAGATATGATATGAATGCATGAATATGACAGAGTACGAAATATCTATGAAGTCAATGAGATGACAATAAGAAACGACCACTATGGGTCCTAACAATATCAACATAAAGACTAAACATGATATCTAGCATGATCGACAACTCAGTTACTTAATCTGTCACGACCCCAAACCCGGTCGTGATGGCGCCCAACAAAATTGCTAGGCAAGCCTGACCACAGTCGTTCCCAAATCAACCGTAAACCTCAAAACCGGCAATCTAAAGAGAATATAATAGTTTTAGAATAATAATCCAATGTTTATCGAAGAATAATACTGAGAAAATACGAAGTCTGATAAAAACACTCCTAAAAAATCTGGGGTCACGAGTCTAGAGCCTCTAAAACAATCTGAATAACAATATCTGAACGGAAATATTCAAGTCTGGAAATGTATATATAAATAAAACTGAAATAGGAAGAGTAGTCAGGTCCTGCGAACGTCCAGCAGCTACCTCAACAACTCTGATAAGCTCTGGGAAACAAAGACTGCTCAGCTAAGCCTCCGGTGCACCTGAATCTGCACATAAGGTGCAGGGAGTAGGGGTGAGTACTACCGACTCAGTGAGTAATAAGCATATAAAATGTCTGAAGATAAGAAATCCACGAAATGCCACAAAGCAAAGCTAAAACTAACAGTCCAACACCTAACTACGAACTAACAGCAAAACAACTTCAAATATATCAGTCAAGTATAATGTAAGGATGCAATGCAATGCACATGACCGCTACGGCGCGTAGCCCGATCCATTTAACGTCGACGGCGCTCACTGGGGGTGTGTACAGACTCCGGAGGGGCTCCTTCAGCCCAAGCGCAATATAATCATACCATTCGCTGCGGCGTGCAGCCCGATCCATACTCAGTCCACAACATGCATATGAGTCACGTAACAGATTCAATTAATTTCCCAATTTTCAATTTATTAAGAAGAATATACTTTAGATATTTAACTTCAGGAAAAGTGACTTAGCATTTCATAACAGTGATTAAACACAGGACTGAGATCAATGATTATACGAAGCATGCTATCACAATGACATTCATCCTCTAAGGATGCTACAGATCGGCACAAGGCCCCAAACACGGCAATAAGCCCAGATATATTCAATACAGGGTGCGTATCAGTCGCCAATATAGAAACATTCTTGTCCGGGATGGACTAAGTCTCAATCCCCAGTCATAACCAATCCCGCACCTGCCATGGGGTGCGAGTCACGCCCTACAATAGCGTCACAATGTGACAAGCCGGGGCTTCAAACCCTCAGGCCATCATATACACCAACTGCTCACCTCTATCCGGCCGTAGAATGGTCCGCAATGCCTTTTCCTTTCGCATCGACCTCCTCGCGCGTCGAATCTAGTCAAAATCACAACGAATACATAAATATGGGTTAAAGAAACATAACCCAATCAAAAATACTCGAAAAGTACTAAAATTCACGAAGTTGGTAAAACCCGAGCCCCGGGCCCATCTCTCGAAAAATTCCGAAAGTCACACCAACAGATTTCTCGTCTCGCCACGAGTCCGTGCATATAAAGTTTACCAAAATCGGAGCTCGTTTGACCCTCCAAATTCCATTTTTACATTACAGCTTTCCAAGCCCTAGCTTGACCCGTTTTTGATGAAATTTCTACAATTTACATGTAATTTCTACCATAAATTTGAATATTTAGGCCAAGGAACTTACCTCCAAGTGATTCTCAGTCAAAACCCTCGAAGTTCCTTGTTCAAAGCTCTTAAGAACGTCAACAATGGAGGAAAAATATGAAAGGGTCGCAGATGAAATATTATTTTAAAACCCCTCTGTCGCCCAGTCCAGTTTTCGCTTCTGCGGCCCGCTTTCGCTTATGCGGGACCGCTTCTGCAGCCACATTTCCGCTTTTGCGATCTTCACTTGGAAATCCGGACTTCGCTTATGCGACGCGAAGTCCGCTTCTGCGGTTCCCTCAAAACCGCTTCTGCGGTACAGTGTCCGCTTATGCGGATCCGCTGGTGCGAGCCACCTTCCGCTTCTGCGGAATTTCCTAGCCGGCCAACGACCGCTTCTGCGACCACGAACCTGCTTCTGTGGTACCGCTTCTGCGGTCCATTTCCGCAGAAGCGGAGACACCAGATGACAGCAAAATCTGACCTGCAATACACCTCAAAACTCTCGTTTAACCACCCGAATTCACCCCGAGGCCCTCGGGACCTCAACCAAATGCACAGATATGTTCTATTACTTCATTCAAACTTGCTCGTAACATAAAAACACTATCATAAACACCAAAATATCGAATTACCACGGATTCAAGCCTAAGTTAAACTAAAACTTCCGAAACTTGCATTTGATCTAAAACCCGACCTAAACACCTCCGAATGATCTGAAACTTTGCACGCGTATCCAAAATCACCTAACGGAGCTAATTCAACTCTCGGAATTCCATTCTGACCCTCGGATCAAAATCTCACCTACCATCCGGAATTCGCCAAAATCCAACCTTAGCCAATTCAAGCAAAATTCTACACCGGACCTCCAAATTCAATTCCTATTGCGCTCCTAAGTCACAAATCATCTCCCGAAACTGGTCGAATCATCGGAAATCCATTCCGAGCCTTCTAACTCATAAGTCAACATTCGGTTGACTTTTCCAACCAATCCTTCTCACAAAGAGACTTATTGTCTCATTTCTAACCGAACTCTATCCGAATTACTTCAAATTCTCCAAACACATATAATGAAACATATAGAAGCATAAAACGGGAAAAACGGGGCGGTAACTTCCGTAACGACGGATCGGGTCGTTACATAATCACATGGTGAAAACACAGATATCAACAACATAGGGCCACTAAACATGTCATGCCCCGAACCTGGGGGTGAGACCGGCACCGGTGCCTCTCCTATCCTTGCGTACCAACTTGCGACTAAGGAACTCTGAACATATGATGTCATACTTTGGTCATGGGCCACATTGCAAGACAACTGCGAATGCTGACTAAATATCAATATAAAGCTGGGCCGACAAGGCCGTCATAACTACTACAACTGACAAACAACCCAAATATACATATAAGGTCTACAAGCCCAACATACTGCACTAACTGACATGATATGTCTACAAGCCTCTACCGGTGGATATCCTGTGATCGGAACAGTTCCCCGACCTACTCATAACATATATACATATATACACAAGATGTACATAAAGCTCTAGAACCGGCAACTCCGAAAGTCTTGGAGCTTACCGATCAAACTGAACTCGGGCAACACTTAATCAGGAGGTCTACCCATCTGTCTGTCTGAACCTGCACGCAAGAAATACAGCGCCCCCAGAAAAGGGACGTCAATACGAAATAATGTACTGAGTATGTAAGGCAATATACTGAAAGTTGAAGCTGAACTGATAATATAATAACTGAAAGTAACTAGGAGTCAAAGATAAACTGAAGATATGCTTACCTGTTGATACTGACTCAACTCTCTCAGTATAGTAAGTAAAATAGTTGTCCGGCCCTATAAGGATCGGTATATATATAACTGCTTTGCCGTAGTAGGCTCTCTCATAGGCGCTCGGCCATACTAGGCTCTGTATCTCAACCAACTGGGCTCGCTCATAGGTGCTCGGCCACAGTAGGCTCGGTATATAACTTACCATCTGATCAGAGGTTGCCCAATAGGGGCCTGCCCAGCGATTATAGCTCGATGGTAATGAAAATACTGTAATACTGNTTGGACTAAGTGCCATCTCATTCCTCTTTCATTTATCACCTTCTTCCTTTACCATTCCATAGTCACTAGAACCACTTAATTCTGACTTAATGCCACATCACTCCATATTCCCCCTTTTAGGGGTGTACTAAGAGCTGAGGCCACGAGGATCTACCTATAGATGTTTTACCTCTTCATCTTTGGCGTCGTTTCTCAACATCAATGATCCTTACTCGCCTTGCGGCAATCATTCTGTACCAAGGATGACAAATTTCCTTACTTGCGAGGGTGACACTTAGCGTAACTGGCACATACAGTCTCTTAAGCTTAACTTTGCTCACATTGCTTGCTTTAGGGAAACGTCCCCCTAATTGACCATTCTCTGAATTCATCATGAATCTTTTCCTGTGGTCCATTCTATTACCGCCGGAATGAAATATGAAATTCCCATGATGCCGAGTGTTTTCCAATCATCTAGTCCCTAATTCATATTTAGTTTATCTTGTTTACTAGCCCATACTGATTTCTACTACTCTGGGGATTAACTCTCCCTTCTGGTACTCGCGTTGGAGTCACGGACTTATTTGTCGAAATGAGGATATAACCTTATCGCCTATACTCTTTTGTTGTCTTAAGGCCTGTCATCTTTTGTCTTTTCCTTCACTTGACTGTAAACTCTATAATACTGTCATTATTTCTTTGACCTACCGTTATCATCCGTGTATCACATCTTACTCATAATGCTTCATTAACTCTCTTCTTATCTCCCGCTAATTATCTGTGTCTACTGCTTTACTCTGAAAACTCGAACAAAACATTCTTTTGCTTTTGGCTCCCCTTGCTCCATCCCTTGGCTCTTTCAATTGCCTAACATTCTTTCTTTACTGGGGGCGGGAGCCACA
Source organism: Nicotiana attenuata (assembly GCF_001879085.1). NCBI lineage: Eukaryota > Viridiplantae > Streptophyta > Magnoliopsida > Solanales > Solanaceae > Nicotiana > Nicotiana attenuata. The sequence continues at coordinate 77,576,456 of NC_031990.1, forward strand.
CTAAGGTAATATTTATTCCTTCAAGGCTTCTAGTGCTCATATCTAGCTTTAATATTTTAGGGTGCACCATTTAGGTGTCTCACGAGGAGATCTACTAGCACACTTGCAATATCCTTCGGAAATGTCAACTAACACAAACAATCCATTCACCATTTTGGTTTACTCTAACCCCAGCCAGGTCCTGATGTTCTGTCCTTTTCTTAAGCCACACCTGTTAGCCCCCATTGGGCATAACTAAGATGGGTACAGACAATTGTACATACCTCTGTTACTATTGAAGGTAACTCTTAATACTTATATTTTTCTGCCGGAACTATAATACTGATAATCTTCATTAATTGGGCGCCTCGTACCCTTCTTCACCTTGCTTCTTTTACTTCTTGAAAGCATTGTCTTTCACCATAAAGGTGGATAAATATTCTTGCCTTAAGGTTCCTTATCAAGAGGCTTACACCTTTCAGTACACCCATGATTTGATAAAGACCTCACATTTACTTATCATAAGCAAGATGCAAAATCGAGTTCCTCTAAATCAACAATTCCACAGCTATATCTCTTATCGATCGTCTTTCTGAATGTAGGCAATCGTCTTATTACGAATAGAAGTTCGGGACTTGAATTCTTATAAGTGAGCTCTACCACACGATCTAGAGTAAGAAGAAAGAGTGATAGTCCTAAATGCCCTGTAGCCTCGTGCTTATAAGTGTGGTGCACGACACACCCATAAACAAGACTCCACTAGACACGGCTTGTAGACTCCCTAGGACAGAACTGCTCTGATACCACTTTTGTCACGCCCCGAACCTGGGGGCGAGATCGGCACCTGGTGCCTCTCCTATCCTTGCGTACCAACTTGCGACTAAGGAACTCTGAACATATGATGTCATACTTTGGTCATGGGCCACATTGTAAGACAACTGCGAATGCTGACTAAATATTAAAGCTGGACCGACAAGGCCGTCATAACTACTACAACTGACAAACCAACCAAATATACATACAAGGCCTACAAGCCCAACATACTGCATTAACTGACATGATATGTCTACAAGCCTCTACTGGTGGATATACTATGATCGGAACAGCACTCCGACCTACTCACAACATATATACACAAAATGTACATAAAGCTCTAGACCCGGCAACTCCGAAAGTCTTGGAGCATACCGATCAAACTGAACTCGGGCAACACTTAATCAGGAGGCCTACCCGTCTATCTGTCTGAAGCTGCACACATGAAATGCAGCGCCCCCAGAAAAGGGACGTCAATACGAAATAATGTACCGAGTATGTAAGGCAATATACTGAAAGCTGAAACTGGACTGATCATATGATAACTGAAAGTAACTGGAAGTCAAAGATAATATGAAGATATGCTTACCTGCTGATACTAACTCAACTCTCTCAATGTAGTAAGTAAAATAGCTGTCCGGCCCTATAAGGCTCGGTATATATATATATATATATATATATATATATATATATATATATATATATATATATATATGCTCTAGCGTAGTAGACTCGCTCATAGGCGCTCGGCCACAGTAGGCTCGGTATATAACTTACCATCTGATTAGAGGTTGCCCAATAGGGGCCTGCCCATCGATTATAGCTCAGTGATAATGAAAATACCTTTAATACTGTATATATGTAAATTCTCTGCTCTCTTGACTGGAAGAAGAAAATACTCAATTGAATATGAAGTCCCAATAAGGAGAATATTGTAACTTACAAAACTAGGAAAATATACGTAATTTGCGAGACTAGACAAATATACGTGAATTCCGAGATATGAATTTTCTTTGTGGCTCAATAACAAAATCGTGTAATGACAAGATCATGCAAAATGGAAAGAGCTTAGCCTTAACATACATGTTCCTGGAATTATTCGAATGAAATGAAACTTCTGCTTCAGTGAAATATGTTGAACGAGATTTGCTTGAATCCTTTGACAATTTTTGAAACGAAATTGTTTTGCTTTTCACGTCTTGGTGTAGTTAGCTTCTAATTTGTAAAAATGTTTCTTGCTTTAGCTCTTGGAACGTTGTCTCTTTTTGACTAAGGGTTTTAGATTGTTTGAACGAAATAATTCCTTTGCTGTTCACGTTCTTGGTTTCAAACCAAGAACAGATTTGAAGCTACGAAATGGAATGAAGTTAAAGACACCAAAATGAAGCTTGTTTTTGAAAATGAGATTTGCTTCTGCTTCAATCACTTCTTTTGAGCTTAAGGTTAATACATTAACCACATGATCCCTCATCTGATCCTAAATGAAAGAGATTCCTACTAAGCTTACATTGTACCTTAGGTGGCCACATGTAAAGGTGAAAATGGAGTCACCTTAACTAAAAAGGGGGGCTGCCACGTTTCTTGGGGGTGTGGTTTTGTAAATTTTTATCCACTTATTAGTTAACTGGGTAATGTTTCGTTACCCGGTAATTAATCAATTACCCGCATAATTTAAAAATTACCACAAATTACTTAAAATTCAAATTATTTTTAACATACTATATATATATATATATATATATATATATATATATATATATATATATATATATATATATATATATATATATATATATATATATATATTCTGTACATTATACTACAGAGGTCATATGGTGCCTTTCATGGTACTAGTTCATAATTATCGGGTATTATCACTCGACCCGTATTTTATTTCAAATTGGCCACTTTCAACGAAACTCGTTTTCTTTAATCCGCGTACCCCTTTATTCTTCATAACACTTATTTATCGCTTGTTATAAATAGCGTAAGTACGTTAACGTCAAGATGATCTCATACTCGAGTCTACGTCGGTTAAGTGAAAAATAAAATTTTAACGTACGAAAACGCGAGATGTAACAAAACAGTGCAATGAAGCAACGGAGTCATAGTACACAGGTGCACGCCCACACGCCCGTCACCTAACATGTGCGTCACCTCAACATCAATCACATAGCACGTAATTCGAGGTTTTATACCCTCAGCACTAAGTTTAGAAGAGTTACTTACCTTGAACAAGCCAATTCCAATACTGAGTAAGCCAAGCGATGCTCCACAAATGCCATTACGCGCGTAGCGACCTTCGAATAGCTCAAACTAGCCAAAATCAATCCAAATACATCAAATAAAGCCCAAGGAACCAATTCTAAATGATAAAGATCGAATGCTAAATCAAATCCCAAACCCAGCCAAAAATCACACCCGGACCCGCACCTCGGAACCTGACAAAACTCACAAATCTGATAACCCATTTAGTTACGAGTCCAACCATACTAGTTTCACTCAACTCCGTATCTAATTTGATGTTTAAAACTTAAAAATTCATATTATGAAACTTTATGCTAAAACCCCCAATTTCCTCTTTAAAATTCCTCAACCAATTGCTAAAAATGAAGATAGATTCATGGAATAAGATCAAAACCAAGTGTAGTATACTTACCCCAAACCTTGTGATGTAAATTGCTCCAAAAATCATCTCAATCCGACCTTAGAAATGTAAAAATGAAGCTAAAATCGCGAACCCTTGTATTTAACATTCTGTCCAGCACTTCCGTATTTGCGGACAAATCATCGCATCTGTGGTAAAAACTTTGATTCTATGAAAATGGCCTTTCTCAGCAACCCCCGCACCCGCGGATATCAAATTTTGCTTCTACGAAAATTTTCACACCTGCGCTTCCAACCTCGCATCTGCGTGCACGCAGGCGCGTTACAAAAATCCGCTTCTGCGGTCCTCCTCACCCAGCCTCTTCTCGCTTCTGCGACTCCACTAACGCTTCTGCAACCATCGCACCTGTGCAAACCAGCCGCAGGTGCGGTCATACCAGAACTAGCTGCAACCAGCAATAGCAACATGAAGAAAAATGATCCGAAATCAATCCGAAACACGCCCGAGCCCCTCGAGACCCCGTCCAAGCATACCAAAAAGTCCCATAATATAACACGGACCTACTCAAGGCCTCAAAATACACATAATAACATCGAAATGACGAATCACACCTCAATTCAAAATCAATGAACTTAGAAACATTAAATTTCCACAACTGATGCCAAAACATATCAAATCACCTCCGATTGACCTCAAATTTTACACACAAGTAAAATTTGACATTACGAACCTGATCCAACCTCTAGAATCGAAACCCGACCCCAATATCAAAAAGTCCACTCCCGATCAAACTTTCCAAAATTCCAACTTTCGCAATTTAGAGCCAAATTCTACTATGGACCTCAAAATCACAATCCGGACGTGCTCCGAAGTCCAAAATCACCCAACGGAGCTTACGAAAATATCAAAAATTTAATCCGAGGTCAAATACTAAAAGTCAAACTTGGTCAACTCCCCCAATTTAAAGCTTTAACAATGAAATTCATTCTTCCAATTCGATTCTGAATAACCTGAAAACCAAAACTAATGATTCACATAAGTCATAATACATCAGGCGAAGCTACTAATGCCCGTAAACTACCGAGCAAAGTGTAATTGCTCAAAATGACCGGTCCAGTCGTTACAATATGTTGAATCCACTTGGCTTTTCTGCATATTTAATTAATTAATTTTTTATATTTTGACACCTCTTAATAAAAATTTTGGCTTCGCCACTGATTAAGGGGTAGACTCTCTTTATAAATAGAAGCTAATTTATTATGTGTAATGATTTGACTGGTCGTTTTGAGCTCTAGCACGTCGTTCGGCGGTTTGAGGCCATGAGCAGCTTCACTTTAGGTGTTATGACTTGTACGCGTGGTCAGAATTGAATTTCGGGAAGCTCGGAGTTGATTTGGAAAGGAAATTCTCATATCGGAAGCTTTAAGTTGAAAGAATTGGCTAAGATCGGATTTTTGAGTAAACGATCTCGGAAGGGATTTAAAGGTTCCAACAAGTTTGTATGATGATTTTGGACTTGGTCGTATGTCCGAATCGAGTTTTGGATGAAGATGGAGCGTTTCGGCGCCTATTTAGGAAGCTATTCCTTTTGGAAGAAATTTTATAAGTTTGGGTTGAAGTGTATTTCTATGTTATCGGTGTCCGTTTGGGATTTCGAGTCTGGGAATAGCTCCGTATGGCGATTCTTGTATTGGAAGCGTGATCAAAAGTAAATTCGGAGGTCCGTAGGTCATTTTAGAGTCACTTGGCTAAAGTTTGAAATTTGAAGGTTTTGAGAAGTTTGATCGGAAGTGGACTTTTTGATATCGGGGTCGGATTCTTGTTCTGAAAGTTGGAGTAGGTCTGTAATGTTGAATGTGACCTGTGTGCAAAATTTGAGGTCAATCGGACATGATTTGATAGGTATCAGTATCGAATGAAGAAGTTTGAAGTTCAAAAGTTCATAAAGCTCGAATTGGAGTGCGATTCATGGTTTTGGCATCGTTTGATGTGATTTGAAGGCTCGACTAGGTTCGTAATGTGTTTTGGAATTGATTGGTGTGATTGGATGGGGTCCTGGGGGCCCCGGGTGTATTCCAGGTGATTAACGGATCGTATTTGGAGTTAAAAGAAGAATTGAGAAGTTGCTTTTTTGGTGTAACTGCACCTGTGAGGCTTGGGCCGCAGGTGCGGAGCTGCAGAAGCGGGACCGCACCTGCTGGAGAGAAGGCGCATAAGCGGGAATGGGCTGGGAGCCCTGGACCGCAGAAGCGGTATTTGGTCCGCACCTGCGAGACCGCAGCTGCGAAGGTCGCTGGGTAGTGAAGTGTTTTAAAAACGGGCTTTGGCTTATTTTATCTCAAATCTTTCATGTGAGCCGATTTTTCGAGCAACTTGGGAGTGCCATTTTCATCACCAAGCATGAGGTACGTGGTTCATACTAGTTTTGAGTTGAATACATGAATATATACTGATTTGAACATGGAAATTAGTGGGAAATTGTGGGGTTTTGGTAGGAAACCTAAGATTTAGTATTTTTGGATTGTTACCACGAATTTGGGCATAAAATTGAGGATAAATTATATATTTGAGTTCGTGAGGTTATGGGTAAACTTTATCCTAGCACGTTCGAGGACGAACATATGTTTAAGTGGGAGAGAATGTAACGACCCGACCAGTCGTTTTGAGCTCTAGCGTGTTGTTCGGCGGTTTGAGGCTATGAGCAGCTTCATTTCAGATATTATGACTTGTACGCATGGTCGGAATTGAATTTCGAGAAGCTCGGAGTTGATTTGGAAAGGAAATTCTCATTTCGAAAGCTTTAAGTTGAAAGAATTGGCTAAGACCGAATTTTTGAGTAAACGACCTCGGAATCGGGATTTGAAGGTACCAACAAGTTCGTATGATGATTTTGGACTTGGGCGTATGTCCGGATCGGGTTTTGGATGACCCGAGAGCGTTTCGGCGCCTATTATGGAAGCTAGCCCTTTTGGAAGAAATTTCATAAGTTTGGGTTGAAGTGCATTTCAGTGTTATCGATGTCCGTTTGGGATTTCGAGTTTGGGAATAGCTCTGTATGGCAATTCTGGTATTGGGAGTGCGATCGGAAGTAAATTCGGAGGTCCGTAGGTTATTTTGGAGTCATTTGGCTAAAGTTAGAAATTTGAAGGTTTTTGAGAAGTTTGACCGGAAGTGGACTTTTTGATATCGGGGTCGGATTCTAGTTCCGGAAGTTGGAATAGGTCCGTAATATCGAATGTGACTTGTGCGCAAAATTTAAGGTCAATCGGACGTGATTTGATAGGTTTCGGCATCGAATGAAGAAGTTTGAAGTTCAAAAGTTCATAAAGCTCGAATTGGAGTGCGATTCATGGTTTTGGCGTCGTTTGATGTGATTTGAAGGCTCGACTGAGTTCGTAATTTATTTTGGAATTGATTGGTGTGATTGAATGGGGTCCCCGGAGCCTCGGGTGGATTCCGAGTGATTAACGGGTTGAATTTGGAGTTAAAAGAAGAATTGAGAAGTTGCCTTCTGGTATAACCACACCTGCGAGACTTGGGACGCAGGTGCGGAGCCGCAGAAGCGGCCCTGTGATCGCATATGCGATTTTGGTGGGGGGAGAGCTAGGACAGAATATGCGGACATCCCGCCGCAGAAGCGGGACTGCACCTGCGGGAGAAAGACGCAGAAGCGGGAATGGGCTGGGAGCCCTGGACCGCAGAAACGGTATTTGGTCCGCACCTGTGAGACCGCAGCTGCGAAGGTCGCTGGGTAGTGAAGTTTTTTAAAAACAGGTTTTGGCTCATTTTATCTCAAATCTTTCATGTGAGCCGATTTTTGGAGCAACTTGGGAGTGCCATTTTCATCACCAAGCATGAGTTAAGTGGTTCATACTAGTTTTGAGTTGAATACATGAATATATACTGATTTGAACATGGAAATTAGTGGGAAATTGTGGGGTTTTGGTAGGAAACCTAAGATTTGGTATTTTTGGATTGTTACCAGGAATTTGGGCATGAAATTGAGGATAAATTATATATTTGAGTTCGTGAGGTTATGGTAAACTTTATCTTCGAAATTTTTTAGAATCCGGGCACGTGGGCGCGAGAGCGATTTTTGTCAACTTTTCGAGCGGAGTTAGGAATTTATATAAATTGAATTGTTATAAGTATTAGGGTGTATTTTTATTGGTTTGCCCATTATTTGGCTAATTTTGGAGTACGGTGCATCGATTTGAGCCGTCGAAAGGGCGGGAAGCCGGCTATGGAACTTCGGAGCGAGGCGATTCTCCTTTCTAATCTTGTAATAGGGAATTAACCCCATAGGTGAAATAATTAAATATGTGCTCATATTTGTGGGGGCTACGTACGCACGAGGTGACGAAAGTCCGTGCGTAGCTACTATTATGTTATGTCCGGGTAGTCTATGGCCCAAAAATATGCTTTACTTGTAATATTTGAAATCTTGTTGTCAATTTAAATGCTTAAAACATATTGAACGTGTAAATAAATTTCTAAAAGGCTAGACATCGTTTTCTTGACTTTTAAAAGAGAAATTTTCTTTTCTTCGATAATTTCTCCTTGATGAATTCTTGATTGACTGATTGAATGTGTTTATCTATTGTGGAACGGGCCGAACGACCTCAGCATGATTTGCACATTCGACCCTCTGGCAGTGCACATTTTATTATTATGTTGGATCGGGCCGTACGACCTCAGCATGATTCGCGCACGCTTGTATTGCTTGCCTTGACATTTATGAATAATGATAATTACCTCTCTGGCCTGAGATAAATTGATAAATGATGAAATACAAATTTTGGAAATCTCTTATTATAAAAAGAATTGTTTACCTGCTTCATGCTTATTGAGTTTGAAATCACTTTATAAAATCCATGCTTCTACACATTTTGTTATTTATTTATTGGACCACTAGTAAGTGTCGAAGTTGTCCTCTCGTCTCTACTTCTTCGAGATTAGACGGGATACTTACTGGGTACGCGTTATTTTCGTACTCATACTATACTTGCTGTGCATTTTTGTTGCACAGGCACATGTACGTCTAGTGGCCCCGTTGGGCGCAGCGGCATGGTTGACACGGAGACTTAGGTGGGTTGCATCTCTCGAGACGACCCGCAACCAGCAGAGTCTCTTTCAGAGTATTGTAATTCTTTTCTGTCCAATTGTATTCCGGACAGTTATCGTAGTGTACTTTATTTCCTAGAAATTGCTCATGCACTTGTGACATCGGGTTCTGGGATGACTATGGGATTATTCAATATTTAAGTTGTTAAAGACATCATTATTTATTCAGTAAATTTTATTATTTATTGTTGAAATGTAAGGAAAAGAAATAATTTCAAAAATACTAAATGAGAATTTAATTAACTTCTTGGTGTTGGCTTGCCTGACAGTGGTGTCCGGCGCCATCACGACCCTAATGAATTTTAGGTCGTGACATTATGTACGTGGATAAATGAGTTCAAGCGAAATTGTGTTTATCTTTGTTTCTTAAATCTCTAGCTACACTCCCTCCGGTCTACAATAAGTGAATTTTTGGTATTTTATTGTGGTCCAAAATATCTGATTTTTCTAGATTTCAAGAAAGAATTAATTATTTTTTTCTACATTGCCCTTGGACTAAATAGTGTTGGAGTGTGTGTTAGGAGTATTTAAGTGAAGAGATAGTAAATGTTAATATTGTCAATTTCATTAGTAATTAATGTTAAAAGGTGAATTTTTAAATGTGTGAAAACAACCAAAAACTCATTTATTGTGGGCCGGAGGAAGTAATATATTACACTAAAAGCTATAGAGAATGAATGTACCAAACAGAAATTTAGAAAAAAGATTGATAAACTCTCTATTGATTAGAAAAGATTAATCATTTCCGTTTCCAGAATACATCAAGCCTCAAGGGTTAAAATTATTCTTCGCTTCAAAATTCTGACCAAATTGCCAGTTAGCAGGAACAACATTTTCAGATTGAACCCATCGGCCATCACTAGTTTGTACTTGGAAAGACAAGCTCTGTCCTACCAATTGTGCAGAAGATTGCCAATTTTGGCCCCATTTTCTCGACATAGTAATCCAACCAGTTTTAGATCCTTTGATTTTGACATTGGCCACATCTCCAACACCTCCCACATTGTAAACAAGAACAAGAACCCAATAAGGATTCCCTTTGATCTCAAACTTGATCCCTCCTTTTTTGTAGCACTTGACTCTCCTATAAACTACAGGGACAACCCCTGCTTTATATTTGGCTATTTTTAAGAACATTGGCTCTGATAAATCAAAGTGTTCTTGGGGAGGATTGCACCAAACATCTACAGTTTTTGCGTAATTTGGAGGGCAGAAATTGGTGGCTGTTATTGTAATTTTTGCACCTGCATTGCACCGTTGAGGAGCATTTACACACATTATTTCAAAGCAAGCTCCACATGTTGCCCCATTGTGAAAAAGTGCTGTGCTTAGTGCTGCTGTTTCCAAGCCATACCCTTGCTGAATTAAATTTCCATAGCCACAAGCTCCCTCTGTAATAGTATCCAAGTGTTCGTTAATATGTATATTGTGAGCCAACTAAACCATGCAAACTTTTTTTTGGGTACGTTGGAAATATTAAATAACAACAATAAACTCAGTGTAATCCCACGTGTGGGGTCTGGGAAGGGTAGTGTATACGTAGACCTTATCATAACCTTGTGAAGGTAAAGAGACTGCTTCCGATAAACCCTCGACTCAGGGGTTGGAAATATTAAATAGAACTACTAAAATCTCTCATAAGCTACATTGCTTAAATCTGCCAAGACAAAAGCTCCATATCTTTGATCTCCATTCCCACACTACAAAGTTGCATATGTGAAAATGTTCTTGTAACACCATCTTTTTCTATTCATTCATTTAATTCAATCTTTCATATGAGTCCATAGTAATTTTTCACTTCCTCGTGTGTGACCAGAACACTAGCCTATCATTAATAGAGGCATTTCATCAACTGAGCAAGCTTCGCTCTCGTTTCTCGATTTTTTTAGATGGAAAATTTATTTCATTTCCAAAAAAAAGAAAAGAAAATTATAATTGTGAAATTGAAGCTCATGCCATCCATCTCATGGTTTGGAGATCATTTGGCTTTTATAACTATAATACTAATATTTTTAGTGTAAATATTGTAACATAAGTATTGTACAAGTATAACTTACGCATAGTTTCGCCACCGGTTTTGTCTCCATAAAATGTAGCACGAGCATTTCTCCATCCATCGCTATTCAAAGCTCCTTCAACCTGTTTACTTTCAAATGCTACAACTATAAAACTAGCTAAAATGGTGATGACCAAACATAAAAAAGTTTGATGTTTTGCCATTTTAGGCTTATCAATCTTTCTCTAAATTAGTTTCAACTCTGTGGTTGATTTGCCTGGATAATAGAGTGCTTTGGCGTGAAATTTATAGCCAAAATCTTTGCCATGGAATAAGGATAATCCCAATAGAGAGATTACAATTGTTGTTGTAAAATTTGACATAACGGAATGATTAATTTCGCAAATTAATGCAATAATTTAGTCATTTGCTATTATAGTAGATTGCAGCAATTTAGCTTGTCTTCCCAGTTAGTCGGGATTTGCTTTTACGTGCATATAATTAGGCAGTCTGCATCAGCTTTGCTAAAGATAAATGGGGTTAAGTTACTTCATTTGTCTTATATTTTAATGAGAAATTGGTTAGCACTGCATGTTTGGATTATTGTTATGTATCGTTTCATAATGTATCGTATTGTATTGTATCGTCTTGATGTATACAACGTTTGGATAGATTGTTGTCACGACCTAAACCGATGGGTCGCGACGGGCACCCGGTACATTACTCAACCGAGTATCAATGTAACGTATCTTTCGTATCATACTATCAAAGTAAATGAACTAGAAAGACTATCATGAGATAACTAGAATAAAGCATGAGGGAATACTCGACATAGGATGACCCAACATGATACACCGACTTGTACATATGACGTACAGGCCTATAAGGCCGGCATGATCCTTTATATACTCAAAACATAGGCCGACAAGGCCATACAAGTATCCATATACCTGACATCTGTCTAGAAGCCTGTAAGAGTAGATAAATATTATAAAGTTCGGGACAGAGCCCCGCCATACCAATCAATACATGTCCAAATCATACTGATCAAATAAGCAACTTCGGAGCAAATTGAGCGCACCAACACCTTCCGCTGAGCTAATAGGCTATTTGGAGGACTCTCAACCTGTCTATCGGGACCTGCGGGCATGAAACGCAGCGTCCCCAGGCAAAAGGGACGTCAGTACAAATAAAGTACTGAGTATGTAAGGTACGAAAGCAGTATATAATAGACATGAAGAAACATGGAGGAAAAGACTCAACCTGTAAGTCTGAATAGCTCTGTGAATCATGAGACATTTATAATGTCATGCATATGCCTATAAATGTTATATCATGCATAGGTATATGCGTGCATAACATCATCAAGTCTCTGAGAGCATCCCATCATATCATCTCGGCCACTGTGGGCAAAATCATCAATGTATACCACCTGATCAGGTGGTGGTGCGTATATAGTGCCATAACCTTTTCCCATATCCCATATACATATAATATAAGCGTATATAACGCCAACTGGTCATGGGTTAATGTACATGTAAATATAAATGTAATGCATGAGAAGTAAGTCAATAATATCTCTCGGAATGTAATAAGATCATTATGCCTTCGATTAATATCATGAAATAAACTTTATCAACTTACGTATTTTCTGAGACCCATGAATAGATGATATAATAATAGGACACATGGAATCAAGAACATAGGCACCCCTAGTATTTCTATGAATAGTATCATATGAAAGTTGTGCATTTGCTCGTTTCGTTTGTATCATATGGATCATGCCAAAAAGAAAGAAGGGATAGCCTTAACATACCTTACTTGATTAATTTATCAAACACTTTTACTTGAGCTTGCCAAGAACAATTTTTGCTCCTTCTAAATATTTGAACAAGAATTAAGCACTTCTTATGATCATGTCATATTTCATGTTGCTGAACATATGAAGTATCATGTGTGTATGTTTTTGCTATGTTTTTAAAGTAAAAGAATACCCAACAATAGAAGGAAAGATTGCAACATTCTTTCTATATTTCAAATTTACAAAGAAGAATAACATGAAGGTTTAAGGGATATGTCTTGCATTTCCACATGTAAACAAGGCACATTAAGTGCTTATGACTCATATATGCATATTGGTTCCACCCTTGGCCAACTTAATGCCATGTGGCAGCCCACTAAAAATTCTTATCCACTTAATCCTATTTAATACCATAATTATTTTCTTATTTTCTCACATTATTTCCATAATTAATCAATCATTCACATTATTAATTCTAGCACATAATTTACTTAAATACTAATATACTTCATATATCTTACTGTCATGGTTATGTGGTACCTTGTATGACACTAGTCCATAAATACGGGGTATTATAGCTTGGACCGTATTTTATCTCAAATTGACAATCTTTAACGAAACTTATTTTCTTTGATTTGTTTACCCTCTAACCTTCACGGTACTTACTTATCACCTGTTATAAATAGCATAACGTATAACCTCAAAGTAATCTTGTTCTTGAACTGATGTCAATTATCTTAAGACAAATCCAACGTATAATAATACGGGGTGTAATATTATTCCCCCCTTTGAAACATTCGCCCTCGAATGTTGACTGATGCACTTATCGGTCTCCTAACCGGATAGCTCTTACGAATGGTTTTGATATCGTCCTTGCTATTTAGGCAACTGTTCTGTGAATAAATCCAAAGTCCAGAGCATTCCCACCTTTAGGCCTCTTTCTCACAGCACGGCCTGTGGTCGAAATTCTTCCAATCTCGTAACTATTGCTACCTTCTATCATGCAGTCTATACGACTTTGTCCTTGTATGTGCGCTTATGCGACTCTTCTCTCCCTTTTTCCTTCAGCCTTTCGCCAATCTCTAGGCCTCACTTTGTGAACATATATAGAATTATGACAAGCTATCCCTCTGGGCGTCTATGGCTTTACTACATCTAAGTAGGACATACTATACCATAACTCGTACTTCAGTTTATTGTTACTGAGGTCTGCTACCAAACTCCAGGTTACTCTTGTTGCGTATCCTATATGCATAAATCTATTCCTTTAATGCATCCTCATTACTGTTCATCTTAAGAATGTCGACCTAATCTTATCTCATACTTTGTAACTTTTATCTATCTATTTTTGATTCACCTCAATGTTGATTTATTATCTACCACTGATAACTTGACCTCTTATGTAAGATTGCCACTAGGGCTCACGTCTCATCGGTGAACATCTGAAGTGATTAGACTGATCCACCTAGGGGCGATACTATACTTCCATAAATATATTTCATAGCATCCCCATGTGATTCATCTTATATGGGTATTTTAATCCAGTACAATTCATGAAATCCCCCTTTTTTTCTTCAAATCATTACTCAATCAAAGACCCAAATGTCATCCTTTATCTATCACGCAACATTCTGTCTCTTCTAAATGCTATTAGTCTTAGACTCTTTTGAGTTCATTCAGGCTATACTGAATTTTCTATGACTTAGAGAAACCATCAATTCTCTTGTTTTCATGGGCTTAATCCCGAGGATTTATCCATTCTCGTCACCTTCTCACTCACATTTTCTTATCCTTACTCTTGTCTTCCTAAAATCTTGTCGCTCCATCATACTTTAGCTTGATATCTATTTATACTAGTCGCAACCTTCCTTCAACTTGCTTGCACCATAGATTTTCTTATGTAATTTTGGAACATCAAGGAGACATCACATCATCTCTGACTCTCCTTTACTCTCTTAACTTGACCTCTCGGTACCTAGAAACCATAGGCTGGAAGATATGCCATTGACAATGCACTTAACTATCTCGTACGTTGTTCTCCTTTACCTTACTTACCTTAAAATCTAACATCACATCTTCTATCTCTTTCATAACCTCCCTTCCACATAGGTATAATTCACATCCACAACTTGAAGCTCCATTATAATACTTGCACCTCTAGTGCAAACACAATCCGGTGGGAGCTTCATACTGATTTCGTATGAGACTGATACTCTTCTAACTAGCTTTATCATAGAGCCATTATAGAATATGGTTGTTGTACTATCTCTCTTGTACCTCTGATATTAAGAGTGATTCTGCAATGTTCTCAATCACGATTTCTATAATTTTCTAGGTCCGATAAACAGACTCTTGATTTACTTAGTTGATGTAACTCTTTAGTTTTCTCTTCCCTCTGATCAGCCTCTATGTAGGATTAAGCTATCTTTCGATATGCGACTCATGGTATTAGTTATTACTTTAGCCTTTCATGGTTGCTATGGAATATCCACGATAGAATCTTCTAACAATTCAATCCTTTGTCTATTGACCTGGACTCAATTCTTTCTTTTAACTTATACCGGAGTCTTCTACGACTGTATGAATGTCAACATGTGTCACGACCAAAAACCTAACCCGTCGTGATGGAACCTATCATGGTACTAGGCAAGCCAACATTTTCAAAAAATACTCGATATTTCATAGAAGATAAACCAAACTCTTTTTCATAATAGAGTTTTCATAAAAAAGCATGAGTTAAACTCGAAATAAAATGCGGAAAGATAGCCCAAACATCGGGGTGTCACTAAATCATGAGCAACTAGACCTCCAGTCTAAGAAAAACACAGTGTTTACAATAGTCTGAGTCAAAATGCCAATACAAAAAAGAAAAGATAACAAGAAAGGAGAGACAAGGACTGCGGACGCCGGCAACTACCTCGTAAGTCTCCGATACTCAACCACACACGAGATCAATATCCACCGTACCCGAAAACACCCGGATCTACACATGAGGTGCAGGGAGTAACATGAGCACATCCAACTCAATAAGCAATAATAATAAATAAGGAACTGAAGATAGTGAAGAGATACACAGTTAAAGTTTATTTTCAGTAATTTCAGCAAAGAATAGACATGCATTCAAATCCGGTAGTTTAAGTCAAATCAGTTTTATACAGTTCAAGTTCAAGTAAACCAGATATAAAGTCTTTCAGAAATTTCACAACAATGACAGATAGCAACTAAGTGCAACAACAACAAATGAAAGCAAGTACAGCCTCTCAGGGCAACTGTCACTCAACTCATCTCCACATCTCAATCACTTGGCTCTTAACCCTCAGTACTCACAATCAATAGGTACCTGCGCTCACTAGGGATGTGTAGACTCCGGAGGGGCTCCTACAGCCCAAGATCTATAATCCGCACAGACAACTCACGTGCTATAATATCGAATCAAGATCCGCACGGACAACTCACGTGCTATAATATCAAATCAAGATCCATACGGACAACTCACGTTCTGCATGGACAACCCACGTGCTATGGTATCAATGTCTTACCATCAGGCCCTAGGCCTCACTCAGTCATCAACCTCCCTAGTCTTTCGGGCTCTCAGAAATCATATAAATCAGCCCAAACAGAGATAATAACATGTATTAACAAGGATTAAGAAGAGATGGAGGTATGGTAGGCAAGTAAAATCATGACCGAGCACAAGACAACAAAAACAGCTAATTCAACAAGTACACGACCTAAGTGGGTCCCAACAGTGACTTCATATAGCCTAAGCAAGATTTGTAGCATGGATTTTAGTCCAATTTCTGTAACATTGAGAGAAATATATAGCTAATAGCAAGTTACCGCAATTTATGGTTCACGGAACGGACCAAGTCACAATTCCCACGATGCACGCCCACACGCTCGTCACCTAGCATGTGCGTCACCTCCAAAAATAATCACATAGCACAACATCCAGGATTTCATACCCTCAGGATCAGATTTAAAATTGTTACTTACCTTAAACCGCATAATTCTTTATTCTGCTATGCTTTTGCCTCACGAATCAGCCTCCAAACGCCTCAAATATAGCCATAATTAATTCAATTCAGTCAATACAAATTATAGGAATTAAATTCCATAAGGAAATACTAATTTTCCAATAGAATTTGAAATTTAACTCAAAAATTGCCCCTGGAGCCCACGTCTTGGAACCCAATAAAAGTTACAAAATATGAATGCCCATTCAACCACGAGTCCAACCATACCAAATTTACCAAATTCCGACATCAACTCGACCTCCAAATCTTAAAATTCATTATTTGAAAGATTTTGTAAAATCCCAATTTCTTCCATTTGATTCACTAATAATTGATGAAAATAACCGTAGAATCATGAAATATAGTTACTTTCGGGTATAGAAAACTTACCCCAGTCAAAGTCGTGAAGAAATCCTCAAAATCGCCCAAAAACCGAGCTCCAAAAATCCTAATCGAAAATGAAGAGATGACAGATTTTTAATCCTTAAGTTTCTGCCCAGGTTCACATTTGCAGACTAAGACTTCGCATTTGGTAATGAACAGTAGCCTCCCATCAATAGTGTTCGCAATTGCGATAAATTGTTCGCAATTGCGAACTTCACTAAAATCCAAAAATCATCGCAATTGGGATAAATTTTTTCGCAATTGCGAGTGAACAGTAACCTCCTGTAACGACCCGACCGGTCGTTTCGAGAGTTATAGCCTCGTTCCCCCATTTCCTGCTTCTTTTGTATTCTACAGCTATATGATATGTCGGGTTAGTTGGTTCGGGTCCTGAGTAGTTTCGGAGTGAATTGAGACACATAGTCTCTTATTTGGAAACTTAAGTTGGAAAAGTTGACCGGAAGTTGACTTATCTGTAAACAACCTCAGAATTTAATTTTTATGGTTCTATTAGCTCCGTTAGGTGATTTTGGACTCAGGAGCGCATACGGAATGTGATTTGGAGGTCCGTGGTAGAATTAGGCTTGATTTGGCAAAAGTTAGAATTTTGGCAATCTTGGCCGGCAGTGGAAATTTTGATATCGGGGTCGGATTGGATTTCCAAAAGTTGGAGTAGGTTTGTGGTGTCATTTTTTACTTGTGTACACAATCTGAGGTTATTCGGACGTGGTTTGATAGGTGTAAACATTGTTTGTGGAATTCGAAAGTTTGGAAAATCTTAGGCATGAATTCGGGGGTAATTTGGTGTTCTGATGTTGTTTTGAGTTATTCGAAGGTTTGACTAAGTTTGTATCGGGTTATAAGACCTTTTGGTATGTTTGATTGTGGTCCCGAGGACCTCAGAGTGATTTCAGACTAGTTATCGGATTGTTTTGAGTTGAAAAAGTGCAGCCAAAGCTGCTGGTTCTAGTGTTTCCACACCTGCGGTGGGGAGCCCGCAGGTGCGAGCCCGCAGAAGAGAAGGAGGAGCAGCAGAAGTGGCCAAGGACGAGCTGGGCAGGAGCCGTAGGGGTGAAGATGTTCCCGCACCTGCGAGGATCGCAGATGCGTACAGCTGGGCACAGGTGTGAGACGGAGCCGCAGGTGTGATGGATTTCCACACCTGCGAAGGACGCAGATGCGGTCTTGAGGCCGCAGGAGTGAGGTCAGGATTTTAAGTGAAATTCGCTCCTGCGATGGAAATTTCGCAGGTGCAGCATCACAGAAGCGATCAATGGACCGCAAGTGCAGTGGCAGAAAAGCACCAGCTCGAGGTTTTGTCTTTCACTTTCAATTTTGGACTTGAGGAACTCGAGAGAGAGGCGAATTTTCGAAGGTTTTCAAGGACCAACGCTGGGGTAAGTTATTCTAATCCATAATGGTATAAATTTCGTGAATCCATTGCTTTATTCATCACCTCATTAGGGATTTGAGTTGGAAATTTTGGGATTTAGGGCTTGTGAATTGGAGAGTGGATTTTGGGGGTTTGAGTGACCAAATGAGGTCGGGTTTTGTTAAATTTGGTATGGTTAGACTCGTGAGTGAATGGGCTTTCAGGTTTTGTGACTTTTGTTGGATTTTAAGATGTGGGCCCGGGGGCCGGGTTTGAGTCGATTTCGAATTTTGACTCTATTTTTGGTAGTTTTCTTGTGAAATTGATCCCTTTATCCTATATTGATTGTATTGTATTACTTGTGGATAGATTCGGGACGTTCGGAGGCCGACTCGTGAGGCAAGGGCATTTTGGAGTAGAGATTCATTTGGATTGAGGTAAGTAACAGTTATAAATCTGGTTCTGAGGTATGAAACCCCGAATTTTGTGTTGTGTGACTATTTTGGAGGTGATGCACATGCTAGGTGACGTGCGTGTGGGCGTGCACCGAGAGGGATTGTGACTTGGTCCATCCCGTGAGACTGTTGAATCGAATAGTTTACAGTTTGCTACATGTCCCCTCTATTTCATGGAAATCGATTGTACTTCATGTTAGAAATCATGTTTTAGGCCCTATGATATCACTGCTCGGACCCGTAGAGGTCGTGTATGATTGGCTCCGACCCTGTACCACTATAAAATGGCAAGAGTGGTCGATGCAACTTTTACCCGAAAGGTCGGGATCGATATCCACAAGGAGCTAATATTGGTTGGGAGTTGGGTTTCTATCCAATCTAGCTATGCGTGTTGCTCTTAATTGCACTTCTAAACATGTTTGGATTTGTTTCTATTCTACTATTAATGCTAATAATTGCTGAAAATAATCTAAGTACAATATTTTTGAAGGGTTTTTTTTCAATTGATAAAAAACACTAGGGAAGTGACTTACACCTAGGCGAGTATCTAATGGGGTCTAAAAGTTAGGACAAGATTGTTATAATTGGGATCATGATGTAACCTTTGCACATAATTACTCATACCTCTCGGTAGTTTGAGTGACTTTGCCCTAATTGGCTTTCTCAAGCCCAATTGGGTGTTCAAACAATGCAAGCAAAATTGGCTCAAGTTGGGTATTACTATCTCTAGGTTTAACCCTTTAATTGGGGCTATCAATCTCTTGAATACACCCCAATTCCTTGTTAGCCTGAATTTCCTAGACTTAGTCTCTCTTTCTCAAGAAGAGTCTAAGTCATAAAGGCACGAATCTGTATTGCAACCACCAATTCAACAATTAAAGAATGAATCAAGCTAAATATCATAAACCATAAACAATTAAGCCCTAAAATTGAAGACCCATTAAATACCCACACTAGAGTTGGGTCACAACCCTAACTAATGGATTTAGCTACTCATAATCAAGGTAGAAATCAAAGATGGAGATGAAATATAAGCCATAAAAGTTGATTACAAGAATAAAATCTAAGTTTAATAGCTAAAGCTGCTCTAAAATTACTCTAAGTAGTAAAATACGGTTGTTCACGAGCTCCTCAAAACAAAAGATGACCAAAGAATATGAAAAAGAACTATTTATACACAGCTGAAATTTCTCGAAAAAATACCCCTATGGATGTTCCGCTGTCAGCAAAATAATAAGCACCTCAGCGTAAGGATTTCCGCGGCCGCGCAAAACAAGCGCGGATCGCGTTTCTTCACTTTTGTGCTTGGTTTTGAACTTGAATTCGCAGACATTGTAAAAGATACCACCTCAGCATTGGCCTCAACCGCCGCCGTGCAATTTGGACGCGGACCGCACTTCTCAGATAGGCTCACTTTGCAGGGTCTCTGAACCTTGATTCGCCGCTCTCAGCAAAATTTCCACCGCGGCCGCGTCAGGTATTTCGCGGCCGCACTTTTTCTTCGCGCCTAGCGGTCTCTGTTGCACCCAAAATACCTTCTCTGAACCTTAATTTCGCGGACCGTGTAATAGTGGCTGCCTCAGCGGTGGATCTTCCGTGGCTGCTTTTTTCCTTCGCGGTCAGCGCTTTCATCTCAGCTTTGGACTTGTGCAATTTTAACTCCTTCATGCGTTGATTTTTTCTTTCTTGCCTCATTTTGACCAAACCCTGCACACAAGCACAATAAGTCAGCTTTCAAGAATACTTTTACACATTTTTTATCCAAACCCAAGCAAAGAGAGCATAAGATAGGCTAAAATCCATAGTTATCAACTCCCCCAAACTTAGGCTTTTGCTTGTCCTCAAGCAAACAAAGTAAATCCCACCTCCTAAAGATGAAAGAAAGGAAAATTTTAGCTGTCCTAAGGTGTCTTCATCAAGCATTAATTGGGACTAACAATTACCCTCAACTCAAATGCATTACTAACAAACACACAACCTTTTTAGTATGATAGCCCCAGTGCGACACAAAAGCATCAAGAGTTGACTTAACTCATCAAGGAAACTCTTTCTACTACATAGGTCATTGTGGAACCCAAACTCTTGATCCTCTACAAGCAAACCTCACTTTATATTGTAGCACTCAGAGCAAAGATTGTGGAAAAGAACGCTCATCTCTCTCAAAGGAAGGTCACAAGTCTGGCTCTAAGTACCATAAGCTTGCCCCTTCTGTGAATCACCACTAATGTAAGCTCACTCAACTCGAAATCAAATAGGGCTTTTGTGGGAATGTAATGAAGTCTTTGGTTCGAGGTAGGATATATCGGTCTATGAAGGTTTCATCTTTCCTTAAGCACTTCATTTTTTTCATTTCGGCTCACATTTTCTTGACTCTTTGAGTCATTTTCTTCTTCCTTAGGGGACTAGAGAGACACATTGTCACTCTTTCTTGTTCATGTCAATCCTTTTTCTCCTTTCTAATCATTCCAAGCCTTTCATCATTGCTTTTTATTGAATCCCTTCATTTTTTCTATGTTATTCACTTTCTTTTTTGACATTTTGGCTTTTCTTTCTTTTTCTTTTGCCTTCCCTTTTCTTCATTTTGTACCTTTTATCACTTTTGCATTCCTCGTCTCTCCCCCCAAACATATGCTTTTGCCAATTGTGCTAAGGAAAGATTGGGTGCCAAATGAGGGTCATTTTAGAATGGATAAAGGTTTGTATCGTGGTGATTGAAAGAACAAGGGCTTCGGCTCAACGGGGTTGACTAGGGATATCATATTTGGTTGGCTATGGATGCTTTCAAGTTTCAATTTGGATCAAGGAGATTCTATAATCATATCTCAAGTCGAGCTACACTTAGAATTTCGCCTAGACACACATCCAGGGCAAGTTCTAGACTTATTGGTACGGGACTTGGACTTTGCAAATCAATACCTCACCTCACAAGTTGTTGGATTGCTAAAGAGACAGAGTCGAGGGCCCACAACAACCCTAGATAAGATTGAGCAACACAAATGGCTCCAAGAAGCCACTCGATGATTGTTTAGTCAACACAAGAGTCTAAAGGTCGCAACTAGCACCATTCCTTGCAAATCAATTTGTTTCTAACCATAAGGTCAAAGGTAAATATGCTAGGCCCAAGTGAAGCTTTGCCTGAGTCACTTTTATTCATTAATACTATTTACACCAAAACATAAAGAAAAACGAACTCAAACCCTTAAGAAGGTTGTCACGCCATCCCTCATCAGGAAGAGCCACCCGGTTGACACAAATTCCACATTTGAAAAGAACCGTGGCATTAAGAAAACCAAAGGCTTATTGATCATGAAACTTGTAAAAGTAAGAAGCTACCAACTGAAAAAGAAGCTACTAAATGAAATAAGAAGTTATGCTATTAATGAAAATTGCAAAAGAAGTTATAAAGTAAAATATTGTAAGTAAACTAAATATGTACAATAGGGGATTGAGACGAATATACATAAAAGGGGAATGAATATATACATGGAAGAGTAACTTTCTATACATACCAAAAGTAAAAAGTACGAAAATAAAGGAAAATAGTATCAAGGTTATTACAAACCAAATATCCAGATCATCATCAAAGTAAGCCCCCCCCCCCCCACCCAAATAAAAAGTAGCATTGTCCTCAATGCTATCAACAAAAATAGAGTAGGAGAAGAGTAGAGAGTAAAGAAAACTCCCTATGGTGCCTTTGTCTGCATGGGGTCACTGGATGGGTCCTGTGGCTGGCCTAAGTCACCTCCCTCGGGGTCCTCCAGCTCAATCTCCAGATCCTCAATCTGGGGGATTACCCTTCTCCTCACGGGTTCTCTATCACCCTCCTGCTCTGGTGCCTGTGCTGCCTGAGCTGCTGGGACTAGCTCCTCCAACAGTAAGTCCAATGGAATGTCTCCAGCTAATCTAATCTTCTCAACCTCCCTGCTCAGCAGCTTCACTGACTCCTTTGAGGTCCGAGTCTTCTTCAGCTTCTTCGTTTGCTTGCCCAGGTCCTTAATTGCTTTTCCTTGAGCCTCCAAAGCATCCGTGATTATTTTCTGGTTATCTAGGAGCTTCTTCTGGTTGTCCAGATTCCTCTACTGAAGCAGGCACCTGGGCTGTGCTGGAACTAACTAAGCTGCCACTGTGCTGGATAGGACAAACAGCTTTGTTGTAGCTGCCTGCATCCAGTTGTTAATGCTGGATAGAGTCTGGTTAATCCTCAGTGCAGTGAGAGGGTATGTTGATGAAGAAGGCACTAAAGTTAGAATAGAGGAAGATGGTCCGGAGGAAGGCTGTGACATGCAGTGGAAGGCTCAGAACCAGTGGCTACCACAGTTAGCTCTTCAGGCTGGCCAGTAGAAGTTGTGGCTTTGCCCTTGGACTTGGGGTTGTCCGGACCCTGTAGGCTATACCATGAAAATGGCCTCTTTGGTTTCACTTTGGTGTCAAAATCCCTTCCTTCTACTTCTTGATCCTCTAAGTACATAGTGAGGAAGTTTGGGAAAGGAAATGAGCTCTCATTCTTTCCAACCACTCTGGTAATCACCTTGGCCATAATGTTCCCAACATTGATCGGGTACCTCGCCATGATAGCACCCACAATAAGAGCCCGGGAAAGCGGCATATCACTGTCATGCGTAGTAGGGTCTAACTGGCTGCACACAAAAGTAGCCCATCCCTTTGCTTCGAAGCTCAAAGTGTTCCTGTAGATCGGTGCCCCAGGTGTCAACCAAGCTGGAGTAGTCCCGGGAATAGAAATCACCGATGCAAGCCAAGGGCGGGCTAACTCATCCATAGCCACCTTCTCTAGATACATGGACTCATCCTCATCATTAAACCCAGCATAGTCATTCAGCGTCTTGCCATCAAATCTAATCTTCAGGTTCCGTACCTTGGTCACATAGGTGCCCTTTTTTATGTGGGCTACATTGGCATAGAACTCTTTGACTAAATATTCATTGGCCTCTGACAGCTTTCTTGTGAAGAACTTCCACCCCACTTTTTCATCGAATTGCCTCTTCACATTAGGGTTGTGGGGTAGAAGATCCCTTTTTATGAATTCCCTCTCGAGGGTGAGAGACCTCTGCAGCCACCATTCACGGAATTTGTGATAGGCTTTCTCACTTACGAATCGTTGTTGCCACACTAGTGGGTTCCTTGATCTCTCTAACCCCCCTGCCTGGGTGTCACCACCTCTCCCGTCATCAGGGATCTCAGCATCTACATCAATAGGGTTCATTGGTGGGGCCAAAGGTGTGGCAGGTGGAGAGGCTGATGCTGAAGACTCACTACTCTCCTCTGAGCCATCGGACGACTCAAAAGAAGCAGGGGGTGTAGGTTCATCTCTCAACTGAAATTTCTCCGAAAAGTCTGTAGGGACGTGGGTTGGCACTGAGTCTCCTTCCGAAACTTCCCGGGAAGGGACATATTCACTGCCTACAGAATGGGATGCGGCTCTGTCCGCAGCTTTGATGGTCTTTCACAACTTTCCAATTGATTGTTGTACTGCTGGGGTAACTTGACCCTTCCTCGTCCCCTTCCTCGGGAGGACTCTGCTTTCCCTTTTTGTTTATCACTCCCGCCTTTAGATTTCACCGTTGTCTGCATATGCAATCATTGAAAACTCATTAGTGATGTTGTTAAAAGAATCATTAAAGCAAGGCAGATGAAAAGTTGACAGTGTTCCCAATAGCAGTGGTCCGCTAATAGCGGAAAAAGGGGCGTGGCCGCTCACTAGCTACCGCTGAGAGCGGAATTTTGAACGCGGCCGCGGAGTACTAGGATTCAGACTACCCAGTCTCTGAAGTTAGACATCCGCTGAGAGCAAAATTTTGGGCGCGGCCGCGAAAGTTGACACTCTTTTCGTGGAAAAACAAACGCGGCTGCGGACCCAATTTAGCAGGATTTTGAACTTAAAATTTGTGGCCCGCGTAAAAAGAATCGCAGCCGCGTAAAACAAACCGCTGACAGTGGATTTTCCACCGCTGGCCGCAGAAAATGAACTATATTAGTTTAGGATTTTGCATGAACGCTGACCGCGAAATTATGGCCGCGGCCGCAAAATTAGGGTTTTCAATTTTTTAGTCTTTAATAGGAATCATGAACACCACTAACCCCTACTAGGCATGAATACCAAGTACCCACATGAATATTTTTTTTAACAACGATGCATATATTATGGTGACTAATCAATCCTTAATTGAAAAGAAGAAGTTAAAACTAAAAGAAAAGAAAAGCAAAAATATCAAAGCAATGCTATGATTTGAACATACTAGTTGTGTGATGTGTGGTGGAAACTAACTTTAGATTAAATCTATTGTATTGGGCTCAGATAGAGAAAGATGAACAGTAACTAATTCTTTTGAGAGTGCACAGTGCGAAAAGGGTAAAAGGAGGAGGGCCCTCCTATGTATACCAAAAACCTGAGGGCCCACACCGACTTACCTGGCGCAGCCGCGGAATTCCACCGCGGTCCGTGCTTTTGGCCATTGCAAAGAGTTGCAGGATCCATAGCACCGCTGAGAACGGAAAAGTGGCCGCGTCCGCGGAGAAGGTCCACTGACAGCGAGAAAACCACCGCGGACGCGGTTGAAACTTCAGAGAAGTCACATTTTGCACTTTTCAAATCCGCGTCCGCTACAAGATCACACCCCCGCGTAAAAGCTTTCGCTGACAGCGGAATTTTGAGCGCGATCAGCGGTTCAATTGCACACTTAGCCAAATTTTTCCAGTATTAGTCCTGCACTGCATCAAAAATTCCCACACAACTTCACAACTAGTTAGTCCAAAACAAAGCCTACACTAAGAAGAAAATCAAAAAGAAAGAAAAACACATGGGTTGCCTCCCAAGAAGCGCCTGATTTAACATCGCGGCACGACAGAGGTTACCATCAATCACTTGAGATGGATCATTTCCACCACGTGGCTGTCATCAAACTTGACAAGATATGCTTCACTCGGTTAACTCGGAAGATTTCACCATTTTTGTTTTTCAAATCAAGAGCACCAAATGGAGTTACATGCACCACTTCAAAAGGGACACTCCATTTTGACTTGAGCTTTCCCTGAAACAGTCATAATCGAGAGTTGAAAAGAGGTACCAAATCACCCTCCTTGAATTCCTTGCTCTGGGCATACTTGTCATGTAAGTACTTCATCTTGTCCTTATACAAGGACAAGCTGGAAAAGGCATGGAACCTAAACTCATCAAGTTCATTGAGTTGCTCTACCCAGAGATTTGCTGCAACATCCCACTCAAGATTTTACTTCTTCAGCGCCCACATGGCCTTGTGCTCTAACTCAACCGGAAGATGGTACGCTTTCCCAAATACCAACCGGTACGGAGACATACCAATTGGAGTCTTGTAAGTAGTCCTGTAAGCCCATAAAGCATCATCCAATTTCCTTGACCAATCAGTCCTATTTGCATTGACAGTTTTTGACAATATGCTCTTTATCTCCCTGTTGGAGACCTCAACTTGCCCACTAGCCTAGGGATGATAAGGGATTGACACTTTATGATTGACACCATACTTGGAAAGTAAAGTATCAAAAGCCTTGTTGCAAAAATGGGAACCCCCATCATTGATGATCGCCCTAGGAGTGCCAAACCTTGTAAAAATATTTTTCTTCAAGAAGGCCACTACACTCCGTGCCTCATTGTTGGGCAAAGCCACAACTTTAACCCACTTGGAAACATAATCAACAGCAACCCGAATGTACGTGTCACCACATGAACTCACAAAAGGTCCCATGAAGTCAATGCCCCACACGTCAAATATGTCAACCTCAAGAATAGTGGTAAGAGGCATTTCATCCTTCTTGGAAATTCCACCAGCTCTCTGACATTCATCACATCTCTTCACAAGCTCTTGCATCTTTATACAATGTAGGCCAATAAAAACCACAGCTGAGCACCTTTGAAGCAGTTCTCGCCCCACCATGATGACCACCGTAGGGTGAGGAATGGCAAGCATCAAGAATACTCCTTTTCTCCTCTTTCGGAACACATCTTTGGATCACACAATCATTACAAATCTTGAACAGGTAAGGCTCGTCCTAGTAGTAGTCCAAGCTATCCCGTCTAAGATTTTTCCTTTGGTTAGAAGATAGCTAACACGGGACAATGCTGGTCACAAGAAAATTAGCAACATCAGCGAACCAAGGCATACTATTCAAAGATACGGAGAGGAGTTGCTCATCCGGGAATGAATCATTAATTTCGAGCCCATCATGGGGCCTCCCCTCCTTCTCCAAGCGGTACAAGTGGTCTGCCACTTGGTTTTCACACCTTTTTTGATAAAAAATTTCAAGGTCAAACTCTTAAAGCAATAGAACCCATCTCATCAACCGAGCCTTAGAATCCTTCTTTGTCATCAAGTAACGGAGTGCCGCATGATCAGTATGAATAATCACTTTGGCACCCATTAGATAAGGCCTAAACTTTTCCATAGAAAACACTATGGCTAGCAACTCTTTTTCCGTCACCGTGTAATTAACCTGGGCATCATTCATAGTTTTGCTTGCATAATAAACCGGGTGAAACATCTTGTTCACCCTTTGCCCCAAAACTGCTCCTACAGCAACATCACTTGCGTCACACATAAGCTCGAAGAGTAAGCTCCAATTGGGTGCGGTAATAATGGGAGTGGTTGTCAGTTTATACTTGAGAAGTTCAAAAGCTTTCATGCATTTTTCATTAAACACAAACCTAGCATCCTTTTCCAATAATTTGCACAAAGGATTCACTATCTTTGAAAAGTCCTTGATGAACCTTCGGTAGAAGCCCGCATGCCCAAGAAAGCTCCTAACCCCCTTGACGAAAGTAGGAGGAGGAAGCTTTGAAATCACTTCAATCTTCGCCTTGTCCACCTCAATACCATTCTTTGAGATCTTATGGCCGAGGACAATGCCCTCTCGACCATAAAGTGGCATTTTTCCCAGTTAAGCACTAGATTTGTCTCTTTACATCGGGCCAAAACCTTGTCAAGATTCTTCAAGCATTCTTCAAAGGAGTCACCCACAACACTAAAATCATCCATGAACACTTCCAAGAAGTCCTCCACCATGTCCGCAAAGAAGCCATCATACACCACTGGAAGGTAGCCGGTGCATTACACAAACCAAATGGCATCCATGAAAATGCAAAGGTCCCGTACGGCCATGTGAAGGTGGTTTTCTCTTGGTCTTCCAGTGCAATCAAAATCTGGTTGTAACCTGAGTACCCATCCAAAAAGTAGTAGTAGGCACGCCCGGCAAGTCTGTCCAACATTTGGTCAAGAAAGGGCAATGGAAAATGATCTTTGCGGGTCACTTTATTTAGCTTCCGGTAGTCCATACATACCCTCCATCCGGTGACAGTCCTAGTGGGGATCAACTCATTTTGCTCACTTGTGACCACAGTCATACCACCCTTCTTCGGCACGCATTGTAACGGTGAAGTCAAAGAACTATCCGAGATGGGGTACACTACCCCTGCATCTAGCCATTTGATCACTTCCTTCTTGACGACCTTTTGCATAGCCTCGTTCAACCTCCTTTGATGTTCCCCGAAGGGTTTGGTATCATCCTCAAGTATAATCTTGTGCATGCAAAAGGCGGGGCTTATCTCCCGAATATCAGCTAGATTCCATCCAATTGCCTTTTTCCTTCTTTGAAGCACCTCAAGGGTGGCATCTACCTGCATGTTAGTTAAGCAAGAAGAAAGAATAACAGGTAAAGTTGAACTAGGGACCAAGAATTCATACCTGAGGTGTGAAGGCAAAGGCTTCAACTCCAATACGGGAGGTTCCTCGATTGAGGGGTTTGTTGGTGGAGTCTTTCTGTTCTCAAGATCCAAGGAGAGTTTATGGGGCTCATATGAGTAAGAACCCATTCTGTGCAAAGCATTGACATACTCTACCAAGCCCTCATCCTCAGTCACATCATGGTTCAACAATACAGCTTCCAAAGGATCCTCCATATTGATCATGGCGCTTGTGTCATCAATTATCACCTCTGTTACAAGATCCACAAAAGAACAAACTTCAGTACTATTTGGTTGCCTTATCAATTTGCAAACGTGGAAGACAACTTTTTCGTCACCCACCCGGAAAGTGAGCTCCCCTGATTCTACATCAACCAATGCCTTCCCTTTTGCTAGGAAAGGCCTTCCCAATATTATAGGCACCTCATAGTCGACTTCGCAGTCGAGAATCACAAAATCCGCAGGCAAGATAAACTTGTCAACCCCGGCAAAAAAATCATCAACAATACCAAGCGGCCTCTTCATTGTTCGATCCGCCATTTGCAATCTCATTGAAGTAGCTCTCGGTTGATCAATACCCAAAGTTTTAAATACAGAGTAAGGCAAAATCCCAAATCACACAATGCCTTTGCAAAATCTGCACTCCCAATGGTACATGGAATGGTGAATGCTTCGGGATCTTCAAGCTTTGGAGCCATCGAATGCACAATTGCACTCACTTGATGAGTCATTTTGATGGTCTAAAAATCCATAGATCTCTTTTTAGTCACCAAGTCTTTCATAAACTTGGCATATCTCGGCATTTTCTCAAGAGCTTCCACTAAAGGAACATTGATCGACAAGCTTTTCATCATCTCAATAAACTTCTTGAATTGGTTTTCATTCTTTTGCTTCGCAAGTCTTTGAGGGTAAGGTGGAGGAGGCCTTATGTTTACCGTGAAAATGGTAACAACAATTGAATTTGTAAATGAGATTCTAAAAATACATGATATATTTTTATGTTAGTTGTTAGAGCAGATGTTGCTAAGAATGTAAAGTTTAACGATAAAATACAAGCTAAAACGGGGCAGTAATCAAACCGAGGGGCTTGCTGCCCTGGCTTCGGACTGTTCGATGGAGGACCTCGAGGCCAATATCTGGGCTCGATCTCGAGCTATCGGGGTAGTCGGGAATGGGGCAACAGTTAGAATATGATCAAGCAAGGCTCTTTATGGCCAATACCAAGCAGTAAATGAAGAACACGTATGAAAGCAATAAACGCGGAGAGTGGCCTCGAGCTAATAAGAACAAGCAAGTTAGAGAGAAAAGAGAGAGAGAGATATTATTGATCTGATGGAGAATACTTTGAGCAATTTCAGATCCTTACAAAGTAGTGTGGGTTCCCTTATATAGGAGGGGAACCCGACAACAGTACAACATGCATTAATTGTAAAGTATGGAGATGGGACGGCTAGACGCGACGCTTCGGCATAGGCTCTGGGCAGGCCGACTCTGTCAGACTTAGTTGCATGCCTTGGGAACTTCCCCTTCTGCTCTAGCCTCGACCTCCATCTTCTTTGAGTCGGGCCTCGACGAGCCCCGAGGGAAGGGACTCAGCCATGGCTCCACATCCTCGGGGTCTCGAGGAATTCTTCCGAAGTGGCTTGATAGTGAGAAATCGAGTCCTCTAATTTTGCCGCATACAGATAGTCTCCGCATTTCCCAGAATGAAGCGATGGGAAATGATTCTGACACCTGACTTCATAAGCTTCTTACGGCGACGTCATACCAATGATACAACCTGTGGCATGAGCTTTTGTGGCAACCGGGGTGTCCCATGGACTTGTGCACTTTGACATCATTCAATGCACTGCCGATTACCGTTCTCCAAGGTGAATGTACCGCCGTCGAATCGGTTCTTCAAAAATTCAATAATTGCGTCCGCTGGTCAATCTTCCAAAGCCTCGATGACCGTGTCGTTACCCCCTATAAATGGGGGGGCCTTGGCGTTGTTTTTTCTATCCCAGTACCTTTGTTGGCTCATTTGCCCATTTCTTCTTATCATCCTCCTTTATCCTTGGATATTATATTTGGGACTCATGGCCTCAAGGCCGTTAGGCAGAGCTCCCGTAGGCTGTGTTGTGGCCTCTTGCCAGAGCTTCTCTTTGTTGAGCATGACTATGCTGCCCCGTTGCTGCTGTGGTCATTGTTATGTTTGTCGTTGCTGTTGTTGTTGGTTCGAGACGATGACGGACGGGGAGTCGGTTCTCCCTTTTTGCAGACAGTCATTCGGACTATGCACCGCTACTCACTCTCCTACCTAGGCCTGGTGTGGCACTTCATCCCTTGGGTTTTTCCTTTCCCCAGGGATAAAATGGCACTACCGGCCATTGAGGCTGGGGCCCGCCGGATCTTCAACCTTTGGCTTTGGCGGGCCATGTCTCTTTTCTATGTCTCCTCTGCATCCCCTCCTTTTCCTCTTCTTCATCTTTTTCCTCGGCAGGGACCCCCCGGGGGATTGAGCTGGGAACCTAGAGGAGGTTGCGGTAGAAGGAATCGCCCTCGAGGATACGTGCTTGAGGGGGCGGCGCTCGGGGATGCTGATATCGGAGATTGTCCTTCGAGGATGGACCGGGCTCTCGGGTTTCATCACATGTACATCCTTCTGTTCCTTCGCCTTTGTGTAGAGATCCTCTGTAGGCTTTTGTAATTGTATGTAAGGACCCCTCGAGGGCTGTTGTACATGGATATTTATGAATATGAAGATACCTCCTTGATTTTTGTTTTCGATTCTTGCCCTATTATTGTATGTTTTTGTGTGCTTCGAGGCCTTCGAATGTTTTCCTTTGTTGTTGACCGCTGATATCTAACTCGGATGCGAGCATTCTTTCCGATCCTCTGCCGGTTGATATGGCTCTTTTCCGAGCCCACCGTCGTACCCCGGACCAAGCCTGAATTGATCTGATAGGCTTGGGCTGTCGAGCCCTCCGAGTTGCATGGAGATAGTACGCCGAATTTTGGAGCTTTCGCGAGTTGTATCCTGACCGAAGGTCAGCTTCGGGTACCTAGGGGTCTGCTTTGGACTTGATGCAGATAGCTTCTTAAAGCGTAGTGGATTGACTTCTGTTGAGGGGTTGCCTATACTTAGGCGATGCCTCGAGCCCTCCCAGAACCTTCATTATCGGAGCTTCGCGTGCTTATTTTTCTTTTTAGAAAGAAAACCCATGAGATCGGGTACCGCCTCGGGTTCTATGAGGGCATTGAAGGCTTCCCGAAGCTGGACTTCTTTTTTGGTGGAGATCCTCGAGGTCGGGCACTACCTCGAGGCTGGAGACAATACAGTTGACTCCTTGAGGCCTAACTTCTTGTCGATGGATGTCTCCGGGGTCGGGCATTACCTCGAGGCTGGAGACAATACAGTTGACTCCTTGAGGCCTAACTTCTTGTCGATGGATGCCTCTGGGGTCGGGCATTACCCCGTGATCTGTAACGAGGCCGTTGGCCTCCAGGGGCTCACTCTGGATAGGCGAATCGTCGCTGTTTTCCCCATATATGTGGGGTGGCCTTTGCTTCTTCGGGAGATTCAGGAGATCTCATTATTTTGGGTAGCTATCCTTCCGCCTTGGCATCGGGTCCTTCGTCCCTTCAGGCGCAAAAAGCGTTGGCGCATGTCCTTGCTTTAATCTGTCGACTCTAATATAGTCATGGCAGCTACTTCGTGGCCGGCCCGGCAGGGAGGAGAGAGTTCTACTCCCAGCACTCAGGATCCGCGGGAGTTCGCTCTGAAGACTGTGTCTTTGATAAAAGGGGAACATTTGGAGGTGGTGAGGTGATACTGTGGATGGAGCGAGGGGATAACGCTGCAGGTGCTTTCCCCGGATGATAGTATTACAGACTCTGCTGATGGATTCTTGAGCGTATACCTATATCCTTTCGCATTTGGCCCCCTTGATAGGGTCGTGCTTGATATCTGCTTGAAGTATCGGGTTACTTTGGCGCAGATACATCCGTCGTTTTGGCGAGTGGTGCTGATGATGAGGTTCTTTGCGGAGAAAGCTGGGCTTGAATTCACGCTCAGCCACCTCGTCAGGCTGTGCCGGCCCTTTCATCATCGAGGCCTGTTAACCTTGCGTTGCCGTTCGTCCACGCCCTTTGTTGTCGATGATGAAGAAGATGGGGATCAAGAGTGGGTCAGTCGGTTCGTCCGGGTCCGGACGGCTGACATTATCCCCGTGGAGCTCATGCCATTTCCCGAGGGATGGAATTATGCACGTGAGTGGAGTGTCTTGTGCTTCCTTGGATTAGCTTATAGCGAAAACCAGTTGAGTAATTATGTTTCCTTCCTTTTTGCAGCAGCTTCATGGATGCCGGGCGAAGTTCTCGATCTGCCTGGCTGGGTCCGGAAGTTGGCGACCCATTCGACTTGCGATGAGTGCAGGTGGCGAGTCGTGCCCCATGACAGATGGGGAACAAAATACCAGGGTATGCGCGTACGCTGCTCCTATCTTAGTCTTCGTATATCTGATGACATTTCCATCTCTCTTTTGTACCGGCTTTGCCGTTGCAGGTATCGGGCGGTCCTTGGGGCGAGGTTGTGCCCTTCCGGAGAGGGGAAGGAGTCACCAGCCTCCGAGCTAAGGGATGATGGCGATAAATAGGATTTGCACACGCAGTGTGATGGGGCTTTAAATGGGGCTCGCCGGACCTATGTCCTCGAGGAGAGGACATTGCCCGAGCCTGCTATTCCCAGAGTGTTTGATTCCAGAACGGTGGTTCCTCCAAGCGAACATGCTTTGCCAGGGGCTGGTTCTTCCGGGGCCGAAGGGGCAGGATCAATAGGAGTGTGCTTTGCCTTCGATGGAGTCCGCCGGATTCACTTCATGGTGATTTCGGCGCAGTCCTTACGCGTTTCGCATCTTCCTTTCTTTATCGAGTTTTTCTTTCGCAGGCCTTTGATAGGCTCAGGTCTGAGCTGCTCCGTCATGAGGCCAGGCTTCGGAAAGCTCTAGACGAGGGCGAGTCCCTTAGGCTCCTTAGCGAGGAGAAGGAGGTTGAGTTGATGCACTGGCGGTATGAGGCGCGTTGGAGCTCGAATTACGAGAGCTATTTGATGGAGTAGGTATCCTTCCGTAGTACATGCTTCGCTCTCTTTGACCCTTAAGGTTAACCCTTTCGCCTATCTTAGCTGCAGAAAAAGACGGAGGCCTGGGAGTACCTTAAGGGCGAAGCCGACCGCGTTAGGAATGCTTGTGGCGAACTAAGGGCTCAGCCGCAGGATCAAGCTTTAGAGGAGGGGGGCGCCTTGGCCAAGGTTCCCGCCTTCAAGGCCCAACTCCGCTTGGCTCGTGACAATGCTACAGTCCAAGCGGATATGATCGGGAAGCTCGAGTCCGATCTCTCAAAGGTCAGGGCTGAGATAATCGATGTCCGGGCTGAAGCAGCATTGAATCGAACCAAGGTTGATCAGGAGATGGCGTTTCGTATGAAGGACGCTGCTGATGCCCAAGCCGAGTTGAAGTGGGCCCTTGATCACGAGAAGAGGATCGAGGAATATATCCGTTACAGATCCCGAAGAGAGGTACTCGAGGAGATCGGCGCTAGGGGCTTCGTTCTCTCAGAGGAGTTGGCTCGAGCAAGGGCGGACGAGCGCGATGCTCGGTCCCTTCTTGCTGGCGTCATAGAGAGTGAATCTAGGGCTGGCAGGCTGTAGCCTTTTGGAGCGGAGCGTGGATTTTGCCGCTTTTCCATACTTGATATTTGCAGAGCATGTTTGTAGATGGAGAGCGCGCCTTTTGCGCATGTAAATAAGAGAAAACTTGAAGCTTTATCTCTTTTGTATCTCTTTTTTCATTGCTTTCGATCAGGCAGGCTGGTTCTCGGTGTCTGGCGGGGAGCCTATGGATCCGGAGCTTACTAGATAGGCCCGGAGGCTTTTAAGTGCGATTTCTAACGTGATTAGGCGTCAGGGACTTTGTGCTTTGCCCAGCTGTTTAGGCCTAGTCTCCGAGTCAGGCCCAGATTCGAGCTTGCCTGACCTTTAATCTCCCATTCCTGCATGGGCGGATGATGACTATTCTTATTGCTCGCCCTTGGGCATTTGTGTTTCAACTATTTTGGGTTCAGTCTCCGAATCGCGTAGCGACTCGAGCATTAATTGACCCTCAAGTTCTTTCGTGCCTACATGGACGGATGACGATGGCTCTTGCGCTTCGGGTCGAAACGACCTTTTAAGTGTGTGGCCCAGAGGCTTGTTTGGCTGGCGATAATGGCACTTAAGCCGTGCCCTTAGGCATGTGTAGTTAACTATTTTGGATCCAGTCTCCGAATCGGGTTACGACTCGAGCTCATTTTAATCCTCAAGTTTTCAATTTTTGAGTTGGAGACAGTGGCTCTTACGCTGTTTTGGTCGTTGAGACCTTTTAGTGTGCGGCCCGGAGGCTCGTTTGGCTGGCGACAATGGCTCTTACGCTTTTGCCTGTGGGCTTTTTGCAAGCTTTGTTTTCCTCTCGTTAAGGTCTTTTTGAAATGATTTTGCCTGACCCGTCGTCGGTTCTGGAAGAACCTCGATTTCAAGTCGTTAGCGGCGATGTTCGAGCACCTCGGAAGGTTCTTAGCTAGTAGGCTGAGTAGCTCGAAGCCTTGTGATTTGGAGCTGACATGGTCGAAGCTCGTTTGCCTGTTGAGGGAAGCCTGTTTTAACCGGTTCTTTTTGAAGTATATTCGAAGTAATGGCTTGCGAGTTTGTTAGTGACAGTCGGGCATCCCCGAGTCGCGTTAATTTGGCTGGTGCAGCCGTTTCGACCGTAGTCATATGTGTTTGGCCGTAGTCATTTTTGATCCCAAGTGATAGTTTAGGCGTCTACACCGAGGGTATGCCCTTTCGGGATTCTTACAAATGCGATGTATAGCCTAAATTTCGGGATTGAGTTTTATGCCTGTAGAAAGGTCTTACAAAATTTTCATGCCTGTTGAGGTCTTACAGTTTGTCATGCCTGTTGAGGTCTTACAGTTTTTTTTACTATGTAGAATAGATCTTGTTACACCGAGTCTGCCCGCTCGGGGTCTTACGGCCTCGGGTTCCCCAGTATACGGCGATTGGCGACAGTCTCCGAGTCATCGAGTTTGCTTAGGCTCGAAGGCCATTATTTGTGAGCTCGGAGTTACCTTGTTGGGGCTTTATGATCCCGGAGTTCCAACCCTGGGGTCGTGCGGGTGCCAAGTTGTTGATGCTAAGTCTCCGAGTACTTAGGGACGCATTTGGTGGGTGGATCCCTGCTGAGAGCATCCCGAAGTTCCCTTTTCTGGAGTACGAGATGCTGAAAGATATTCTTTTATTGCTTGGCGTAAATACATATTGTTTCATTGTTGTGAGCTCGGCCTGCGCGGGCGCGGCTCATTGGGCCATTTGGTCCGGTGCATGGTTCCCTATTGAAGCTTAGTCTGCCGTTCCCCGGCCCTTCCGAGCGGACGGCGCCTTCGGGGGGGAGGGGTATCCTTCATCGTTTGATTGTAGAAGAAAGCCTGTGATCTTGTCGGATCCTCCTCAGGGGTACGTTGCTCCGCTAAGAACATTGCTGGAGAGACCCTCTTTGGGGCGGAAGTCCGGACGAGGGGAAGGAGCGCGGCGGTTTCTGTTAAGGACTTGAGGTCTTCGGGTAGAGTTAGAACTTCCGAACGCCCTGGCCTGGTGTCTGCATACAGGTTAGTGAAAAATATCGAAGGAGGGAGGTAGTTTTCCTTTACCGCGGGATCTGTAGGCGATGTTCCGAGGTTTGGTATGTTCCTGCTATTTTGGGGTGTGGATTCTAATGCAGCCCTCCGCTGTGTTTGATCGGGCTTTGGCCGATGATGTGGTTCGCTTACCCTTCGACTCTTTCGAGAGTGGAGATATTGGTGCCGGCGATGCGTCGTGTGATACGGAATTTCCTCCTGCCGCGTGTCGCTTCGTGCCGATGGTTTTAATTCCATCCTTTGCGTGGAATTTTCATCCTTTCGGCGAAGTGGGGACGACCCTATCTTCGGGCTATGCGCCCGAGGTCATCTAAATAAGGCGTTCGTGCCTTGTACCTCCTTTGATGACATGGAACT
This sequence comes from Nicotiana attenuata, assembly GCF_001879085.1. Lineage (NCBI taxonomy): Eukaryota > Viridiplantae > Streptophyta > Magnoliopsida > Solanales > Solanaceae > Nicotiana > Nicotiana attenuata. The sequence continues at coordinate 77,612,798 of NC_031990.1, forward strand.
CGGCATTCCGGTCTGGGCCGGTCATGATGTGCTAGGGGAATGGTCTTTCCCCTTATTGTAGCGATCGCTATTGAAGTCCATCAAAGATTCGAGAGGTGGTTGTGTTTCGAACTGGCGGTCCGACGGTGTTGATCGAGTCACCTGAACTCATGAGCACATGTTTTATCAAAAATGGATCGAGTAAGGAAGAAGGTTACCAGCGCGTCATTGTGAGGTTGAGACGAGGTCTCGGTACCCTCTTTGCTGAATGTAAGGGCGTCCTTGGGGGTACATCCCCAGATCTGTCTTTCTTTGGTGGCGAGAAATTTTGCTCTCCCTTTTACAAGTTCTTGGAAAGGGTCGTCGTTCCTCCATCATCGTGGTGATGCACTGCGGCCCGCTCGTTTCGTTCCCCCTGGCTGCCTTCCGTACTGGGAACTGAACTTGAATTCGTTCGCTCGTCAGTTCTCGATGGTGATTTTTGCCGAGCAGCTTGGCGTCTTTCCTTCAGAGCTGGTGGCTACCTTCGGCCCCGCCGCCGCACTTGCTATGTAGTTCCCTTACCAGGCTGCAATTCCTTTGAGAGGAATTCGATCGAATGGTCCGAGCCATTTGACGTCCCCGGATTCGCCTACGGCGAGCACGATGCTTGGTATAGCAATGTGGAAATTGTACTCTGGTCGGCGAGGCGCCCTTGCAAGCTATGCATCCTCATTGAATCTGGTTTTGTTAACGATTCCTCGAGGATATTGCCCTCGGGCCATTCTTTGATCGTCGCGAGGTAGATTGCATATTGGGGCGTTTCTCCTGTCTGTGGCGCACGGGCGGTACCTCGCTCTGTTTGGCATTGGTTTTTGCCAGGAGCCTGTTTGGGTAAGCTGAGCCCGAGGAGGCTCCCAGATGGTCGTCCATGACCCTGGTTTGCGACTAATGCCAGGTACGGGCATCCGACCAGGTCTTGGCTGGGTACCTGATCAAGCTTTGTTTGAACTGCCCTGAAATCGTCGGGCTCGGTTTATTTAGGCTTTGACTGAAGGCCTATATTGCCCAGTCATCCGAGACCGGGGGTAATCCTGTTTGATCCATCGGGGAATGAGGTGCGAATCCCCATAGCGTTTCATTCTCCCTTTGCTCGGCCCTGAAGCATCGGGCTTTCTCGTCGTCGTTTCGATGGCACCGGCGTGCGCCTCTATGGAGGAGTCTGCTGGTACGGTAGGCGAGTTTATGGGATCGGGCGTTAGGTTATGACACCACATAATGGTTCCTTTCGAGAGTGTTTCCCCGAACCTCTTCAATAAGATGGGCTCGATCTCATCATTTTTTGGGTCGTTGCCTTTTCCCGCGCACGTATAGGCGGTGATGTGTTTGTTGGGATCTGAGGTCCCGTTGTACTTAGGGAGTTCTGGCGTTCTGGACTTCTTTGAAATGGGTTCCAGGGCCACTTCCTCGGGGAACGGCCATTGCACGGACTTCCACGAACCTGATTCAATCCTTTTGGAGAGATCCCCAAGCATCTTTGCTATGGCAGGGTCGGCTACCGATCCGTTATTGCTTGATCTCTTGGGTACTTGCTCGGCGGGGGGAGCTGCTTCCGGTGCTGCCGTGCTGGGAGTCTTCGGATGGCTTTGTAACTGAGCGATGGCCAACTGTTGTGCCTGCAACATTTCAAAAATAACATGAAGACTAACTTCCTGCGCTTCTCGAGCCGGCGTTTTTTGGGCTTCTAGTTGGTCGCCATGCTGTATGCTTCCGTCGGTGTGTGAGGTTTCGTCGACCTGTTGTACGTCCTGCAAATCCGTGTCCGCTAGAATCGGTCCAGGCGCGTCATTGGGATTCTAGGGTTGTGTTCCGGCAGCCGGAACAGCCACGCCGTTTTCCCTGTGGTTTTCGAGGTTGTCATTCTCGACTCTGTTTACCGAGCCAGACGTTTCGACCTGAAATCAAGAGATCCTGGACAAGAAAAAGTGTGAAAGACAACTTGCGTTTTTGTAATGAAACCAGCAAGAAAATAATCACTATTCTTTTTAGCCCCACGGTGGGCGCCAAACTTTTTGCCGTGAAAATGGTAACAACAATTGAATTTGTAAATGGGATTCTAAAAATACATGATCTATTTTTATGCTAGTTGTTAGACTTTTCGATGGAGGACCTCGAGGCTTGCTGCCCTGGCTTCAGACTGTTCGATGGAGGACCTCGAGGCCAATATCTGGGTTCGATCTCGAGCTATCGGGGGTAGTCGGGAATGGGGCAACAGTTAGAAAATGATCAAGCAAGGCTCTTTATGGCCATACCAAGCAATAAATGAAGAACAAGTATGAAAGCAATAAACGCGGAGAGTGGCCTCGAGCTAATAAGAACAAGCAAGTTAGAGAGAAAAGGGAGAGAGAGATATTATTGATCTGGTGGAGAATAGTTGGAGCAACATCAGATTCTTACAAAGCAGTGTGGGTTCCCTTTATATAGGAGGGGAACCCGGCTACAGTACAACATGCATTAATTGTAAAGTATGGAGATGGGACGGCTAGACGCGACGCTTCGCCATAGGCTCTGGGTAGGCTGGCTCTGTCAGACTTAGCCGCGTGCCTTGGGAACTTCCTCTTCTGCTCTAGCCTCGACCTCCGTCTTCTTTGAGTCGGGCCTCGACGAGCCCCGAGGGAGGGGACTCAGTCGTGGCTCCACGTCCTCGGGGTCTTGAGGCATTCTTCCGAAGTGGCTTGATACTGATAGCGAGAAATTGAGTCCTCTAATTTCGTCGCATACACCTTAGCAAAGGAAACTTAGCCTTGGGCACTACCGTTTTTCGGTATGTCTATCACGTGTTCCCTAGACGGGTTCATATCATTTTGAGTCTCCACCTCATTGTCATGAATATCAATTCTCATTTCAGCATTCAAATTCTCTTCACTCACTTGCTCATCAACTATTTGAACATCATCATTCAGCACTTTAACCTCATCACTCACAACTTCCTTTTGTTTGGAGGTATTTACTTCATCACCTCTACCGGTATTGTTCCCGCCCTTCAGGTTTACTACCGTGTCACTAGGTAGCGGCTCCTTAGGGCGAGTGTTCAAAGATTGCAAAATCAGACCAAGTTGAACCTCCAAGTTTCGGATAGAAGTATTATGGGATGCCAACTGGGCATCAGAGTCGGCGTTCTTCTTCATCATTTGTTCAAACATCATCTCAATCCTTCCCATCTAATTGTTTGCCGAGCTAGGCCCTTGAGACAGAAATGGAGGCAGGTTGTTTGGTTGTTGATACATCTGAGGCCTTTGGAAGCCCGGCCCCTGATATTACCATTATTACAACCCCCTTGATTGTTGTTTCCTCCCCAGTTGCGCTGGTTGCCCCAATTCTGATTGTTGTTCCCCCAGTTGTTTTGGTTGTTATTGTTACTGCTGTTCCAATTTCCTTGTTGGTTTTGATTCCCCCAATTTGCTTGGGATCTCCACTGTTGTTGTTGATTCGGAGCATTACCCCGCTGTCCTTGGTAGTTGTTCACATACTGAACTTCTTCACTTTGATCATCATACCCATCATCTTGGTTGAAACCACTACTACCTTGCTCATATTGACCCGGATTTCCTCAACTTTGTTGACCTCTTTGTCGCCTCTTATTGACCAACATATTTACCCCTTCCATGGCTTTCACTTGTCTTGGCGCTTGAACTTGCTACAATTGAGCTTTCGCCAACTGGTTCATTATGGTAGTCAACTCCGCTATTGCTTGGTCGTGGTCATGGAGCTCTTTGTGAAAGTGAATGACAGTGGGATCACCTTGTGGCACATTAGCTCAGCTTCACCACACCGAGGAAGTATCAGCCATCTTATCCAGTATCTCACACGCCTCAGCATAAGGTGTGTTCATAAAGTTTCCCCCTGCTAGCTGGTTCACTACACACTGATTGGTGATGTTGATGCCTCGGTAGAATGTTTGCTGGATCATTGCTTTGGTCATGTCATTGTTCGGACATTATTTCATCATCGTCCGATACCTTTCCCAGATATCATGAAGTGGTTCATTAGGTTCCTGTTTGAAGGCTAGGATCTCATCCCTCAATGTCGCCATATGCCCCCGCGAGAAAAACTTAGCTATAAACTTGCCGGCCAACTCATCCCACGTAGTGATGGAATGGTCTGGAAGTCTTTCGAGCCAGTCCAAAGCTTTCCCTCTAAGTGAAAAAGGGAACAATCTCAATCTCAATGCATCCTCCGACACATTTGTCTGTTTGCTTCCCCAGCAGGTATCCACAAAGCCCTTTAGATGTTTATATGCATTCTGATGGGGAGCGCCTATGAAGTACCCTCTTTGATCCAATAAAGTCAACATAACATTTGTAATCTGGAAATTTCCCGCCCGGATCCGGGGTGGGACAATTGTACTTGCGCAGCCTTCATTTGGAAGCACCCAAGGAGCTACTCGCGGAGGAACTGGGGAGGTTCTGGAATGTTATCATTGACCTGGCGGCCTCTTCTTTGAGCTTGAGGCACTAGAGGAACCTCATCTTCAGCATTATCATCTACCTCCTCCCCCGGGAGAACATTTCCAATAGGATAATTATTTTCCATGTTGTACCTGAATCAATTAACTCACACAAGTTAGTAAAATAGAAGGAAAGAAAAACAAGACACACAACTAGTCAGATAGATAGCCAAAACCGTTTAGCTCCCCGGCAACGGCGCCAAAAAAGTGATCATCTCCAACCTTTTACCACTATAAAATGGCAAGAGTGGTCGATGCAGCTTTTACCCGAAAGGTCGGGATCGATATCCACAAGGAGCTAATATTGGTTGGGAGTTGGGTTTCTATCCAACCTAGGTATGCGTGTTGCTCTTAATTGCACTTCTAAACATGTTCAGATTTGTTTCTATTCTACTATTAATGCTACTAATTGCTCAAAGTAATCTAAGTACAATGTTTTTGAAGGGTTTTTTCTCAATTGATAAAAAACACTAGGGAAGTGACTTACACCTAGGCGAGTATCTAATGGCGTCTAAAAGTTAGGACAAGATTGTTATATTTGGGATCATGATATAACCTTTGCACATAATTACTCACTATATACCTCTCGGTAGTTTGAGTGACTTTGCCCTAATTGGTTATCTCAAGCCCAATTGGGTGTTCACACGATGCAAGCAAAATTGGCTCAAGTCGGGTATTACTATCTCTAGGTTTAACCCTTTAATTGGGGCTATACACCCCAATTCCTTGTTAGCCTGAATTTCCTAGACTTAGTATCTGTTTCTCAAGAAGAGTCTAAGTCATAAAGTCACGAATCATTGTTTGCAACCACCAATTCAACAATTAAAGCATGAATCAAGCTAAATATCATTAACCCATAAACAATTAAGCCCTAAAATTGAAGACCCATTTAATACCCACACTAGGGTTGGGTCACAACCTAGCTAATGGGTTTAGCTACTCATAATCAAGGTAGAAATCAAAGATGGAGATTAAATATAAGCCATAAAAGTTGATTACAAGAATAAAATCTATGTTTAATAGCTAAAGCTACTCTAAAATTACTCTAAGTAGTAAAATACGGCTGTTCACGAGCTCCTCAAAACAAAAGATGACCTAAAAAATGTGAAAAAGAACTATTTATACACAGCTGAAATTTTTGTACAAAAATACCCCTACGGAGGTTCCGCTGTCAGCGAAATAATAAGCACCTCAGCGTAAGGATTTCCGTGGCCGCGCAAAACAAGTGCGGACCGCGTTTCTTCACTTATGTGCTTGGTTCTGAACTTGACTTCGCGGACAACGTATGAGTTACCGCCTCAGCGTTGGCCTCAACCGCGGCCGCACAATTTGGACGCGGACCGCACTTCTCAGATAGGCTCACTTTGTAGGGTCTCTGAACCTTGATTCGCCGCTCTCAGCAAAATTTCCACCGCGGCCGCGTCAGGTATTCCACGGCCACACTTTTTCTTCGCGCCCAGCGGTCTGTGTTGCACCCAAAATATCTTCTCTGAACCTTAATTCCGCGGACCGCGTAATAGTGGCCGCCTCAGCGGTGAATCTTCCACGGACGCTCTTTTCCTTCGCGGTCAGCGCTTTTATCTCAGCTTTGGACTTGTAAAGTTTTAACTTCTTCATGAGTTGAATTTGGCTTTATTGCCTCATTTTGACCAAACCCTGCACACAAGCACAATAAGTCAGCTTTTGAGAATACTTTTACACATTTTTGATCCAAAACCCAAGCAAAAGAGAGCATAAGATAGGCTAAAATCCATAGTTATCAGTGTACTTGCTGAATTAGCTGCTAATTGTTGTTTGGACGCAGTCGTAGCTTTTCTTGCTTATTGTGCCTCCGTCTCTTACTGTTCATTGTTGATACATGTTATTATCTCTATTTGGGCTGTTTTTTATGATTTTTGAGAGCCCGAGAGACTAGGGAGGTTGATGATTGAGTGAGGCCTAGGGCCAAGTGGTGAGATATTGATAGTATGGCACGTGAGTTGTCGGTGCAGCACATGAGTTGTCCGTGCGTATATTTATTTATATTATGGCACGTGAGTTGTCTATGTGGGTCTTGTTTTGATATTATAGCATGTGAGTTGTCCGTGCAGCACGTGAGTTATCCGTGCGGATTATAGCACTTGGGCAGAAGGAGCCCCTCCAGAGTCTGCACACCCCCAGTGAGCGCAGGTACCTATTGAGTTTGAGTACTAAGGGCTGGGAGCCGAGTGATTGAGCTGTCGAGATGAGCCGAGTGATTGTTGTCTTGAGAGACTGTACTTGCTTTCAATTATTGATGCACTTAGTTGTTATCTGTCCTTGTTGTGCAACTCTCTGGAAGACTTGATATCTGGTTTACTTGAGCACGAACTGCTTTGGCTTAAACTGCTAGATTCGAAAGCATGCCTATTCTTTATTGAAATTTACTGAAATAAACTGTATTTGCATAGCTCGTCACTAATTCTCAGTTCCTTATTTGTTTCTGTTACTTACTGAGTTGGAAGTACTCATGTTACTCCCTGCACCTTGTGTGCAGATTCAGGTGAGATCGATCACGGAGGTCATTGAGTTCGTGCACGGTCGTCTATCGGAGACATACGAGGTAGCTGCCGGCGTCCGCAGTCCTTGTCTCTGCATCCTTTGTTATCTTTCTTTCTATTTTTGGCACTTGACAGACTATTGTAAACTTTGAATTCTAGACTGGTTGTAGATGCTCATGACTTAGTGACACCCCGATGTCGGGCTATCTTTTCCGCATTCTATTTTGAGTTTAACTCTTTTGTGAAATCTTTGTTATGAAAAAGCTTTGACTTATCTTTTAATGAAATACCAAAGTGTTTTTGAAAGGTGTTCGCTTGCCTAGTACCACGATAGGCGCCATCACGACAGGGTAGAGTTTTGGGTCGTGACACCTCCAATGAGCAGTGTTCGCAGTTGCGATAAATGTTCGCAATTGCGAATGAACAATACCTCACCAGAAACCAGCAAACTCAAACTTCTTTGAAATGATCCGAAACCATCCCAAAACTCCTCCGGAACCTTCCGGACACAAACCTTATATGAATTTCAAACATAAAACACGCTACGGACCTGCTCGCGTACTCAAAACACTGAAAAGTGGTCGTCTTGACCCGATATTGACCATGGTCAAACTCTCAAATTTCTTAACTTTACTAGTCTCTCAACCAATGATCCAAAATACACCCAAGCCCCTCGGGACCCCGACAAATCATACCAACAAGTCCTAAAACATCATACGAACTTAGTCGAAACTTCAAATCACATCAAACAACGCTAGAACTACGAATCATACCCCAAATTCAAGCTTATGAAACTAAGAAATTCCAACTTCTACATTCAATGCTAAAACCTATCAAATCAAGTCCGATTGACCTCAAATTTTGCACACAATTCATGACATAACGGAGCTATGAGAATTTTCAGAACTTGATTCCGATCCCGATATTAAAAAGTCAACTCCCTAGTCAAACTTTCAAAAAAACCTTCAAATTTCTAACTTTCACCAAATGACCCGAAAATGACCTACGAACCTCCAAATCCACATCTGGACGCGCTCCCAATACCAGAATCACCACACAGAGATATTCCCAGACTCGGAATCCCAAGCGGACATCGATAACATTGAAATGCACTTCAACCCAAATTAATGAAATTCTTCCAAAATGCCAACTTTCCACAATAGGCCGTTTATATAAACCTGTTGGAACCTTCAAATCATGATTCCGAGGCCGTTTGCCCAAAATTCCAACCTTAGTCAATTTTTCCAACTTTAAGCTTCCAAAATTAGAATTTTCCATCCGAATCAACTCTGAACTCCACAAACTTCAATTCCGTCCACACGTACAAGTCATAATACATGAAGTGAAGCTACTCAAGGTCTCAAACTGCCGAACGACGCGCTAGAGTTCAAAATGACTGGTTGGATCATTACAACATATATGCTGCTTGGATAATACTACGAAATCATACGTGCGTTCATAACGTAACTAGATCTGGGTCATTGATCGAATAATTCCTTTCGTTCCTTCTTAGCTTTCTTTAAACATAAGCAATTACTTTTCCTGGTCTTTCCGCCCCCTTGTTGCGTACATACTTAGCTTATCTTAGTTCCCATGCAAGCCGGAATTTTTGTGCAACTCATATGATCTCGAATATTACTTTTGATTTTACTTCTCATTCATTAGCCACGGTAGGTTCGACTTTCTTATGGAGTGCATATAATGTTGTAGTGAGACTGTTTTTTTCATGACCATTTCTTCTTCAAGTTACTATGCTAAGGTTGAAGCCTTCTTCCTTATTTAATTACCTAATCTTTTGTTGTAGTACTTGGGGGACACCCTCTGACTCTTGTGAAGTTGCGAGCTTGTTATATTGTATATCCGATAGAATTTTCAATGTTCTTACTCACCTATAAATATTCGTAGTTACATACCTCTTTGCCCTTGTGCTCGTAGGGTTACTTCTGAACTTCAGATTTTGATTGTCTCCTTAGTGGCACTCTCTCTTATTTTTGTAAAACTTAACTAGTGCCTTTAACTACCCCAATTCCTATCTAAAATTTTTTCAAGGATCACGATATCATTATCTTCGAGACTGAATTCACTATGTTGGGTTCCACTATGTTTATCTTGCACGATCTGCTGATTTGTTTGTAACCTCTTTTCTAGCCATCACTAGACTCTTACTGAATCAACTACTAACTACTCGTTAATCCATTCTCATATCTATATTCCACGTAATCTCTCTTGGGTTATTTTCTTTGTCTAAACTTGCTTCTCGCACCAACTCCTTATATATCAAGTGTTCATTTGCACTTATTTATCAATAACATCTGGGCGAGAACCCTTACTGCCTCTCCCTGTCGTCGTGCTTGCGTAATGTTCTGGAGTCGTAACCTATTTGTGGGATATAAATAAGTGCAATCTCATCCCTTTCTTATTTTTATCGCATTCTTCCTTTACTACTCTATAGTTATCTAAACCACATAGATCTTACTTAATACCATATCACACCATCTTCCCCCCTCTCTTTATCTTTGGCATCTTTTCACATCTTCACCGACTCTTACTCTCCTTGCAGTAACCCTTATGTACCAAGGATAACAAAATTTCTTATTCATGAGTGTAACACCTAGTGTAACTGGCACACATTGTCCCTTAAGCTTAATTTTGCTCACATTACTTGCTTTGGGAAGCGTCTTCCAGAATGATCTTTAAAGGTTATTCTTCTGTCATCCATTCTATTATCACCGGAACGCAATCTCTGGAATTCTCATAATGCCGACTATTATAAAATCACTCAGTCCCTAATTCATTTTTAGTTAATCTTGTTCACCAGCCCATACTAATTTCTATTACTGTGGGGTCTAACTTTTCCTTCTGGTAATCATGTTAGAGTCACGAACTTATTTCTTGAAATGAGGATATGACTTTATGGCCTATACTCTTTTGTTGTCCCAAGGCCGATCACCTCTAATCTTTTCCATCCCTTGACTATAGACTCTATAATACTAACATTTTTTAATCTACCGTTGTCATCCATGTATCACATCTTACTCATAGTGCTTTATTAACTCTCTTCTTATTTCCCTGCTAACGCTTATGTCTATCACTTTATTCTAAAAACTTCAACAAGACATTATTTTGCTTTTAGCCCCCCTTTCTCCATCCACTGGCTCTTCGGGTTGCCTAATATTCTCTCTACTAGGGACGGGAGCCACACTAAGGTAATATAATCCCTTCCAGGATTCCAGTGCCTGCCCTTGAATTTTTTTTGAACATTCTAGTATTCATATCTAACTGTATTATTCTAGAGTGCACCACCTGGGTGTCTCACAAGGAGATTTATTAGCATATTTGCAATATCCTTCGGAAATGTCAGCTAACGCAAACAATCCATCCACCATTTTGGTTTACTCTAACCCCAGCCGGATTCTGATATCTCGTCCTTCTCTTAAACTATATCTGTTAGCTCCCATAGGGCATAATTGAGATGGGTGTGACCGATTGTACATACATCTGGTACTGTTGAATGTAACTCACATCTGGTACTGTTGAATGTAACTCAAAATGCTTATATTTCTCTCCGAAGGAGCCGTGATGGCACCTAGTCTCTAAAACTAGGTAAGCCTAACATTAACAGAAATAACAATAATATTCACTAACTTCAAATTAGATATCTCTGAATAAATTATAATTCTCAAAACCGGCAGTACAAGTCATAAGCCTTTCTAGGAGTAATTATACAAAATGAATACAACACTGTTCCAGAACAAAACGAAATGATGGAAACAAGTACAATAGAAGGTGACTCCGAGGTCTGCGAACGCAGCAGCAGTTTACCTTGAGTCTCCACAGCAACGATCCGCACATCCACTAACGATCAAATACCTAGATCTGTACAAAAATATACAGAAGTATAGTATGAGCACACCACAGGATGCCTAGTAAGTATCAAGACTAACCTCGGTGGAGTAGTGAAAAGGAACAGTCAACACACCTACTGGTCCAATAAGCTGAACAGGACATAATAATAAACTAACAGGATAAAGATAACAAGGTAACACCAATAGCAGGAAGAAATCAAATTACAAACAATAGAGACGATAAGGGGAAAACACGGATAGTACCGAAAAGTAACCAAGTAAATTAACACAACATAGCTGGGACACAGACAAGTAAAAATGTGCTCAAATAAGGAAAGCAGTGTTAACTCAACCAATTTCATCATTCCTAATACACAATTCCGACCATCCCCATCCTCGAAGTCTCGTATCACAATCATAACTTCCAAACCTTTAACACACATGGCACCTTGTGTCCACATATTTCCCTTTCACTTTGCACGTCAAAGATACACGTGCTACTCAGTACATAATATTCGTGACAAACGCTAATTAAGATGTTCAAGAAGTTCCATTTATATATCATAAAATAAATTTACAGTTTCTAGACCAAATAGGAAAACGAGTGGGAAAAGATGAAGTTATTTTTAGAAATCATTTGAGTGAAGAAAATAACATTTTTCAAATAGAAATACAACATCGGATAAGCTATCGCCTTTAATATAGGATTCATTAAATTAAAACTTAACAGAAATACCTTTTTAAGAAAATATAACCAGGTTAAGGAGGTTTAGTTGAGAAACCAATTGAAACAAAATATAACAATTATTAGAAATAGTACATACTAAAATATACGACGAGTTCTAACTCAAAGGCACACAAGGAAGCATGATATTAATTCCTTCATTTTAAATCACGATATTATGAACGACTCAGCAGGGCAGGAGGAAATGACTCAACGTAGTAAATTTACTTTGAAAATTAATTCACCAGAATAATAGTATTAGGAAAGGAACTCAGGAAATGACGGTAAGTCAATAAGTCAATGAAAATAACTCAGTCCTCAAAACTCGTTGAAAACAAAAAATACAAATTATCAAAGTCTTGCATGAAGGAAGTAAAGCCAATACAGTAAAACAGAGGACACCAAAATACACGATATGTTGTGGCGCGCAACCCGATCCCACCATATTATATCAATTCACCCTTATTCCTCCTCAATATACCACCCTTATTCCTCCTGTTGCGGCGTGCAACCCAACCCCACCGTACAATATCAATTCACCCTTATTCCTCCTTAATATATCACCCTTATTCCTCCTCAATATATCACCCTTATTCCTCTTGTTGCGGCGTACAACCTGATCCCACCGTATATAATTTAAATCAACAACAACAAATCAACAACTCAATTACAAGAATTTCTACCACCAAGAGTATGAGTACACCAAAATAAGGGAATCACGTAAAAATTAAAGGAATACAACAACCTTTAAAAAAACAACAAGACATGTAAGGCACGTGATAACTATACAGGAAATCACCACAATTTAGACATGTAGCTTATATGCACTGAGCCATAGAGGAACTCACACTTAAGAAGTAACAAAACAACAAGGAAGGCAATAACTTCAACTAAGGCAAATAAGGCCAAACAACGAGCAAGAGGTAAATAAATGCTAACAACATCATATAGAGCATGTAAGTGTAGCCTAACAATAAGATACCACATATTATGACAATTTGATCAAAGGCATGGAAAAAGACGAGGCAATCTAACCAGTCAACACCACATATAAACTGTGTACCTACTCGTCACCTTGCGTACACAACTTTCACATATCAAGATAGCACAACTGACTCAATTCCTAAGGGGTGGTTTCCCCCACACAAGGTTAGCCAAGATACTTACCTCAATTCGGCCAATTCAATACTCAATTTATATTTTCCTTTACAAATTCATCAACGCTCGGCTCAATCTAGCCAAAAACGACTTAAATACATCAAAATGCAAGAGAAAATAATTTCAGTTAACAAAGCAATGATTCTTATACAATTTGCAAAAAAGTCAACAAAAGTTAACTCCCTGGGCCCGTACCTTGGAACCCGACAAAATTTACAAAACCCGGACACCCATTCCGATACGAGTTCAACCATACAAAAATTATCAAGTTCTGATACCAATTCGTCCGTCAAATCATTATTTTTTATTTTTGAAAGATTTTACAATTTTCCCAAAACTTTCCTTTAGATTCTCATGAATTTGATGTTAATTCTAAGATATAATCACAAAATATAGTTGAAAATTGACTAGAGACACTTACCCAATGATTTGGTATGAAAATCTTTCCTCAAAATCGCCCAATCTCGGACGAAGGGTTAAAATTATGGTAAAATGAAGCTAAGATTCGGAATGCCCGGATATTAGTAGGCCGCAGATGTCGCATTTGTGACACTGGGTTAGCAAATGCGAGCTCGCAAATACGAAGAATTCTTCGCAACAGCGAAGCCTAGACTATCCTGTCTCTATCGCAATTGCAACGAGACACTTCGCAAATGCGAAGTAGGGCCTTTGCAAAAGCGGCCCAAATGTTCGCAAATGCAAACTTCCCCAGTCTGAAAACATAACACGAACTCGCTCGCGCGATCGTAATAACAAAATAACCACTAAAATCACAAATCGGACGCCAAAACACATGAAAATCACATTGAACTTCAAGAACCTCTAGAATCGCAACCGAGCGTCCTAACAATATCAAATCAACTCCAAACGATACCAAATTTTACAGACAAGTCACAAATGACAAGACTGAGTTTTCCAACTCTCGGAATTTTATTCCTACCCCGATATCATAAAAGTCAACCATGGGTCAAACTTCTCCATTTTTCAAAACTTCTAACTTTCCAATTTTTGCCAAAATGCTTCAAATTACCCTACGGACCTCCAAATATAAATCCGGACATACGCCTAAGTCCAAAATCACCACCTGATCCTATCGGAACCATCGAAACCCCAATCCGAGGTCAAATACTCAAAAGTCAAATCTTGGTCAATTCTTTCAACTTCAAGCTTCTCAAATGAAAGCCACTTCTAAAAAACCTTTCCGAACTTCTCAAAAACCCGAACGGATGATACATGAAAGTCATAATACATTGTGTGAAGCTACTCGTGACGTCAAGCTGCCGAACCGAACACAATTTCTCAAAACGACCAGTCGGGTCGTTATAAACTATCTTTTGGATGTAGGTATCGTCTTATTACGAATAAAATAGAATTTAGGAGTTTGAATTCTTACAAGTAAGCTCTACCACACAATCTAGAGTAAGAAGAAAGAGTGACAGTCCTAAATACACCGTAGCCTCCTACTTATAAGTGTGGTGCACAACACACCCATAAATAAGACTCTACTAGACACGACTTGTATACTCCCAAGGACAGAACAGCTTTGATACCACTTTTTTCACAACCCAAACTGATGGGCCGTAAAGGGCACCCGGTATCTTACTCAATCAAGTACCAACATAACGTATCTTTTGTATCATACTATCATAGGTAAATGAACCAGAAAGACTGTAACGACCCGATTGGTTGTTTTGCTTTCTAGAACCCTGCTCCCCTAAATAAGACTTCCCATACGTGATTTTACTGATTTATAACTTGTGGGAATGGTTGGTTCGGGATTTGGAAGAGTTTGGGTTAAAATCGGAACACTTGGTTCCTTAAGGTTGGCTTAAAAGGCCAAGTTTGACTTCAGTCAACATTTTCACTAAACGACCTCGGAATCAAGATTTGAAGGTTCGAACAGGTTCGTATGATAATATTGGACTTGGGCGTATGTCCGGATCAGGTTTTGGATGACCCGGGATCATTTTGGCACCTAATAGTGAGGACTTTGAAGTTCTTCAAATTTGGTTTGGAGCAGCTTTTTGCGATATCAAGGTCTGAATGAAATTCTGAGACTGGGAATAGTTCTATAATGTCATTTAAGACTTGCACTCAAAATTTGGTATCATTCCGAGTAGTATAAGTACGTTTCGGCATAGTGGAGGTAGATTGAAGAACTTGAAGTTCACAAGTTTGATTCAATTTGTTTTAGGATGTGATTCTTAGTTTTAATGTTGTTTTGGGCTTTCCGAGGGTTCGAGCGAGTCTATTATATGATTCCAAACTTGTAGGTATGTTTGGGCGTTGCCCCGAGGCCCCGAGCGTCAACCGGACAAAGCTCGAGCTAAGTTGAAAATTTGAGAAAGAGCTGAAGCTCCAGCTTCTGTCATAACCACACTTGCGGTTCGCCAGCCGTAGGTGCGAGCCCGTAGAAGCGGCTAAGCCATCGCAGATGCGGCCCAAGGGGAGGAGCCCAAGTTCCGCAGATGTGGCTCCTCTTCCGCAGAAGCGGTCACCCGACCGCAGATGCGACCCCAGCTAGCCGGAGCAATTCCGCAGAAGCGGACGGTCCCCCGCAGAAGCGAGACCGCAGATGTGATCCCCTCATCGCAGATGCAGAAATCGCTGAAGGCAATGGCCTTCATTTAATATGGGAGTTTGTCATTTTTGACACATTTTACTCCATTCTTGGGCGATTTGGGAGCTTTAAATGGGGAGATTTCAACCTAGCTTTGTGACGTAATTTATTTCTACTTATTGTGAGTTTAATACATAGTTTATGGGTAGATTATAACATGTAAATTAGTGGAAATTATGGGTTTAGAGTAAAACCTAGGGTTTTGATAAAAATGAGATTTAACCACGAAATTTGTAATGGAATGTAGTAGAAATCATATATTCTTGATCCTAAGGTTATGGGTAACGACGTTCTTCGAAAAATTTTCGGAATCCGGGCACGTGGGCCCGGGGATGAAGTTTAGGAACCTTGCATTTAGGGTTGGAAAATTACTTAAATATCCAGAATATGAACACTTGAGCATATATTGACTAGTTCTTACCCAATTTGAATAGTTTTGGATCGTTCGACTCCGATTTGAGGGTTTGAGCGCATTCTGAATTTAGAAGTAAGCTTTGGGGCAAGGTAAGTCTCCTTTCTAACCTTGTAAGAGGGAATTAACCCCATAGGTTAACTAAATAAATATATGTGACTATCTGTGGGGGCTACGTACGTACGTGGTGACGAGAGTCCGTATGTAGCTACTATTATGCTAATTGTTAGGGTAGTTTAGGACCCGTATCATGCTATACTTGAAAATGCTTGCATCCTTACTTGCTACTAAGATCACATAAGTCATGCTGGAAATTGGTAAACAAATATAGACGGCTAAACTCACTTACTTGAGAATTTGTATGAATTACTTGATTATAAATGGACAATGTGTGCTTCCTTGATAATAAATTGTTATTTGTGGATCGAGGAGAGCGCCTCGGTAGTAAATAGATGCATCTATGATTTGCGCCATTCGACCCTCTGGCAGTGCACATATTAATATTATGTTGGACCGGGCCGTACGACCTCGGCATAATGTGTGCATGTTATTTAATTGGAACTTCTCGTGATTTACACTGCTTAAATGCTTGAAATGTTAGTTGTTACATGATATGATTGAAACTTGACATGTTGTTTTGTGAAAGCATATCTTAATTCTCCGTGATCTTAAACTGTCATTATTATTCATGCTATTCATGCTTAGGGTAACAACAACAACAACAACAACTAGACAACACGTAAATTATATTATTATTGACCCTAGTAAGTGTCAAGTCGACCCCTCGTCATTACTTCTTCGAGGTTAGAATGGATACTTACTGGGTACATATTGTTTATGTACTCATTCTACGCTTTTGTACTTAATTGTACAGGATCTGAGGCAGGTGCATCTAGCTACCCGTCCGGCGCGCATTCCTGATACCTGATCGAGATCTCACGGTGAGCTGCCCTCTTCCGAGCCGTTCAACAGCATGTCGGAGTCTCTCCGTTTGCTATTCCTATCTATTCTATTTCAGGCAGTAGGGTAGTTGTATTTTGTACATTATACTGGTTGCCCTCGTACTTGTGACACTAGATCCTGGCACACACATTAGTAGACTATTATTTTTGGGTTATATTCCTATTATTATGATTCCCTTTAGTCTTTCCCGATTCAGTCGCCTTATAATTTGTTAATTATCGATTGTTTTAAACTTAAGTTAAGTAAATGTTGGGAGTGTTTATTTAAAAGAATGAGAATTCACTAGTTGATTAGGGTTGGCTTGCCTACCAATGGTGTTGGGCGCCATCACGACCTATAATAGAATTTGGGGTCATGACAACATGGTATCAGAGCACTAGGTTCACGTAGGTCTCACAAGTCATGGGCAAACCTAATAGAGTCTTGCGGATCGGTACGGAGACATCTGGTTATCTTCGATAGGCTATAGGGCGTTAGAAAACTACTCGTTATTCATCTTCTATCATGCAGTTGATGGTATACTAAATTCCCTTCTTCTATTCTCTCACAGATGGTGAGGACGCACACGGCGGACGTTTCAGACCCGGGAGGAGCCGCTCCCTCCGTTGCTAGTGGCCGAGGCAGAGGCCGGGGGAAGGCACTGGCCCGAGGTATGGGACAAGGGCATCCCAGAGCTGCCCCAGTTGTACCACCGGCAGATCCTGCGGGTGATCCTATTACTGAGGAGCAGGGTGAGGTGCCCGCAACAGAGCCTTCCCCAGCGGACTTCATGACAGCACCGGGCTTCCAGGAGGTCATGGGCCGTGTGTTGCGGTTCATGGTTTCTATGATGCAGGCTGGTTTATTTCCAGCAGACCCAGCCACATCTCAGGCGGCAGGGGGAGTACAGACCCCTACTACTCAGGCTCCTGGCATGCAACCGTAGTGTATCAGACTTCGAGCACATTACCCGCGGATGGGGCCCAACCAATTGCCGCAGTGGTACCCGAGCCCAGACCAGCTGCAGACGGTGATCCATAGAAGTTATTGGACAGATGGACTAGGCTAAACCCTCCTATCTTCGGAGGTGAGCGTCATGAGGATGCCCAGGATTTCATTGATAGGTGCAGGGGCAGACTGCATAACATGAGGATTTTGGAGTCTCATAGGGTTGACTTCACTACTTTCCAGCTGGAGGGCAGGGCCCGTAGATGGTGGCAGTCTTATGTTCTTGGCAGGCCAGCAGGTTATCCTCCCATTACTTGGGGTCAGTTCACACAACTTTTCCTGGATAGGTGTATTCCACCCTCTAAGAGGGAAAAGTAGCGGTATCAGTTTGAGCAGCTTGAGCAGGGTCAGATGTCAGTGACCGACTATGAGGCGAGGTTTTCTGAGTTGTCTCTCCATGCACTGATGATACTTCCTACTGACGCAGAGAGAGTGCGGAGGTTTTTTGTAGGGTTGCACTCTGGTATTAGGGCCAACATGGCCCGAAAGGTCGAGATGGGGACTCTTTATCAGCTGGTTGTGGAGATAGCCCGGAGGATTGAGGGCTACCGTCTGAGAGGTAGAGAGCAGATGTAGCATAACAAGAGGGCTCGATTCTCTGGAGAGTTTAAAGGTTCCCCAGCTAGGGGCAGAGGCCAGTATGGGAGGGATCAGCCCAGCAAGCCCCCATATTCAGCACCGCCACCTCCTCAGGGTGCTCCAGCGCGCCCATATTCAGCGCCATACCTGAGAGTTCTTACCACCCGCCAGCCATCCAAGGTTCTTCCAGTGGGTATTCAGGTCCCCACGATTCTTCCAGCTCCTACTTTAGTGCTATGCTGGAGAGTTCATACCGCCCATCGACTATTCAGGCTTCTTCCAGTGGGTTTATAGGCCATCAGGATCAGACATCAGGGCAACAAGTCACCACACCGAGGGGTTGTTTTAAGTGCGGAAATCTCGATCATATAAGGAGATACTGCCCCAGACTTCAGGGCAAGGTAGTGCAGCAGGGTCAGCATCCCATGATTACAGCACCGACTATCCGGCCGTCTAGAGGCGGAGGGCAGACTAGTAGGGACCGTCCTAGAGGTGGAGGCCAGGCAGGGGGAGGTCAGCCAGCTACTGTTCAGTCAGGTGGAGGCCATCTAGCCGGCGCTCCAGCCAGATTCTATGCTTTTCCGGCCAGACCAGATATATTGGCCTTAGATGCATTATCACAGGTATTATTTTCGTCTGCGGTAAGGATGCTTCAGTACTATTTGATCCAGGGTCTACCTATCATATGTATCATCTCTGTTTGCTCATTTCCTAGATATTCCTCATGAGTCCTTGGGTACTCCTGTTCATGTGTCCACTCCTGTGGGCGATTCTGTGGTTGTGGATCGGATCTATCGGTCTTCACACTCTGTGGTTTTGAGACTAGAGCAGATCTCATGTTGCTTGATATGACCGACTTTAAGGTCATCCTGGGCATGGACTGGTTGTCCCCATATCATGCCGTCCTAGATTTCCATGCTAAGATTTTTACTTTAGCGATGCTAGAGTTACCAAGGTTAGAGTGGAAGGGTTTCTCAGTTAGTACATCTAGTCGGGTTATTTCTTTTCTGAAGGCTCGACATATGGTCGAGAAGGGTTTGGCTTAACTAGCATATGTTCGGGATACCACCGCAGGGTCTCCAATGATTGATTCAGTTCTAGTAGTCCGGGAGTTCGCCGATGTGTTCCCTTCTGACCTTCCAGGCATGCCACCGGATCGTGATATTAATTTTTATATTGATTTGGCTCATGGCTCCGAAAGAGTTGAAGGAGTTGACGGAGCAGCTTGAGGAGTTGTTAGCAAAGGGGTTTGTGAGACCAAGTGTGTCGCCTTGGGGTGCACCAGTGTTGTTTGTGAAGAAGAAGGATGGGACTATGCGGATGTGCATTGACTACCGCCAGTTGAACAAGGTTACCATCAAGAACAAGTACCCGTTGCCGCGCATTGATGATTTGTTAAACCAGTTGCAGGGTGCTAGGGTGTTCTCTAAGATCGACTTGAGATCAGGGTATCATCAGCTGAAGATTCGGGACTCAGATGTTCCGAAGACTGCTTTCCGTTCTAGATATGGCCATTATGAGTTTCTGGTAATGTCCTTCCATTTGAATAATGCCCTAGCGACGTTTATGGATTTGATGAACAGGGTGTTCAGGCCTTATATTGATTCCTTGTTATTATCTTCATTGATGACATCTTGATCTACTCATGTTGCCTATGGGAGCACGAGCAACATTTGAGAGTAGTGCTCCAGACATTGCGAGAGCAGAAGCTATATGCTAAGTTCTCCAAGTGTGAGTTTTGGCTTGAGTCAGTAGAATTCTTGGGGTATGTTGTATCAGGAGAGGGTATTAAGGTGGATCCTAAGAAGATTGAGGCATTTCAGAGTTGGCCACCTCCTACTTCAGTGACCGAGATTAGGAGTTTCCGGGGGTTAGCGGGTTATTACCGCCGATTTGTGTAGAGCTTTTCATCCATTGCATCACCTTTGACTAGATTGACCTAGAAGGGTGCTCCTTTCCGTTGGTTCGATGATTGTGAGGCGAGCTTTCAGAAGCTCAAGACAGCTTTGACTACAGCACCGGTTCTAGTATTGCCCTCCGGATCAGGGATGTATATGGTGTATTGCGACGCTTCACGCGTTGGCTTGGGTTGTGTATTGATGCAGGGGGGCGATTTATTGCATATGCTTCGCGTCAACTGAAGATTCATGAGAAGAACTACCCCGTGCATGATCTAGAGTTAGCAACGATTGTTCATGCTCTTAAGATATGGAGGCATTATCTTTATGGGGTGTCATGTGAGGTTTATACTGATCATCACAGCTTACAACATTTGTTCAAGCAGAGGGATCTCAATTTGAGGCGGCGTAGATGGCTTGAGTTACTGAAGGATTATGACATCACCATTCTTTATCATCCGGGCAAGGCAAATGTGGTCGCAGATGCCTTAAGCAATAAAGCATAGAGTATGGGTAGTTTGGCATACATTTCTGCGGAGGAGAGGCCACTAGCTTTGGACGTTCAGTCCTTGGATAACAGACTTGTGAGGTTGGATATTTCAGAGCCTGGCCGAGTCCTTACGTGTGTTGTTGCTCAGTCTTCACTATCGGGATAGGTCAAGGCTCGGCAGTTCGATGATCAGCATTTGGCAGTTCTCAGAGAGACGGTACTAAAGGGTAGTGCCAAGGAGGTTTTTATTGGCGATGATGGTGTTATGCGACTCTAGGGTCGCCTATGTGTTCCTAATGTTGATAGCTTGAGGGAGAGGATTCAAGAGGAGGCACACAATTCACGGTATTCCATTCATCTAGGTGCTACGAAGATGTATCGTGATCTGAGGCAGCATTATTGGTGGCGGCGAATGAAGAAAGACATAGTTGAGTATGTGGCTAGGTGCTTGAATTGCCAACAGGTTAAGTATGAGCACCAGAGGCTAGGTGACCTACTTCATTGCATATAACTGAGTGTAAATGGGAGCGCATTACTACGGACTTCGTAGTTGGGTTACCGCGGACCTTGCGAAAGTTTGATGCAGTTTGGGTCATTGTCGATAGGTTGACCAAGTCGGCACATTTCATTCCGGTTGTGACTACTTATACTTTAGAGAGGTTGGCTCAGATCTATTTTCGGGAGATAGTTCGGTTGCAGGTCCGCCTGTTCCATCGTATCAGATAGAGGCCCTCAGTCACTTTGCATTTTTGGAGAGCCGTACAGACTGAGTTGAGGACCCGTGTAGAGCTCAACACAGCATTTCAACCGCAGACCGACGGGCAGTCGTAGCGGACAGTTCAGATTCTGGAGGACATTCTTAGAGCATGTGTGATTGACTTTGGAGGGTAGTGGGATCAGTTCTTTCCTTTGGCTGAGTTTGCTTACAACAATAGTTATCAGTCCAGCATCGGGATGGCTCCATTTGAGGATTTATATGGTCGACGATGCTGATCTCCTATCGGGTGGCTTGAGCCTGGTGAGGCTAAGATATATGGTACAAATTTGGTGAAAGATGCCTTGGAGAAGGTAAAGTTGATCCAAGAGCGTCTTCGCATAGCAAAGTCCAGACAGAAGAGTTACGCGGATCAGAAGGCGCGGGATGTATCATTCATGGTCGGCGAGAAGGTTCTCTTGAAAGTCTCGCCAATTAAGGGTATTATGAGATTCGGAAAGAAGGGCAAGTTGAGCCCCAGGTTTATAGGCCCATTTGAGGTATTGAGGCGAGTTGGGGAGGTTGCTTATGAGCTTGCTTTATCCCCCAGCCTATAAGGAGTTCATCCGGTTTTTCACGTGTCCATGCTCCGGAGGTAGCATGTGTTAGACTTCAGCACTATTCAGCTAGATGAGAGCTTGGGGTATGAGGAGGAGCAGATTGTTATTGTTCGTAGACAGAATCGCCAGTTGAGATCCAAGAGGATTTCCGCGTCAAAGGCTCACTGGAGGGCTCAACCCATCGAGGAGGTGAACTGGGAGTCCGATGAGGACATGCGGAGCAGATATCCACGTTTATTTAGCACTTCAGGTATGAATCTAAACCCGTTCGAGGACGAACGTTTGTTTAAGAAGTGGAGAATGTAATGACCCGACTGGTCGTTTTCCTTACTAGAACCTCGTTCCCCTAAATAAGACTTCTTGTACTTGTTTTTAGTGATTTATGACTTGTGGGGATGGTTGGTTCGGGATTTGGAAGAGTTTGAGTTGAAATTGAAACACTTGGTTCCTTAAGGTTGGCTTAAAAGACCAAGTTGACTTCGATCAACATTTTGAGTAAACGGCCTCAGAATCAGGATTTGAAGGTTCCAACAGGTTCATATGATGATTTCGGACTAGGGCGTATGTCCTAATCGGGTTTTGGATGACCCGGGAGCGTTTTGGCACCTAATAGAGAAAGTTGATTCCTTAAGGATTTTGAAGTTCTTCAAATTTGGTTTGGAGCGGGTTTTTGTGATATCGATGTCCGAACGGAATTCCGAGACCGGGAATAGTTCCATAATGTCATTTAAGACTTGCTCACAAAATTTGGTATCATTCTGAGTAGTATAAGTACGTTTCGGCACATTGGAGGTAGATTGAAGAACATGAAGTTCATAAGTTTGATTCAATTGGTTTTAGGGTGTGATTCTTAGTTTTAATGTTGCTTCGGGCGTTTTGAGGGTTTGAGAGAGTCCATTTTATGATTCCACACTTGTCGGTATGTTCAGGAGGGACCCCGAGCGTCAATCAGATGAGGCTCGAGCTAAGTTGAAAATTTGAGAAGGAGTTGAAGCTCTAGTTTCTGGAGCCCGCAGAAGCAGCTAAGCCATCGCAGATACCCAAGGGGAGGAGCCCAGGTTCCGCAGATGCGGCTCCTCTTCCGCAAAAGCGGAACCGCAAAAACGGTCACCCAACTGCAGATGCGGCCTCAGCTGGCCCGGCCCAATTCCGCAGAAGCGGACGGTCTACCACAGAAGCGAGACCGCAGATGCGGTCCCCTCACTACAGATGCGGAAATCGCCGAAGGCAGCGGCCTTCATTTAATACGGGAGCTTGTCATTTTTGACACATTTTACTCCATTCTTGGGCGATTTTGGAGATTCAAAAGGGGAGATTTCGACCTATCTTTGTGAGGTAAGTTATTTCTACTTAATGTGATTTAATACATAGTTTATGGGTAGATTACAACATATAAATTAGTGGAAATTATGGGTTTAGAGTAAAACCTAGGGTTTTGATAAAAATAAGATTTAACCGCGAAATTTGTTATGGAATGTAGTAGAAATCATATATTCTTGATCCTAAGGTTATCCGTAACGACTTTCTTCAAAAATTTCCGGGATCCGGGCATGTGGGCGGGAGGATGAATTTTAGGAACCTTGAATTTAGGGTTGGGAAATTAATTAAATAGCTAGAATATGAACTCTTGAGCATATATTGACTAGTTCTTACCCCATTTGAATAGTTTTGGATCGTTCGGCTCCGATTTGAGGGTTTTAGCGCATTCTTGAATTTGGAAGTAAGCTTTGGGGCAAGGTAAGTCTCCTTTCTAACCTTGTAAGAGGGAATTAACACCATAGGTGAATTAAATAAAAGTATGTAACTATCTGTAGGGGCTACGTATGTAAGTGGTAACGAGAGTCCATACGTAGCTTATATTATGCTAATTGTCCGGATAATTTAGGACCCGTATCATGCTATACTTGAAAATGCTTGCGTCCTTACGTGCTACTAAGATCACTTAAGCCATGCTGGAAATTGGCAAACAAATATAGACGGCTAAATTCACTTACTTGAGAATTTGTATGAATTACTTGATCATAAATGGACAATGTGTGCTTCCTTGATAATGAATTTATTTGTGGATCTGGCCGAGCGCCTCGGTAGTAAATAGATGCATCTATGACTCGCACCATTCGACCCTCTGGCAGTGCACAGTTTAATATTATGCTGGACAGGGCCGTACGACCTCGGCATAACGTGTGCATGTTATTTATTTGGAACTTCCCGTGATTTACACTGCTTAAATACTTGAAATGTAAGTTGTTACATGATATGATTGAAACTTGACATGTTGTTTATGAAAGCGTATCTTACTTCTCCGTGATCTTAAACTGTCATTATTATTCATGCTATTCATGCTTAGCGTAATACTTAAATTATATTATTATTGATCCTAGTAAGTGTCAAGTCGACCCCTAGTCACTACTTCTTCGAGGTTAAACTGGGTACATATTGTTTATGTACTCATTCTATGCTTCTGTACTTAATTGTACAGGATCTGAGGCAGGTGCATCTAGCTACCCGTCCGGCGCGCATTCCTGATACCTGATCGAGATCTCACGGTGAGCTGCCCTCTTCCGAGCCGTTCAACAGCATGCCGGAGTCTCTCCTTTTGCTATTCCTATCTATTCTATTTCAGGCAGTAGGGTAGTTGTATTTTGTACATTATACTGGTTGCCCTCGTACTTGTGACACTAGATCCTGGCACACACATTAGTAGACTATTATTTTTGGGTTATATTCCTATTATTATGATTCCCTTTAGTCTTTCCCGATTCAGTCGCCTTATAGTTTGTTAATTATCGATTGTTTTAAACTTAAGTTAAGTAAATGTTGGGAGTGTTTATTTAAAAGAATGAGAACTCACTAGTTGATTAGGGTTGGCTTGCCTAACAACGGTGTTGGTCGCCATCACGACCTATAATGGAATTTGGGGTCGTGACAAAGACTGTCACGAGATAACTAGAATAAAGCATGAGGGAATACTCGACATAGTATGACCCAACATGATACACCGACTTATACATATGATGTACGGGCCAATAAGGCCGGCATGATCCTTTATATACTCAAAACATAGGCCGACAAGGCCATACAAGTATCCATATACCTGATATTTATCTACAAGCCTCTAAGAGTAGATAAATACCATAAAAGTCGGGACAGGGCCTCGCCATACCAATCAATACATATCCGAATCATACTGACCAAATAAGTAACTCCGGAGAAAATAGAGCGCACCAACACCTTCCGTTGAGGTGATAACCTACTTGGAGGACTCCCAACTTGTCTATCGGGACCTGCGGGCATGAAACGCAGCGTCCCCAGGCAAAAAGGATGTCAGTACAAATAAAGTACTGAGTATATAAGGTACGAAAGCAGTATATAATAGACATGAAGAAACATGGAGGAAAAGACTCAAACTGTAAGTCTGAATAGCTCTGTGAATCATGAAACATTTATAATGTCATGCATATGCGTTTAAATGTCATATCTTGAATATGTATATGCGTACATAACATCATCAAGCCTCTGAGGGCATCCATCATATCATCTCGGCCACTATGGGCAAAATCATCAACGTATGCCAGCTGATCAGGTGGTGGTGCGTATATAGCGCCGTAATCTTTTTCGATATCCCATATACATAAATTATACGCATATATAACGCCATCTGATCATGGGTCAATGTACATATATAAATAAATGCAATGCATGTGAAGTAAGTCAATAAGATCTCTCAGAATGTCATAAGATCATTATGCCTTCGATTAATATCATGAAATAAACTTTATCAATTTACGTATTTTCTGAGATCCATGAACAGATGATATAATTATAGGACACATGGAATCAAAAACATAGGCACCTCTAGCACTTCTATGAATAGAATCATTTATGAAAGTTGCGCATTTGCTCGTTTCGTTTGTATCATATGGATCATGCCAAAAGGAAAGAAGGGATATCCTTAACATACCTTACTTGATGAATTTATCAAACACTTTTACTTGAGCTTGCCAAGAATAATTTTTGCTCCTTCTAAATCTTTGAACAAGAGTTAAGCACTTCTTATGATCATGGCATATTTCATGCTGCTGAACATATGGAGTATCATGTGTGTATGTTTTTGCTATATTTTTAAAGTAAGAGAATCCCCAACAATAGAAGGAAAAATTGCAACATTCATTCTATATCTCAAATTGCCAAAGTAGAATAACATGAAGGCTTATGGGATATGTCTTTCATTTCCACGTGTAAACAATGTATATTAAGTGCTTGTGACTCATATATGCATATTGGTGCCACCCTTGGCCAACTTAATGCCATGTGAAAACCCACTAAAAATTCTTATCCACTTCATCCTATTTACACCATAATTATTTCCTTATCTTCCCACATTATTCTCACAATTAATCAATTATTCACATAATTAATTCTAGCACACAATTTACTTACATACTAATATACTTCATATACCTTACTATCATGGTCATGTGGTACCTTGTATAACACTAGTCCATAAATACGAGGTATTATAGCTTGGACCGTATTTTATCCCAAATTGACAATCTTTAACGAAATTCATTTTCTTTGATTTGTTTACCCTCTAACCTTCACGGTACTTACTTATCACCTGTTATAAATAGCATAAATACTTATAACCTCAAAATAATCTTGTACTTGAACTGATGTCAATTATCTTACGACAAATCCAACGTACAATACTACGGGGTGTAACAATTGTATTGTTTCCCGTCGTTTCATAATGCTATACACCAACAATACGAAAAATAAACTTGCAATATTATAAATAAAAAGTAAGGTAAGAGGTAATATTATTATATAAAAATGTAGGGTAAAGGATAAAATATAATTTTTTTAATAATAAAAAAGGACAAGATAAGACAAAAAAATAAGAAAATGATGCGACCACGCCAAATCGATCATTCCATAAATCGGCACTTTTCATCGTTACGTAACGATGGATTTAACGATACGATATAAGAAAATTTACGAATAATTTCACAGACCTCCCTCCAGGTTTCGCCCTATCACACTGATCTTCCTTGTGGTTTGCGATATTACGCCTACCTCCTTTATTTAATTTTCTTGTAACCATTCTTTAAACCTATTTAAAATAAATATAAATAAAATATAATTTGACAGATTTGCCCTTTTTTAACATTAATTTCTTTCAGTTAATAAACATTATCAATATAGCTTACTTAACAAATTCTTTAAAAATAAACATATACCAATAAGTTAATTTAAATATAGATACATGCGTAAAGCTTATCACCATTCCGCCTGCACGTGTCTTTCCCATTAAACAAAGTAAACTAATTACTTCTGAAAGGTCTCAGGTAGCTTCTCTGTATCTTTACCACTTCATCGGCGACTTCATTTTTTGCGGCAACCCAATATTTTTCGGCGTCCGACGTCAAATTTGATAAGAACGACTCCCCAAAATATTAAGCTAATGAGAACGACCGCAAAAGATTTTAGTAAAAATATTCACGAACTGAGAAGAAAAAGGATTCAACAAATACAGATAAATCATATAAAATTGCTGGTTAACGACGTCAAATTGAGTCCTATATGCTTCTCATTCATGAAAGACGGGTATGTATAAGGAAAATGAGTTTTTCAACTACTAAACAACGAAATCTAGTGGGATTTAGAAGAGGAGAACCAAGATTAGATCTTAGCTTGAATGAATGGTCAAATGCATTTTTATATTTAAAGAAATTAATTGAAAGTAATTATAAAAGGGCAAATCCGTCAAATCGTATCTTATTTATATTTATTTTGAATAGGTTTTAAGAATTGTTAGAAGAAAATCAAAATAAGGGAGGTAGGCGTGATATTGTAAACCACAAGGGAGGTCAGTGTGATCAGGCGAAATCGGGAGGGAGATCTCTGAAATTATCCGTAAAATTTAAATAACAATAAAAAAAAAATATTATATTTAAAGTAATAATACGATACAATATATCATGTAACAACCATCCGAACAAGTTGCAAAATGTAAGGAAGAGATTTTTATTTCTTTTTTCTTTTCTAATATTGGGTCTTTAATGTAATTTAATATACATTACAATAATCAGATTACTTATAATAATGTGGTTGCTACTAATTAAATAAGACAAAAAAGAAAGCGGAAGTCAACTATCAGAAGGTATAATTGCGTAAGATTGTGAATATCAGAGAAAGGAGATTAATTTTTTAGATTACTTATAATCATTTCACTTTGATATTTAAGAAAAAAATAACTTGGCTTGTCTTGTAAATTCAATTATTTGTAAAGCGAATGATTGAATGAAAAAGGGAATAAATGTACAATGCGGGTATTGATAAAGTTTCAAGGAATTAACATTTATAGTCATTATTTCAATGCATAAAATATCTCAAATGTACTTTAATTCAACTAAGAGAGAAAAACGATATCAAATTCTTTGAAAATATTAACTGCCTTCAATTTTACAAAACAAATAGAGGTGACGGATATGGTCTCTTAGTTATTGGTAAATTCTTATTTTGATCTCGTAAAATTAGGCAAAACACATATAACACTTAGTTAATTAAAATGTGTATTTTTGGCCAATTTATAAAATAAATATGATATTAAGACAACTTCTAGAATTATATTTTCTTCAATATGGAATAACAATACGAATTCACACATTTACATTTAAACAACTAATAACTTATTATATGTCACGCCGCGAACCTGCGCCTGGACGTAACACGGCACCTGGTGCCTGACTACATGCAACCGAGCGAACCAACTGGCTGGCTGAATCAACATGTGACATCATAACATACTGAATGCGGAAGATAAACTAGCACATGCTGATATATTGAAAGTCTGGATGATATAAATCGAAGTGCGGAAATACTAATATAATTCTGAAATATATTTGTAGCCAACATAGCTTAATATGAAAAGCCTGCGACTCTGTCTAGCTGTTACTCTAGTCTATGAAGCCTCTAATGAAGCACTGAAAACACTGACTGTCTGAAAATACTCAAGACTATAATGTAATGATAATGCCCCGAAAAAACTAGGGATCACCAAATAGCTGGTACGAGAATCCTAGCGCTTTGAATCATCAACTTGTAAATCATTACCTGCATCGTGAGATGCAGGCCCTGGGCAAAAGGGACGTCAGTACATTTGAATTGTACTGGTATGTAAAGCAACTAAAAAAATTATAAATGCTAAAACTAAGCTGATAACTGAGAATTGATAATTGATAACTTGATAAATATTGAAACTAAAACTGAAATGATAACTGATAACTAAAACGATAACTGATAACTGAAAATGATAACTAATAATTGAACTGAACAAAGGAAGTAAGGATATGAATACTCCCTCTTCTGAATGATGAACAACCTGTTTATCTGAATAAGCTACGGTCTCGGGCCCAATATATATGTGTACAAGCTACGGCCTCAGGCCCAAGTATACGTATGCATAACTATGGTCTCATGCCCAAAAATGCATAAAGCATAAACTATGGCCTCATGCCCAAACATGCATAAAGCATAAACTATGGCCTCAAGCCCAAGTATGCATAAAGCATATAAACTACGGCCTCATGCCCAAATACAGGTGTTCAACATCCAGGAACTCAGAATCATACTGAAATACATGATGCTGAAATACTGAACCATACTGAGTCACATGATACTTGAATGTTGAATAGAGCTAGATCGAGACACGTATTCATGAACTGATTATGAAAATTGAAACTTCAACTGTTTATGACATGCTCAGTAATCTAGATTGAGACTCATAGGCATCAAACTCACGTCTATAATGATTACGCACTGATTTCACAATGTTCAGAATGAAAGTCATGAACGAGTTACGAAGCTAGAGAATAGAAGTTCTACAACTATTTAAGGAACTAGGCTTAACTATATTTCCGAGGCAATTGGTAACGTGGTAAAAGGAACATAGTGTAGGGAGAATCATTAACATTCCCAAGCATAGAGAGTTAGCCTCACATACCTTAACTTCCTGCTCTTGAGCGTAATACAATATTCGCCAACCCTTTCAACTTTAATCTATATCAATACAAGTCAAAGGGATTCCATATTAGCAATAATACTCATGTTTTGGTCACATAGGATTTTCTCAAATACTTGGTGGCATAAAGCTTCATAGCCCTTATTAATGGTGTTTCGACACCCAACAAGCCATTCTCTTGCTCCTAGATATATTCTAAAATCTCAAATTTCTTATAATCAAAATCATTCTTCTTCGCCCATAAGATAAACAACACATTTAACCAATAATCAACAATCAACAAACCAAACCTATAATTTTTCATGATTTTCTATCAAATTCATCAACTCATATCTCATGAACATAGAGTCTATAATCATTAATCCAATGGTATAATCAATTAGAGGGTGAAGACATTACCTTTTTGAGGTTCAATCCTCTTGAATTCGAGTTCTAGGGTTTCTTCTCACAACAATGATGTCCCAATCGAATATCTAATGATATGGAGGGTTTACCCATGTTAATAAGATGTTGGAAAATTGAAATTAACTTAGAATCACAATTAGAACTTACCTTGGATGGTGGAGGGACCTTTAAGGAGTTAGGTTTTTGAGAACTCCCCTTCCTAGAGCAAGTTTTTGTATTTTGGGGGTGTGGGGGAAAAAGAAGTGCTTTAAAATGATCCCCCAAGTGCGCCACCCGCGCACCTAAAGGGCTGACCGGGCACCTGACTGCGCAAAATGGCAGCAGCACTGCCACAAGTGCACGGCCGCGCACGTGACCCTCTTGGTGCGCACCTGTGCGTGCATATTGAGCACTGCTCTATAAAACGCACATAACTTTTTGCACATAGATCCGCTCAGGCTTCACAATGTATCGTTGGAAATCTATTTCAAAGGCCTACAAATTTCTTGTTTTGAGTTTTCCCATATTCCTTACACATTTTCACTAAATATTGTTGGAAGACTAACATTTTGTAAACTTTGTCGATTTTGTCGTATCTTATGCACCTCACTCTCCATCTTGATTCTAAAACAACTATTTCTATCCATACCCATCCCAATAGAAATTCACATGTCTAAAATGTAACATTACTACTCATTTAACACGTCCATAACTGAGTCAAATTTATGGGGTGTTACATTATCTCCCCCTTGGGATCATTCGTCCTCGGATGATTGTCCTGGCTGTAACTTCGGTTAACTCTAGACGTTAAACGGGTCTGGTGGGAACATGAACTTTCATTAACACTTACACAATAAACTGAATGAATACATGAGTACTGAACTGAATGACTACTGCATTGACTGAATATTGATCTGTCATGTATACGTGAATACTGAACTATTTAACTGGATATATGAATATTAAACTATATTTGAGTATTGAACTAACATCAATATCTAAGCACTAAGCTAGCATGAATATCTAAGTATTAGACTGTTATGAGTAGCTGAGTATTGAACTGACATGAGTATCTGAGTACTGAACTGACATGAGTATCTGAGTATTGAACTGACATGAGTATCTGAGTACTATAAACTTGAATGTTATAACATGACACGTGAAATACTGGTTGTACCACTGCTAATTCTAGTGGCAACTCCAACTCATAAGCTAATTGACCGATCCTTCGCAAGATTCTATGCAGCCCAATATAGCAGGGACTAAGCTTCCCCTTCTTCCCAAATCTCATAATGCCTTTCATAAGCGAAACTTTCAGAAACACCCAATCATCAACTTGAAATTCTAGGTCTCTATGCCGCACGTCCGAATAGGACTTTTGGCAGCTGTGAGCCATCTTCAAACGCTCTTGAATCAACTTAACTTTCTTCATAGTCCGAAAGACCAAATGTGGTCCCAACGACTCCTCTTCACCAACTTTGAACCAACCAATTGGCAGTCTGCCCTTCGCCCATATAGAGTCACGCACGTGCTATCTTGATACTAGAATCGTCGGTGTTATTATTAGCAAGGTCAATGAGAGGTATGTGATCATCCAATTACTTTTAACATCAAGGACATACCCTCAACTGTCTGAATAATGCCTGGCCAGCTTCCTGAGGATGAAAAACTTGTGCCTAATCCTTTCTGAAAGAACATCTAAAAGCTCATTTTAAACTGAGCAGCACGATCTGAGATGATGGACAAAAGAGTCCCATGCAATCGGACAATTTCCTGGATGTACAACTTCGCATATTCTTCTGTTGAATCTGTAGTCTTTACTGGCAAAAAGTGCGCTGACTTGGTAAGTCGATCAAATCTTGCTTCCAAATTGAGCAAGATAATGCTGTTATAAATTCCATATTTACCGTTTCCACTCAAAATATGTGTATCCTGTGGTAAAACACTGGGCTTTCTGCTGCTCGACTTTCACTTACTGATAATTCGGACACTTGGCCACAAAGTCTGCAACATTCTTTTTTATGTCGTTCCACCTATAAATATCCTTAAGACCATGATACATCTTTGTGGTACCTGAGTAAATAGGATACCGAAACTCTGGGCTTCAGTCATAATCCTCTCTCTGAGCCCATCCATGTCTGGAATACACAGTCCATCGTGGTAACTCAAAGTACCATCATCTCCCCCTTATTCAAAAGCAATCATTTTATTCTTATGAATCCCTTCTTTTTACTGCAACAAGTAGGGTCATCAAACCGTTTCTCCTTCACTTCGGCTACTAAGGAAGAACAAGTTCTGTCCTGGAAAATAATTCCATCATCTTCAGAATCCGAAAGCCGAACTCCTTGCTTGGCTAAGCGGTGAACTTATTTTACCATAGTTCTCTTGCCTGCCTCAATCATGAGCTATACTTCCCATACTTGATTATCATTTTAACGTTCTTCCTGAAAAAATTAACAGCAATGTTGTGACCTAAGTCTTTGACCAATACTCCGAAGATTAGAGTCTCGTGCAACGGCAATACCCTCGTGATACATAACTCGGCATGATTAGTGTTTATATTCCATGCTAACTATGCGAGTTTAAAATCTCCATCTAGACTTACTGATGGTTTTCACATCTCCCCCTTAGACCAAAGGTTAAGGTCTTATACTTGCGGATCCTTCTCTTTTGTTGGGATCTGATATCTTTCCTAATCTTCTGCAATTTTTTGCACTTTACATCAATGACGACTCATCTTCCGATTTACTTCTGAGCAATCTTTCTTACTAGGAAAAACTAAATTATTCACTACGAAAAGCTAATGTATTCATAACTATCATACACAATCTTAATAATTTAACTCTGCTCACACTGTCAATCCTGGAGAAACCACATTTCGGTAATTCCTAAAGGGTATTCTTCTATAGTTTGCCCTCTTAATGCTAGCTTTTTTTTCACTGTCACTGTACTTCAAATTTAACTTAAACTCTTTGGGTTTTAACACACGTTTGGTGTTTTAAACTATTAACCACTCATTATTGTTGACCTGCCTAAGTAAATCAAATCGTACATCTACTAGCTCTGCTGAAATTGCTAATTCATTGTATCTACTCAAAACTTACTTACTATTCTTTTACTAACCATCTGCTAGCATCATGTTTTCTATTCTCTTTGAATAACTAAAGTGAAACAGAAGATTATTCCTAAAATCCCTCACCATCCGACCCTATTCTACGGTTGCATACTATCTTCTTCTTTTTTCTAAACTATGTGCATGGATCACACCTAGGGAATTCATCTGTCTTAAACGAAATTAGAATATTTAACCCCAAACTTTCTATACGCTTCAAAATTATATCAGACTATAAACATCCGGGGGAAAACACTTAGTCACATAAACTAAGGGAGAACTGTCATATCTTTTATCTCACAATAATAGCTGCCTCATATAGTAACTTACTAACGTGGTACTTTCTAGTCCTAATATGAATAAATCTAAACAACTTAAAATCATTCCCTGAAATTCAATATCGGTTGCTATATGTTCTCATTTTCGTACACCATATCTTCTTATTCATATACATGAATCGTACGAAAGACACGTCTTTGGTATATCAAATGTTTCTGACTCCTAGGTCTTTTGCCTTTAGGCTCTTTTCTATCCAAAACTATAATGACCAATTCTATGCCAGTTGTGGTCTAATTCTTAACTTGTTGCAACGTAGGGTCTGACATATGAAATATCATCATCCAACCTGCAACCCCATTTCCATGAATAAAAATGAAATTATTCTGTGAGGCAAAAAATATACGGATACACTACCACACACAAATATGTCCTTCAGAGTATATCAATATCTGATAAATCACTTCCTGCGCCATCCGGTGAGTCTTGGTCTTAATCCAGACCTAAAATATGCGAAGATTTCGCTACAATCACTGTTACTTACATTTTCTTTTAGCACCCATAGGCATTACTGTATACTTACCAGTCACCAGAATTTGGATACACTGATAATTGGAGATGTGGTAACTGAATAACTAATAACTAGCATCCTGAATAACCATAAACTTGCTAACTGAAAGATTGTATAACTGGTAATTGAGGTAAACTGATAACCATAGAACATGATAACTACTTTTTTCCCACTTTCTGATAAAGTTATGCTCTAATCTGTACTACTACCCATTGCATCCCACTTTTAATATCATCTCATGTCTCATTTGTTACCAATCTATACTATATAATTATACCCCAGTGGGAAATCATCATCTCTAGAACCTTGGGTTTTCTTGCCCATCGCTTAGGCATTAGATACGTATGGAATTCGATAGGAACAGAAGTTTAATTGTTGGTCTAAACTTCATCGCACGATCTAGAATAGAAAGAAGTGAGACAATCCTGGATGTCTTGGTAGTTGACCGTTTATATGAGTGGCCGGCACACACATATAAAGGAAACTCTACTGGACACGGCTTCATAGACTCCCTGGGACACTTGAATCTAGTGCTCTGATACCAAGATTTATCACGCCCCAAACATGGTCCTAGATGTAACACGGTACCCGGTGCCTAACTACATGCGACCAAGCGAACCGACTGGCTAGCTGAATCAACATGTGATATCATAACATACTGAATGCGGAAGATAAACTAACACATGATAATATACTGAAAGTCTGGGTGATATAAATCAAAGTGTGAAAATACTAATACAATTGTAAAATATATTTATAGCCAATATAGCTTAATATGAAAAGCATGCGACTTTATCTAGTTGTTACTCTAGTCTATGAAGCCTCTAATGAAGCACTAAAAACACTGACTGTCTGAAAATACTGAAGACTGTAAGGTAATGATAATGCCCCGAAAGAACAGGGGATCACCAAATTTCTGGTACGAGAATCCTAGCGCTCTGAATCGTCAACCTGTAAATCATTACCTGCGTCGGGAGATGCAGGCCTCGGGCAAAAGGGATGTCAGTACATTTGAATTGCACTGGTATGTAAAGCAACTGAAAGAAAGAATTATAAATGCTGAAACAAAGCTGGTAACTGAGAATTGATAATTGATAACTGAAATGATAACGATTGAAACTGAAACTGAAAATGATAACTAATAATTGAACTGAACAAAGGAAGTAAGGATATGAATACTCCCTCTTCTGAATGATGAACGCCCTATTTATCTGAATAAGCTACGGCTTCGGGCCCAATATATATATGTGCACATGCTACGGTCTAAGGCCCAAGTATATGTATACATAACAACGGCCTTAGGCCCAAAAATGTATAAAGCATAAACTACGGCCTCAGGCCCAAACATGCATAAAGCATAAACTACGGCCTCAGGCCCAAATATAGGTGTTCTAGATTCAGGAACTGAAAATCATACTGAAATACATGATGTTGAAATACTTAACCATACTGAGTTACATGATACTTGAATGCTGAATAGAGCTAGAATGAGACATGTATTCATGAACTGATTATGAAAATTGAAACTTCAACTGTTTATGACATGCTGAGTAATCTAGACTAAGACTCATAGGCATCAAACCCAAGTCTATATTGATTACGCACTGATTTCACAACGTTCAGAATGGAAGTCATGAACGAGTTACGAAGCTAGAGAATAGAAGTTCTGCAACTATTCAAGGAACTAGGCTTAACTATATTTCTGAGGCAATTGGTAACGTGGTAAAAGAAACATAGTGTAGGGAGAATCCAAACATAGAGAGTTAGCCTCACATACCTTAACTTCCTACTCTTGAGCGTAATACAACATTCGTCAACCCTTTCAACTCTAATCTATATCAATACAAGTCAAAGGGATACCATATTAGCAATAATACTCATGTTTTGGTTAATTAGGCATTTCTCAAATACTTGGTGGCATAAAGCTTCATAACCCTTATTAATGGTGTTTCTACACCCAACAAGCCATTCTCTTGCTCCTAGACAAATTCTAGAATCTCAAATTTCTATTAATCAAAATCATTGTTCTCACCCATAAGATAAACAACACCCTTAACCAATAATCAACAATCAACAAACCAAACCTATAATTTTTCATGCTTTTCTATCTAACCCATCAACTCATATCTCATGAAAATAGAGTCTATAATTATTAATCCAATGGTATAATCAATTAGAGGGTGAAGACATTACCTTTTTGAAGTTCAATCCTCTTGAACTCGAATTCTACGGTTTCTTCTCTCAACAATGATGTCCCAATCGAATATCTAATGATATGGAGGGTTTACTCATGTTAATAAGATGTTGGTAAATTTAAATTAACTTAGAATCACCATTAGAACTTACCTTGGATGGTGGAGGGACCTTTAAGGAGTTAGGTTCCCCTTCCTAGAGCAAGTTTTTGTGTTTTGGGGGGGTGTGGGGGATAAAGTAGGGCTTTAAAATGACCCCCCAAGTGCGCCCCCGTGCACCTGAAGGCCTGACCGCGCAAAATGGCAGTAGCACTGCCACAAGTGCGCGGCCGCGCACGTGACCCTCTGGGCACGCACCTGGGCGTGCATATTGTGCACTGCTATGGAAAACACACATAACTTTTTGCACATAGATTCGCTCAGGATCCACAATATATCGTTGGAAAGCTATTTCAAAGGCCTGCAACTTACCTGTTTTGAGTTTTCCCAAATTCCTTACACATTTTCACTAAATTCTGCTGGAAGACTTACTTTTTGTAAACTTAGTCGATTTTGTCGAATCTTATGCACCTCACTCTCCATCTTGATTCTAAAACAACTATTTCCACCCATACTCATCTCAATAGAACTTCACATGTCTAAAATGTAACATTACTACTCATGTAACACGCGTCCATACCTAAGTTAAATTTACGGGGTGTTACATTATATTTGTGAAGATTTATGATCAAGGGGATTAAAAAGTGCACATATCAATTAATTGAAGATTGAATGTGCTTGATCAAAAATCACAAGGACCAACATTCGAATATATATATATATATATATATATATAGAAGTGATGTGGCACTCTCCTAAGCCAAGATTCAATTTATCTTTTTTCCCCAATTTTTAACCTTTTTCCTATTATTTGCGTCTAATCCAACAAATAAGTCTGAACAAAAGCCGTTAC
This sequence comes from Nicotiana attenuata, assembly GCF_001879085.1. Classification (NCBI taxonomy): domain Eukaryota; kingdom Viridiplantae; phylum Streptophyta; class Magnoliopsida; order Solanales; family Solanaceae; genus Nicotiana; species Nicotiana attenuata. Next base: position 77,650,282 of record NC_031990.1, read on the forward strand.
CTCTTAAAGGAAGCACAAAAGCCAAAGTTTCTGGCGTTTCATTAACGGGTGTTACCCAAAGGCGAAAAGTGTCTTACGGTTTTATTAAACTGCTGCTCTAACAACAATATTAGAGTATTGTCTTCTAAAGGTATATTTTCAATACATGTACATTGAAGTATAAGAATAGTTCATATTCAATATGTAACTAGACAAAAATTTCTAACGGCTTATAGGAATTGGCATGATTCTTGAAATTCAGTTTTGCTCTCCTTAAGCCTAACCAATATCAAAACTTTTTCTTTCTTATTTTATGTGTTTCATTTTTTTCCAATTTTTTAGAACTCATACAGAATGGGACATATTGTGTCACGATCCAAACTCAACCCGTCGTGATGGCGCCTATCGTGAAACTAGGCTAGCCTCAACTCAACGAAAAAAAAAACCAACCACAATACTAATATAGAACATTTGCTGAAAAATACTTTTATCATTTAGGAAAATAAACTATTCATAACGTAAGCAAAATCCAAAACACGATTCAACCAGCCCAAAACCAGGGTGTCACGGAGTACACGAGCGTCTAGAGAAATAACATAGTCTACTACAATGTTTACTGAATACAACTGAAACACAATTAGAATAAAGAAGGAGGGTCAAGATCTGCGAACGCCATGCAGATACCTCAACAATCTCCAAGTCTGCAACCTCGATCAGTGACTGCTACCGGGACCGAAAGCACCTGGATCTGCACACAAGGTGCAGGGGGTAACGTGAGTACACCAACTCAGTAAGTAACAAGTCCAACCTATGGACTGATAGGTAGTGACGAACTCAACCTCATCAAAGATAACAGAAATAACGTACAGAAATGTAGGCATGCTTTCAGTTAAATAAACAGCTCGAACAATAAAACAGAGCAGGTTTGAACGAGGTAAAGAAGTGTAACTCTGCTACATCTATATGCCAATGCACATGCTGTATGAAATGCACCATGCTGAGTGCCTCATGTGCCCACAATCTCAAACGCTCGTCCACTCAGTACTGTATGTGGCTCATACGGCCCAGGGAAGATCCATCCCGGAATATATACATCTCTAACAGCAGTCACGCAGTACTAAGGAAGGCCAATTCAGCCTATGGAGAAGATCCATCTCCAGATAATAATAATAACAACCTCACAACCACTCGGCACTGTATATGGCTCACAAGGCCCAGGGAAGATCCATCCCGGAATATATACACATCAAAGACCATCAGTCTCCAGTACCGAGGAACAGGTCAATCCATCCTCATGGAGAAGATCCATCTCCATACCAAGGGAAGATTCATCCCTGAATATAATCAACCGCGCTCACTGGGTGTGTGTTGCAGACTCTGGAGGGGCTCGTTCAGCCCAAGTGCTATCATAAGCCAACGAAGGCATATATCAATAATCCGCTGCGGTGTGCAGCCCGACCCATAACTGTCACTCATAATCAGGCTCTCGGCCTCACTCAGTCATCACTCTCCAGTCTCTCCCACGGGCTCACAATGCCATGAAAACTAGCCCGGAACAATGATATGATGTGCAAATAAATAACAGCTGAGACTAAGATGTGATATGAAATGCATGAACATGACTGAGTACAGAATATCAATAAAATCAGTGAGATGACAGCATGAAACGACCACGAGGGGTCCCAACAGTATCGGCGTAAAGCCCTAGCATGATAACTAGCATGACTTACAGTCCATTTACGTGATCACATGACGAAACACAGATATCAACAAGATAGAATTACTAATCGGTGCCATGGAATGAACCAGGTCACAATTCTCACAGTGCACGCCCGCATGCCCGTCACTTGGCACGTGCTTCACCTCAATACCATCATATAGCACATAGTTCGGGGTTTCGAACCCTCAGAACCAAGTTTGGAAGCGTTACTTACCTCAACCAAGCCAAAATCCTTACTCTGCGATGCCTTTGCCCCTCAAATCAAACTCCGGATACTCCGAATCTAGCCATATATAATTCGATACAATCAACACGAGCTAAAGGAATCAATCCCATAAGAAAATGCTAAGCTTAAGACCAAAAGTCAAAAAGTCAACTCAACGGACAGTCCCCGGGCCCACATCTCGAAATCCAACCAAAGTCACAAAATCCGCCAGCCATTCCATTACGAGACTAACCATACTAGTTTCACTCAATTCCAACTTCGAATTGACTTTCGAATCTCAAAAGTTCATTTTATGAAGTTCCTCAAATTTTTCCCCAATTTTCATCCCAAATCTCTACTCTAATGATGAATCCAACGTTATAATCATGTATTTTAGCCAAAGTTAAGTTAGAATCACTTACCCCAATGGTTTTCTTGAAAATCCCTTGAAAAATCGCCAAAGCTCGAGCTCTCTAGGTCAAAGTATGAAAATAAAACCCTGAACCTCGTATTTATAGTGCACTCCCGGATCCCAATTTCGATGACCGCCAAAAATCCACCGTCGTCGCCTCTTTCACCGCTGTCCGTGCCAACCTCCTCCACTGAGTGCAGAATTCTGCCGCTCCCGCGAAAACACATCGCTGGCCGCAAATTTCTAGAGCAGCCCGCATTCTCAACTTCAAAGAATACCCCTGAAACTCTAACAACTCCCTCAGTGACCCATTACCTGTTCCATAAATATTCGAAACTCATCCGAGGCCCTCGGGACCTCACCCAAACATACCAACACATCCTATAACACCATTCAAACTTAGTTGAATCTACGAATCACTCAAAACAACACCACACATCGAATCAAACCTCGGATTCAAGCCTAAGAACTCCAAACTCATAAATTCCACAAATGACCCCGAAACCCATCAAACCTCGTCCGAATATTCTCAAATTTTGCACACAGGTCGCAAATGACCCTACGAAGCTGCTCCCACTCTCGGTATTCCATTCTGAGACGGTCTACACATAAGTCAACATCCGATTGACTTTTCCCAACTTAAGCTTCTAAATAGGAGGCTAAGTGCCTCATTCCACTCCAAAACCACTCCGGACCCAAATCAACCAATATGATACAATAAAACACAGCTGAAGAACACAGAAGAAAGCAGAAACGGGGAAAACAGAAATGTAACTCATGAAACGACCGGCCGGGTCGTTACATCCTCCCCCTCTTAAACAAACGTTCGTCCTCAAACAAGTTTAGAAATATACCTGGAGCCTCAAATAGGTGTGGATATCTGCTCTGCGTCTCTCGCTCGGTCTCCCAAGTAGCCTCCTCCACGGGCCGACCTCTCCACTGCACTTTTACTGAAGCTATATCCTTTGATCTCAATTTACGAACATGCCGCTCCAAAATAGTCACTGGCTCCACATCATAAGTGAAATCACCGTCTAACTGAACCGTACTGAAATCCAAAACATGATACGGATCGTCGATATACTTCCGGAGCATCAAAACATGAAATACCAGGTGCACCCTTGACAAGCTAGGTGGCAGAGCAAGCTCATAAGCCGCCACCCCCCCCCCCCCCAATCCTACGAAGTACCTCAAAAGGTCCGATAAACCGAGGTCTCAACTTGCCCCTCTTCCCAAATCTCATAACACCTTTCATATGTGAGACCTTCAATAAAACCTTCTCCCCAACCATGTAAGACACATCACGAACCTTTCTGTCAGTATAACTCTTTTGTCTTGACTGTGCTATAGGATGCCGCTCCTGAATCACTTTTACCTTGTCCAAAGCATCATGAACTAAGTCTGTAACCAAAAGTCTAGCCTCACCCGGCTCAAACCATCCTACTGGAGATCTACACTGTCTCCCATACAAAGCCTCATATGGAGCCATCTGAATATTCGACTGATAACTGTTATTGTAAGCAAACTCCGTGAGCGGCAAACACTGGTCCCATGAACCCCCAAAATCAATGACACAAGCGCGCAACATGTCCTCCAATATCTGAATTGTGTGCTCGGACTGCCCGTCCGTCTGAGGGTGGAAAACGCTGCTCAACTCAACCTGAGTACCCAACTCTCGCTGCGCGGGCCCTCCAAAACTGCGATGTGAACTGAGTACCTCTATCTAAAATGATAGAAACTGGGACATCATGCAGGCGAACAATCTCTCAAATATAAATCTCAGCCAACCGCTCCGAAGAATAGGTAGAACACACCGGAATGAAGTGCGCGGACTTGGTCAGCCGATCTAGAATCACCCGAATAACATCGAACTTCCTCAAGGTCCGTGGGAGTCCAACTACGAAGTCCATGGTGATCCGCTCCCGCTTCCAGTATGGAATATCTATCTGCTGAAGCAAGCCACCCGATCTCTGATGCTCACATTTCACCTGCTGACAATTGAGGCACCAAGCTACAAACCCCACTATATCCTTCTTCATTCTCCTCCACTAATAGTGTTGTCTCAAGTCCTGGCACATCTTTGCAGCATCCGGGTGGATGGAATACCGTGAACTGTGGTCCTTTGCTAGAATCAACTCTCGAAGTCCATCCACATTGGGCACACATATCCGACCCTGCATCCTCAATACCCCGTCATCACCAATAGTCACATCTCTAGCATCGTCGTGTCGAACCCTATCCTTGAGAACAAGCAAATGAGGGTCATCATACTGGCGCTCTCTAATACGATCAAACAATGAAGACCGAGAAACCATGCAAGCTAGGATCCGACTGGGCTCCGAAATATCCAACCTCACCAATCGATTGGCCAAAGCCTGAACATCAACTGCAACAGGTCTCTCCCCAACATGAATAAATGCAAGATTGACCATACTCACCGCCTTCCTACTCAAGGCATCAGCCACCGCATTGGCCTTTCTCGGGTGATACAAGATAGTAATATCATAGTCCTTTAGCAGCTCTAACTATCTCCTCTGCCTCAAATTGAGATCCTTCTGCTTGAACAAGTGCTGGAGGCTACGATGATCAGCAAACACCTCACAAGACACACCATAGAGATAATTCCTCCAAATCTTCAACGCGTCAACAATGGAAGCCAACTCCAAATCGTGAACAGGGTAGTTCTTCTCATGGGGCTTCAACTGAAGAGAAGCATAAGCAATCACTCTACCATCCTATGACGACCCAAAGGGTCATCACCTGTTTTCTCTTTCATTCCGTGCTTCCGAGGCCTTGAAAACCTCATTTTTACTTGCCTCGATTTGCGTGCGCAGTCCGGGCGCGTAGCCGGAAAGCTTATATGTTAAATTCTGTGAAAAATTTCAAAATGTGGCTTTAAAATGATTAAAGTTGACTTGGGTCAACATATTGGGTAAACGGACCCGGACCCGTGATTTGACGGTCCCGGAGGGTCCGTAGAAAAATATGGGACTCGGGCGTATTCGCGGAATCAAAATCCGAGGTCCCGAGCCCGAGAAATGAATTTTTTAAAAGAAATTGTTTTTCTGGAATTAATATGGAAATTTGAAATGAAAATGGATTAGAAAGTATTGGTATCGGGTCCGTATTTTGGTTTCGGCACCCGGTACAGGTCTTATATATGGTTTAAGATGTTTCTGTGTAATTTGGTCGAAATCGGACGTCGTTTGACGTGTTTCGGTCCTAAATATCAAAAGTTGGAAATTTAAGACGTTTGAAGAAAAAGTGATGATTTTGAGGTTTGATTCCTCGTTCTTGATGATATGTTGGCGATTTGATCGGACGGTTAAGTTCGTATGAGGTTGTTGAGTTAGTGTGGGTGTTTGGTTAGGAGCCCCGAGGGCTCGAGAGTGATTCGGAGGTGGTTCGGGGTGTTTTGAACTTAGGAAAAAGGATAAGATTTTTCTGCAATTTTTGCACAGGCTTTTGTTCTTTGCGATCGCGGCCTTCGGCTCGCGTTCGCACTGCCTGTGGTTCTCCCCTCCTTCGGGTTCGCGGTACGCTTCCCGCGTTCGCGTAGTTCCAATAACCCCTTCAATGCGTTCGCGTATTACACCCTCGTGTTCGCATAGGCCAATCCCTGGACCCCCCAGCTTCCTTTTTCGCGTTCGCATCATACCCATCGCGAACGCGATGCTTCCCAAACTCCCTTCTTCGCGACACCCCTGTCGCGAACGCATAGAGTAAATCCGCCCAGTGATTTTTTTTAAAACATTCAAAACAGTAGATACGGGTTTCACTAAATTTTCACACGAGCTCTCTTCTTCCCCAAGCTCTAGGACTCCATTGAAGCCCCCATTCTTCAAGACCATTTGGGTAAGTAATTTCCCACTCATTTCCTTCATCTTCCTTCATTAATTAATGAGTTTCTAAGCCTAAATCATGTAATCTAGGGTTGGAATTGGGGGAAAAGGGTAGAATTAGGGTCTTTTCGATTTTCTTTAATTTAGACCTTCGGTTTTGGGGTCGAATTTAGAAAACAAATTGTATATCCGGGCTCGTGGGGGAATGGGTAACATGGAATTGGTTCGAACCTTGGGTTTTGACCAAGCGGGCTCGGGGTCGATTTTTGGGATTTTGGGAAGAAAGCTTAGAAATCTATATTTAGGCTTTGGGTTTAGTTTGTTTAGCTATTATTGATATTATAAAGTCATTATTTCATAGATTTGACTGAGTTGGAGCTGAATTCGAGGGGTAAAGCTATACTAGAGGCTTGAGTTGAGTTTGGAGCATTCGAGGTAAGTGTTTGATCTAACTTTGGCTTGAGGGAATAGGATTAGAGCATTATTTGCTAATTGTTAAATGTGGAGTACGGTGTATAGGCACGGTGACGAGTATCTATACACCGGTGTCTAGCATGACCGTGAGTCCTTATTTGTGCTTATTTGGGATTCTGTAGTGACTCT
>NC_031990.1:77657142-77723947 GCF_001879085.1 Nicotiana attenuata
AATCCCAAGGGCTATCTTAACCCGAGTTCGAGCAAACTCTCACTCGGGGACTATCTATAAAGCCTAAGGGATAACTTTACTTCGAGTTCGAGCAAACCCTCACTCGACTATAAAGCCTAAGGGCTAACTTCACTTCGAGTTTGAGCAAGTCCTCACTCGATCATAAAAGCCCAAGGGCTATCTTAACCCGAGTTCGAGCAAACTCTCACTCAGGGACTATCTATAAAGCCTAAGGGCTAACTTTACTTCGAGTTCGAGCAAATCCTCACTTGACTATAAAGCCTAAGGGTTACTTCACTTCGAGTTCGAGAAAATACTCACTCGGTTATAAGGCCTAAGGGCTAACTTCACTTCGAGTTCGAGCAAGTCCTCACTCGATCATAAAAGCCCAAGGGCTATCATAACCCGAGTTCGAGCAAACTCTCACTCAAGGACTATCTATAAAGCCTAAGGGCTAACTTTACTTCGAGTTCGAGCAAATCCTCACTCGACTATAAAGCCTAAGGGCTAACTTCACTTCGAGTTCGAGTAAGTCCTTACTCGATCATAAAAGCCCAAGGGCTGTCTTAATCCGAGCTCGAGCAAACTCTCACCCGGGGACTATTTATGAAGCCTAAGGGTTAACTTTACTTCGAGTTCGAGCAAATCTTCACTCGACTGGTAAGCCTAAGAGCTACTCAAACTCTAGTTTAAATGGTCATTCGGGGTCCATCGATCTCATTCGAAAGATCAAAGCCCCGAGCATGGGTATTTTCAAGGGTCTCCCCCCGAGACTGACACTTGGCGCGCTCGGCAACCTCCTTTGCCCGAACCCAAGCAGTTTCCTTTTGCGGAACGGTTTTAGATATTTTGGCCATTTTGTTTTTGTGAGCAAGGAAGAATAGATATTGAAATATTTGGTGCTTCGAGAAGAACAAGCAAAGGAAATTGGGCTTAATTCGTTTCTTGTCATTACACTCCAAAAACGAGGGGACTATATATATGTATACGGTTAAAATCAGGCTCACCCGATTTTACTGATTTATCGAGACCGGTATGAAGCATCGAAGATCGATCCCGTAATAGATCAGATCGAGGCACGAGGATAAGACACCGAGTTCGGATTCGAGGTACCTAGCAAGATCGAAACCGATAATGATCGAGGTTGAGCAAGACAGACATCGAGCAAGACCGAACGGAAAGGTGAGATATCTGTAACTGGTCGAAGGTCGTGGTGGAAATCTCGGAACAGATCGAATTAAGGGCGGTTGTTTAGTTAATCATGGGATTTACTTCTATAATTGGAATTGTACCATAGATAGGATTCCTCTACTATATAAACACAGTTCCAATCATTTGTAAGACACATTGTTCTCACGTATCAAAGCAATATAACACTTTCTCTAGCTCATATTCTTGTTCATCAGCTTGTTATACTTTTAACTGTTCTTGCACCAATTAGTTTGAGGGTACTCAAGCTCAAGGGCTGAATTCCATCCAAACAGTGGTTTGCTTTATCATATTGTCAATTTCCATTATTGATCTTCATATTCATCAATTGGTATTAGGTAAAATCACGTATCCTTAAAATCACATTATAAGTTTAAGTGTTATCCAATTTTTAGGGTAAATAATGTTATATATAAAAATTATACAATTTGATACACTTTTTCGACTAACAAATATAAATAGTTTCTGTTGAGGGCTAAAAGTGATAACACCCTTTTTATTTGAACGTTTAATTTGGACGATTCTCTTTTCAGGAAGGTTTTAGTAGTAGTGATACCATCTTCCCGTGCCTTTCCAATTTATGTCCTGCTATTACAAGTAACTTTTTTTTTTTGTTGGTAATTTACTACACGTAATTAAAATGCCCAATTTGGACGAAGAAGGACCGCGAAAGTACACGTTTTTGCCATGTCCCCAAAATTATTTCTGCCGACACTAATTAACTAAACACAACACGCATTGCATAAGTAAACAAAAATCACTAATAACAACAAGGTAACCACCATTCAATTATGATCAAATTCAACGAGGAATAAACAAAGTTTATGGTGATAAAAATACAACAATCAATCGAAGATATTACCGGAAATAAATAAATTAAAAAACGAAAAACAGAAAAAGAAACTACATTGGTTCTCACGCTTCAATTGAATTGGGGAAAATAACACAGCAAAACTAAGACGACGGAGGAGTTCTCAAAAACCCAGCAGCTTCTTCATCCATGAACAAATCATCAGTCTTCCTTATCGAAGCATGAATCAACACCACAACCACGGCCACCGCTAGCGAAATTAAAATATTCGAAGTCGCATTAGTAAGCAGGAGCATACCGATAGTAAAAACAGAGAGCACAATCAGAACCACAAGATCAGAAATCAGACGGCCAAAAATCACCAAAGGCTCATCACGGAGAAAATACAAAAACAACCAAATGGCCATCAGAACTAAGAACACAATAAGCGAGATCGCGTGCCAGAGGAGGCTTAAGAAGACAATTCCGAGCACTACGATGGCGTAGTTCATCTGGAAGTAGGAGATATTTGTTTTAATTCGTGAAATTGCATCGTTGACTCCAGATGGAAGATTTAGGGAGTGGAAATTGAACATCTCCTTCCATGGCCGGCGAGTACCTAATCCTTCCTTTATCCTATCTTTTGCCCTGGAGATGTACTCCACGTTTGCCGGACCTGAAGAGGACGTCGGTATTGTGCCGTAATTTGTCATTATTTCGCCGTGGAATAGACTTCTACTGTTTTGAAATGGAAACTAAAAGAGGACGGAGAGGATGAGAGGCGTGGTATTTAATGTTGAATAGTTTTATATGGTCCAAACAGAGTCTGAAAATACCAAGTCGACTTTACATAAAGCTAAGTGACACGTGGCGGTTGATAGCTGCCTCCGACGCATTCTTTACACGGAGTTTTTTCCCTTCTTGCTTTTCTTTATTTCACAAATTTCATTTGACAAACTCTTTTTAATATTCCCTTTTGTTTCAATTTATATGAACCTATTTGACTGGGTACAGAGTTTAAAAAAAAAAGAAGATTTTTAAATTTATAGTATAAAATAAAGTATATATATTTTGTATAGCTATAAATTATTGTATCAAGATAAATTATTTTCAAATAGGGGAAGATATCGTTTTTTTTGGATCTGACTAAAAATAAAATAGATTCAGATAAATTAAAACGAAGGGAGTAGGATAGTTGAAATTTCAACTATGTCACATCCAATCATACCTTTCATTTTATTTTTCGCATATTAGGGGCTAGCTGTCAAATTGAACAGCAAAAGGCTCAAATGGTTGCTAATATGAACAAGTAACATTTTAGTATAAATTATGAATTTTTAACTAATAGTAGAACATATTGGCGACCACCTTTGTTGATTACGCCAACTACTTTCTTTGTTTATCTGAAGTCTAATTAAAAGGCTAACATTTTGAATACAATTTGGAGCTAAACCAAAACTTTTGTCTCCTATCATGTGTGTTGAAATATAGCAATTGTCAATTCTCTCTAAAAAATAGAAGAACTACTCTCCCGAAACCCCCCTTGATCAACCCACCACTTCCACCAGAACCCCCGGATAAACAAGTCCAAATGGAGATTGAATCACCTCAACATTCCTATAAGGGAACGCTCTTAGACAAACAAGAGTGCAACCAAGCTAACTATTACGACATGGAACACCAATTAACCCCATAGGGGGTCAAAGAAAAACACATTGAAGGATCCATTCCCCTATCACCAGAGGAGAAGGAACGCTTATACAGGCCATGGAATTCTCAGTAATCATCAAGGTTTACAAAAGAAAGATGCCTCATCACATGCTACGCTCTAAACTAATTGATCTATGGAAGCCATCCGAACAGTTAATCTTGATTGCCTTGGATGGAACTTCTTCATAGTGAAATTTAGCTTAGAGGAAAGCATGATGAAAGCGCTACACTTAGGCCCATGGTTTGTCTCTGGGCACTTTCTTTCTGTTCGAAAATGGGAACCGAAATTTATTCCTCAGGAAGCCACTCTTACTTCTACTGCCATTTGGATAAGACTACCCCAACAACCAACGGAGTTCTATGACATAGTCATCCTGGAGAAAGTTGGGAAGAAACTAGGCAAACTACTGAAGATTGATCAATGTACATCTTCTACACTAAGGGGTAGATACGCACGCATATGTATCCAAGTCCCACTTGAATCACCAGTGGAAACATCAGTAATTATTGGCGATCACAAGCAGTCAGTGGTCTATGAAGGCAATGGAACCTTATGCACCAGTTGTGGTAGGATAGGTCACATGGCCTCAAAATGTAATTACAATCCACGTCCAGCCACAATAGCCAATGGATCACAAGAATCCCACCAAACAGACCTCTCACCAGAAGAGAGTGAATGGAAGACTGTCACATTCCCACAAAGACGTAAACAGGGACAACAAAAAGCAACCATCAACGTTGAAGGTAATGTGCTGAAACCACAATGTACTACAAATGCGGAGGAGGAACAGGTAAACATGTTTGACGCCATCTCAGGTAAATTCCTCCAAACAAAATCCTTAAATTACGATGTTAAAAAACAAGTATAAAACACTCAAAAAAACTCAAGAAGGCCACAAGGCCCAATAATTAAAACCACCGGTGACCCACAAACGCCTAGACATGTGCCTAACCCAAGCCCAAGAGAGCAGCCCAACACGGGGTCCAATTCTGACGACCCCACCAACCCCACTCATCAGCCCAGCTCTCAAGTGGGATACAACCCAACCCCCGATGCTTCAATCATCACTCTGGGCAATTTGCCCAATGGGGCCGCAAATATGCAATCACATGAATACACAACCATAGGCATCTCTGGTAACGTACCTTCCAACCCAAACGTCAAAGCCTACGCCTCCCCTACCAAAGCTACTGAAACTCCCTCTAATGGAGAAAATCCAAGCGATAGGAATGGCAATCGAGTGCCCTATCTGCACTCTTCTCCCTCTCCAGTCGAAAAGACCTCAAAGGTCACCTCCATTACACCCCCAATTAATGAGCAGCCAAATCCCCTAATCCCAACACCAAGCAACCCTTCCACTGTCCAAGATGTGACATTAGGAGGTTTTATGATGGTAAATCCGTCGATTAACCCCACTTCAATCTTTCCCCAAAATAGCAAAGCCAAGAAAGACAAAAATGGCAAGAAACACGATCCCAACCACCATAACCACCCACCCATTGCCACCGGACCACCAACTGGCCTCCTGGTTGGAAGTTGCCTTGCAGGGGCAAGGCCTCTCATATGATTTCACACTGGACAACAAGAAGATCACACTAATAGTGCAAAATCCGGCGCATCTTGCAAGAGTGACAATGGAAGCCCTCAACAAAGCCCTAGCAGCATTTGGCCCTCTCCTATGGCAGTCGATGGCCAACAACGATAGTCCAGCACCGATACCCACAAGCCCTCAACAACCACATCCTCCAGAATTTCCAATCGCTCCCCTTCTTCCCAGATCTGATGAGGGAGGACCCGGCAGCGGAGCCAGTCTTCACTCAGATCAACCTACCATCAAAACCCACAGCTTCCAATCCAAAAAAAGGAACTCCCCACCTCCACTACAGAACATCCATCAAGGAATCTCCACATCACTGGAGATTCTCAAGAAGACATATGCCACAGAAGAGCTGGAACAGACCTACCCAGCACCAAGAACAGAATCGATCTTACTAGACTCGGTAAGGTCGATCGAGTTCAGCACAGAAGCGAGCGAAATAATAGTGGTCTTGTGCCCCAAAGAAATGTCTAAGTGTGGAATGAGCCTAGTCTCAGCCCAAACACAAGGACCACTGAAACCACTTTTGAATCTAACCCCTATCCTGAGTCTGAAGAGGAAGTCTCCCCCCTCTAGTGCCCAGCCTACCAGGCCCTTCGACCCCTCAAGAGGGAACTCAACTATCACCCACATCCCCAGTGATGAATTACATCATATGGAATGTTAGGGGTGGTAACAGTGCCGAATTTAAAAGGCACTGTCTAGAGATGGTTAAAATGCACAAGCCGGCTATGCTAGTCCTACTGGAAACCAAGATGGCTGACTATCAGGCATTGGCCCAAACCCTAGAGCTTGATATGATCATTCAATCTCCAGCGGTGGGCTCATCTGGGGGAATCGTATTCATGTGGAAGGAGGACCTTGTAGCTGTGGAAGAAGTAGCCACTACCCCCCAAGGCATCCACGCAATGGTGAAGGTAAGACCTGAGCACCCTCCTTGGTTTTTTTCAGCTATCTATGCCAGTAACATGCTCTCAGAAAGAAAAATCCTATGGGAGCAGCTTATCACCATCGCTAGAAACACCAGTGAAAACTGGTTCATTGACTTCAATGAAGTCTTGAAGGCTAGAGACAAGTTTGGGGAAACCCTATAAACTTAAGCCGTAGTAACCAATTCTGGAAATGCATAAATAAGTGTAACTTAATTGACCTAGGGTACAAAGGTAGCAAATACACATGGACTAACAAAAGATACTCCAATAGTAATGCCCTAATTCTGGAAAGGATTGATAGGTGCTTTGCCAACGAGGGCTGGATTAAACAGTAACCTGAGGCAAGTGTACAACACCTCCCTAGGATCCACTCAGATCATTGCCCCTTGAAAATTCAAATGGAAGGGCCCCCAAGTAATAAACCAACAAGGACCTTCAAGTTTGAAACAATGTGGGCTAGCCACCCTTCTTTCCCCAGTATCATCAACCAAGCCTTCTCTGGCCAGCACACCCTCCTCTAATCCACTGATGAATTCAAAAGGCTGGCAATAAAATGGAACCAGGAGGTCTTTGGTAACATATTCCACCAAAAAAATAGACTCCTGGCCAGAATCAGTGGCATCCAAAAGTCCCCTAGCTACCAATTCAGTAGATTCCTGCAAAACCTTGAATCAGAACTCAACAATGAGCTGAACCTCATCCTCAAAAATGAGGAAGACTTTTGGAAACTGAAATCAAGGATCAACTGGCTCAATGATGGAGATGCCAGCACAAGGTTCTTCCATACTTCTACCCTAAATAGAAGGAGGAGAAACAGGATACTTTCCCTCAAAGAAGACAATGGCAACTGGATCAATGATCAAAAAGAGATCCAGTCCACCATTGTCAACTTCTTTACTAAGCTTTACACTACCTCCCATTCTCAAGTTCCTTGGGCAACCACTAACCACTCCACTATGGATCCTACCCTGCATCAAAGCCATAAGGCTTTCATGGATAGGCCCCTCCATATGTCTGAAATAAAAAAAGGTTGTCTTCTCCAATAAACCATTCAAATCTCCTGGTCCTGATGGCCTCCAGCCCTTTTTCTACCAAAAATACTGGATATTGTGGGGGACTCTGTCTCGGAATTTTGCATGAAATGCTTCAGCAATGCCTCTATGGATAAAACCATGAATCAAACCCTTTTGGGCCTAATCCCAAAATGCCCCCAAGCTTCAATGCTGAAAAACTTCAGGCCCATTGGCCTCTGCAACACAATCTACAAAACAGTCACAAAGATCATAGTAAATAGGATAAAACCAATCATGCCCCACATCATAGGTCCAAGCCAAGCCAGTTTCCTATCCAATAGAAGGGCCTGTGACAATGCCATTATTGTCCAGGAATACATCAACCATTTTAGGAAAATGAAAGGAAAGAGTAGCAACATGATCCTCAAAATAGACCTAGAGAAAGCCTTTGACAGGCTGGAATGATCTTTCATTAGAGACACTCTCCAAGCCTTCAACTTCCCCAAGGGCCTGTCCAAACTCATCATGTCATGCATCAATACTTCATCCAACTTCATCCTTGTCAATGGAGGTAAAACTGATGCTTTCACTCCTTCAAGAGGCATCAGGCAGGGGGACCCCATGTCACCATACCTATTCATCTTATGGAAAGGCTCTCCAGATCCATTGACCAGGCAGTCATGCAAAACCAATGGCACCCCATAAGCATAAGCAGGACCGGGCCTAAGATTTCACACCTTTTCTTTGCAGATGACCTCACCCTCTTTGCAAAAGGTAATATTAGGAACTGCAATACAATCTTATCCATATTACAGAACTTCAACAATCAACCAGGATAAAAAATAAACCTAACCAAATCCAGAGTCCTGTTCTCTTCAAATATAACCAAGGACACCTCCCAACAACTCACCAACCTCCTTTCCATCAAGCACACTACCTCCTTTGGGAAATATCTTGGCTTCCCCATTTTCCACAAAAAACAGACAACCTCAGATTTCCAATTCCTCATGGATAATATGCAATCTAAATTGGCTGGTTGGAAAACTAAATACCTCAACATGGCTGGGAGAACAGTCCTGGCTAAGACCACACTGAGCAGTATCCCAAGCCATGTAATGCAATACATCTCCCTCCCCATCAAAGTAACTAATCAAATTGATAGAATCCAGAGAAACTTCCTCTGGGGCACCACCCCTGAAAAAAGGAAGATTCACTTGATTAAGTGGGATGTAGTTACTCAAACAAAATCAGAGGGAGGACTAGGATTGCAAAAAACTAGCTTTAAAAACAAAGCTGCTCTAGCAAACCTAGCTTGGAGAGCCTACAAGAACACTAACAACCTTTGGGCCAGAGTTCTGATCCACAAACACTGTAACATGTCCAGACCTACACAAGCTTTGAGACACCCTAGGATCCAAAAATCACCAATTTGGAAGGGTATTCTAAAGGGCTGGGAAACATGTAGCAAAGCCAACAGATGGGTAGTTAACAAAGGGAATAGGGTCTTCAATGACACCTGGATTCCCAATCAGCCAGCACTCAGGCAATTGATTCAAGGTTCCCAAACTCAGAATGACCTTAACATCAAGGTCGATTCAATCCACAATATGGGCACCTGGGACACCTCAATCTTGTCCTTTGATCTCCCCCCACCCCCCCCCCATATCCTAAACCTCCTTAACTCTGTGTTCATCCCAAGTGTAGCCACTAAAGAGGACAACCTAATTTGGGACCTCACTGCCAATGGGCAATTCTCCAATAGCACTGCTTACTCCTTCTTAAGCAGGAATACTCATGCCTACTCTCCTAATGAAGAACAACAATTCAAGGAGATCTGGAAACTCCAAACACCAAACAAAATAAAATATCTCATTTGGCTCTTGACCCACAGAAGACCGTCCACCAGGAGCTTCCTAAACTCAATAGGACTGGACTGTCCCCCCCCCCCCCCCCCCAATGCCAATTCTATAGGTTTGAAAATGAAGACATTGACCACATCTTCTCCCAATGTCCAAATGCTGTTCAGTTTTGGCAGGAAATTCAATCAAAATCTACAGCCCCTCCATCATCCAATCCAAATCCCAATAGCCACCCTTGGATATCTGTCTTGCAAAATATCAAAGGTGTTAAGTATAATAAATGCCTCAACTGGGGCAATCTCCTCCCATACTGCCTCTGGCACATTTGGCTGGCTAGGAACAACAATGTATTCAACAATAAAAAGGACCCAATCAACGCCAACAACACAATTGCCAAGGCAACTGAGTACCGTGTGCTTAATAATAACAAGCAACACAAATACAAGCACCAAATCATGCTAAAGTGGACTCCACCACCAAGAGGCTCCTACAAGCTCAACACAGATGGTGCATCTAAAGGAAACCTAGGAATGGGAGGAATAGGGGGGGTCTTCAGAAACCACAATGGAAACTGGATCTTGGGGTACATGGAAAACATACCCCATGCAACAAACATAGAGCAGAAATCAAAGCCCTTATCAGAGGTCTACAACTAGCAGAACAAAATAACATACTTCCACTAGAAATAGACACTAATTCTTCTGAAGTAATCAATATGCTGTTAAATGGTAATCTAATATTTGATCCTCTAATTTGTGAATGCAAATCACTGATCCAAAGGATGGGCAGCGTGGTGGTAAGGCACACATTCATGGAGCAAAACAGGGTAGCTGACCAGCTGGCAAAGGAAGCAGCAAAGGAAATTTTTTTGTGTAAATCAGTATCGCTAGCAGTTCCTCCGGTGTTTGCCACTGATATATTTTGGGCAGACATCCCAGGAACTGAACTACCTAGATCTTTTTTGGGTTGTAACTTAAGTACAATTATGCAAAACTATGCATCCCTGGGGGCCTTAAAGTACCCCAGTAACTGCCAAAGTAGTGTAACACCATGTGTCAACTTCTAATATATATAATATCCCTTTAACCAAAAAAAGGCTAACATTTTAACAAAACAAAAAGGGGAGTGCCTTTTAAATTAACTTTACAGTGGCGTAAGAGCAAAAACAATTCGATCTTGACCAAGTAAGAACTCCATTTGAACTAATATGATGATTGGATAAGTGGTTTTCATTAGTGAAATTCATGGAAGGATTTAAGAGAGAAAGCAGAGGCGCAAGGTCAATCCATTAATTTCTAATCTATGTTTGACCAAAAAGTTTGAACCCTTTTAAGTTAAACCAATTTAATAAAGAGATGAGGGGTGAATCCAAGTTAAAAGTACTAAATTCTAGATTCGAAATCAATCAACGTAGGCGGCACGAGTCCGTGTTCAAGTTAACAAATGCCGAGTTAATGCTCTATGACTAACAATCAATATGAGGATGGAAACATGCAATAAACGTGACAAATGTCATTAAATGTAATTAAAAGGAATTTGTCACCCAAAGATTGGATGAGATGGATGATTCCCTCCCTTGACTACAACACGTGACAACATACAAGTGAAGTGGATTATGTGTTCTTGGATCTTGTGAGCTAAAGAGGAATGCTATGTGATTGAACCAAACAAGAGAGACAAAACAAGCTTTTTGTATATTCCTGATAGTCAACTCTTTACAAGATCCTCTTCTCACAAAGGTCCCGAATCCCCTTTTTGTTTCCTCTCTCTTCCAATTTATATGGGATATTCTAGAAAACCCTAGAAAAGTACAATGTGGGAGAATATTCAACAGAATATTCCTATTCACAGTCACAGGAACATTCTAACAATTGTAGCCGTTGCTCTGTACTCGACCTCGGCACCGGTCTCCCCCTTTGAGCGACTCCTCGCCATTAGACCGTACTTGGTTTCGACCTTGGCCTCAGCTCGTCCATTTGTATTCGCTACACTAGACCTAATTTTGACCCATACAGTTAGTCCCTCCGCTTATTGGGGTCGTCCTCTTGTGAGTCCTTGATGAGAAAATTTTATCTGTATCTAATCACAAAATATTTCGCCACGGCGTATGGGCTGAATTGGTCAAGGTCGCATTGGTGACAGGTCGTCACAAAGGTTGTGGTTGGTATGGCTAACACAGGATGACGTCATGACCACACGCGTCATCATTACCCATTTTCCCGATGCAATGCATTATTTCCAGCGCCTCTGTTGCTTCGATCTTAGTGTCAGTGACAGTTTCTTGCATCGATTTTGGCGCCATAATACCTTATAAATAGGGGAAGGGAGATTCAAAAATGAGACTTTTGAATTTCATACTTATTTGGTACTTTGCTTGTTCTTCTGCTTCTTGTCTGACCCTTGCTTCTAATTCCCTTCTTCTTCTCGGCTCCAGCTTTCCTGTTGGCCATACATTTCCCATTGGTACCATTCTTCCGGTTCTATTGTACATACGTTTATTGCAGAAATGACAAACCCCCCTCATGTTTTCGATATAATTTCCGATGCCACCCCTTTATCGATGGCTATGCCTTCCGGTAGTGGCGAACCTACGGTTGTGGAAGATGAAAATTTTCCCACCATAGAGGAGATAGTTCCTTGGAACGCGTCGGTCAGAAATAACTTTTAGAAGGAACCTGCTCCCACTCCTGAGCAGGTTCTATCAGTCATGGGTTCGAAGCAAATATCTGATATGCGGTCTAAATTCCGTATTCCTGATTACGTCGATATCGTTCCGGTGGGGAACGACTCAATAAAAATTTACCGACCTGGGTATTGCCCTTTCTACCAATACCCGTTCTTGGTGGGTTACTCTTTTCCTCTTCCCCTCTTACTAAGTAGTTCTGCCATTTTTATAGCGTCTCCCCGGCTCAGCTTTCCCCTTACCTATATAAGGCCTTTTTAATGCTGGTGAAGTTTGCAGAATTGGCCGGTTGTCAGGTCTCCTTTCGTCATCTCCTGCACCTTTTTGCGCCCAGTTTCTACAGGGGGATGCTGATTCATCTTCGCCACTGTGGGACTAAAGGATTGGTGACGGGGATGGATGACAAGGCCAAATGCCGGTTCTGGTGCAATTATTTCTTCTTCAGGACCGAGCATGTTATGGCGAACCCAACCGGGTTCCCTAAGCAGTGGAACTTCAACCGTAAGGGCCTTTTTCTGTTCGTCACATTTTGTTCATCCACCCTCTTTTTTGTTTCTGACTTTCTCATGTTTTTCTACTTTCAGCTGGTAAGTATCCACCTCTCTTGGTTCCTGACATCAAGGACTAGGTGACTCGCGTCTTACCTCATACTGCGGAGATTCGTGACTGGCTATCATTTAACAAGCGGCTCGGTCTCAAGCCTTTGACTGGTGAGTCTAATTTCTATTTCTACGATCCTTTCTCTTTCGTTATAGCTTACCACAGTTTCGTCATCATTTTTGTTAAATATGATTTTTTTTTTGCGCCAGGTCGGCGAGCTTCTGAAAAGGCGAAGGCTCTGGTGCCCGTGTTTCGCCAGGCAGTCGCTTTGGCTGGAATGCTATTCGTACTAGCTGAATCTGCCCGAGGGGGTCAAAACCTCGCTCCGCTGTGGAGGTGCGAGCTTTTGAGGAGAGGTACACCTGAGTGGAGATAAGGACGGAAAGGACTGATCGACACATAGTCATTCCTGTGGATTACGATCTCTTGGCCAACTCAGAACGGGTGGTATCGGCCTTTGCCCCTCTGTGTGCGGATTCTGAGAATAGGACGCTACAGTCGCTGAGGGATGCGGATCTGTCGTTGGGTATATTTGGCATGGCCTTGCGAGTGAGTTTGCTTTTCCCATTTTAGGTTAATTACTTCGTTTGTGTAATTTGCTTCCACTGACATATCTTCTTTTACACGTCAGACCCTCATCATAGAGATTGAGCGTGACCGGCGGGAAGAGCGAAGGACGGTCCTTTTCAAGAAGATGGTGTCCAAGTACAGAGAGTATCGTTCTAAGCATCGAATGCTAGTTGACTTTCTTAACCAGTATAGCCAATTCCAGGCGCTCCGTGATGGGCTCAAGCAGAAAGATGAGGAGTTGAGAGAGAAAGACGAAGAGCTTATGAGGGTCATCGGCAAGTGTAGTATGCTTGAGGAGGCGTTGAAGGCTAAGGACGATGAGCTCGAGGTGAGCAAGGGAATGACGACCGAAAATGCTGACCTTCAAGCGCAGGTGGCGTCTTTAAAGGCCGAGCTCGAGCAGAGCAAAACAAGGGCCGTCAACTTGCAGGATGAGTTGAGCACCAGGGTTGAAGAGTTGGGTCGAGCCGAGAAAGCGAGAACGATTGCTGTGGCGAAGGCGGCAACCCTAGGACACCCTTCAAGTTTGCAGGTCTGAGCAAGATACTGAGGCAGAAACTTCGGCGCTTAAGGAAGCGAGGTTTGAGGAGAGAATTGGGGATTTGGAGGTGGATCTATCTCGGCTGAATGAGCAGGTTGTCGCCCTAAGAGCCGAGAAGATGCGGGTGCAGGCTCAGCCATCCACTTCTCATACTTCTGTTGCTCCCGGTGTGAGGCTCAACTTGACATATATAGGTCTTTGAAGACGGTTGGGAAGGTTTCTGAGGCTGAATTTGAGGATGTTCGTGTTAAGGCGCGTGCATCCTGTGACACCTGTGGTTATGATCCCAGTATGCTCGAAGGAGACGATGATGAAGATGCCTTGGATAGGCTTGCCTCCGACCCTAGGTACGACGATGAGTATGTTGGTGATGTTGGTGATGGGGGGGGGGGGATGATGCAGCATGAAGTGTTTGTACTTGCTTTTTGCTTTTTTGTGTTTTGCTGTCTTTGTGGGGGCGTCTTTCCAGCCCTTTGTAAAAAATGTATTGGAATGGAATGATTAAAATGAAATAGTTTTCTTTTGTTGTGTATTTCTGGCTCTTATTTCTCTTCTTTCTTTTTCTTGTGAGTTCTTTTGCGAGAAAGTCCCTGACTTTCGGTTTACTCTGGACGAGGTCGTCGACTCGAACGAGGTCGAAGGTAAGTTAATTGAGCGAGGTTGAATGTATATTGATTCGAACGAGGTCGAATGTAAGTTAATTCGAGCGAGATCAAATGTATATTGATTCGAACGAGGTCGAATGAAAGTTAATTCGAGCGAGGTCGAAAGTGTATTGATTCTAACGAGGTCGAATGTAAGTTAATTCGAGCGAGGTCGAATGTATATTGATTCGAACGAGGTCGAATGTGCATTGCCTTTGGTTTGGCGTGACGTGCAAATTTGGCGGAGGTGTAAAAAATATTGCTTTGTTTATTCATTGGAGAAAATTACATTCCTTTTCGGTTCGTACATACATTCGAGGAGTCCCAGTCTATCTAGTCCCTTCACCACCCGGCCTAGAGAAGTAGTCGATAGGCGGGGCGATGAACAAAATACCTAAACTCCGAGATGCTCCCTTCGTCGCCTCATTAAACACCTCCCCGAGAATACCCAATTGGGACAAAGCTCGGGTGAGGGAAAAAGAGTACGACTTGGAGGACGTCCATCTTCAAAAGTTGAAGTCTTTGAGGTGGGCAACGTTCCAATTGTTTGGTAGTAGTTTTCCCTCCATTGTTTCTAGTTGGAATGACCCTTTGATTGTTGTTGCTGTGATTTTGTATGGTCCGTCCCAATTGGTTCCCAGTTTACCTTATCGTGGGTCTTTGCTCGCTTGTGTTTTGGCTTTGAGCACATAATCCCCTACCTTGAGTGGTCTGACTTTGGCTTTTTTGTTGTAGTACCTTTCTGCTTGTTGTTTTCGAGCTATCATTCTTATGTAGGCCATGTTTCTTCGCTCATCTGTTTCGTCGAGGTCTTGCTTTCTGCTTTCATCGTTACTTGGTCCGCTCTCGTTGGAGTGTCTTAAACTTGGCTCCCCGACTTCGACTGGTATCATTGCGTCAGTCCCATAGACTAGTGAATATGGTGTTTCTCCTGTGCTTGTTTTTGGCGTGGTGCGGTATGACCATAGCACTTCCGGTAGCATTTCCGGCCACAGTCCCTTGGCGTCCTCAAGCTTCTTCTTCATGATGTTCAGTATTGTTTTGTTGGAGGATTCTGACCAACCATTGCCGGCGGGGTGATATGGTGTGGAGAGTATTCGCTTAACGTGCCATTTCTCGAAGAATTCGGCGGTCTTTTTACCGGTGAACTGGGGTCTGTTGTCACAACTGATTTCTTTGGGATGCCGAAGCGGCATATGATGTTTCTCCATATGAATGTGATAACTTCCTGCTCGCGTATTTGAGCGAATGCACCTGCTTCTACCCACTTGGAAAAATAGTCAGTTAAAACCAAAAGGAATCGTATATTACCTCGTCCCGCTGGAAGGGGTCCGACGATGTCCATCCCCCACTTGATAAATGGCCAAGGTGAAGTGACGGAGTGGAGGTGCTCGCCCACCTGGTGGATCATTGGAGCGTATTTTTGGCATTGTTCACACTTTCGAACGTAGTCGGCGGCTTCCTTTTTCATGGTTGTCCAGTAATAGCTGGCCCGTATGAGGCATCTAATGAGGGCTCGATTACCGGTATGTGCTCCGCAATAGCCTTCGTGTACTTTTTCGAGGATGCGCCTAGTTTGGTTTGGTCCTAGGCATTTTGCAAAGGGACCGCCGAATGTTCTTTTGTATAGCTCATGGTTGATGATGTTGTATCGGGCCGCCTGCATTCGGAGCTTCTTGCCTTCTTTTTTGTCGGGTGAGAGCAACCGTCCTGCAAATATGACACAATGCGGTTGCGCCAGTCCCAAGTCAAGTTTATAGTGTGTACCTCAATTTGGTCTATCGACGAACGGAGGAGGGTGACCACGTTTTCTTTTCCGCTTATGTTTTTGGTGGCCGTTGCTAATTTGGCAAGGCCGTCTGCTTTGATGTTTTGTGCTCGGGGTATCTGGTCGAGTTGGCACTCGTCGAACTTGGGCAGTAGCTTATGAATTTCTGCCTGATGTTTTTGTAGCCTTTCTTCTTTTATTTGGAAAGTCCCTGTGACTTGGTTGACGACGAGTTCTGAGTCACATCGGAGGATGACTTGCCGTGCTTCATGCTTGAGAGCTAGTTTCGGTCTTGCAATTACGACCTCATACTCGGCCTCATTGTTAGTCATGTCGGGACACCGTATGGACTGGCGAATGACTTCGCCTGTTGGGACCTCGAGCACGAGTCCCAGTCCAGACCCTGCCGCGTTAGAGGCACCATCGGTGTATAGGACCCATAGGTCGGGTAACTTGGGAGAGGTACGAGTGGCTTCCCGCTCGGCCTTAGGTGATATTTTGGTGCTGAAGTCGGCGACGAAGTCGGGAAGTACTTGCGACTTTATCGCTGTTCGCGGTTGATATGTTATATCGTGCTCGCTTAATTCGATGGCCCACTTGGCCAGTCTATCGACAGCTCGGGTTTATGTAAGATGCTTCTTGAGGGAAGGTCGTGACCACCGAAATGGATTGGAAATAGCGTCTCAGCTTTCGTGAAGCAACGACTAATGCCGGGGCCAGTTTTTCGAGGTGGGGATACCTCGTTTCGGCATCGGCCAGGGTTTTGCTAATGTAATAGATTGAAGATTGCGTACCTTTATTTTCTCGGACCAAGACTGCGCTTACTGCGACATCGGACACGGCCAGGTAGATTGAGAGACGTTCTCCTGGTTCTGCCTTGGTGGGTAATGGGGGTGAGGACAAGTACGTCTTTAGTTCTCTTAGGGCATTGATGCGTTCGGAATTCTACTGGAGTCCATTGTCCTTTTTGAGAACGTTGAAGAATTTGTGGCATCTGTCAGAGGATCATGAGATGAACCTCGACAGAGGGCTATACGGCCGGTCAGCTTCTGCACTTGTTTCTTGTTGGTCAAAATTTCAGGTATTCCCTCTATAGCCTTGATTTGGTCGGGATTGACCTTGGTGCCTCTCTATGACACCAAAAAACTGAGGAACTTTCCCGAGGTCACACCGAAAGCACACTTCTCGGGGTTCAGCTTCATGCCGTATCGTCTGAGTATGTCGAAGGCTTCCCTCAGGTGGTCGATGTGATCCTCTTTTCTTTTGGATTTGACTAGCATGTCGTCTATATAGACTTTCATCATTTTGCCGAACTGCTCTTTGAACATTTTGGTGACCAACCTTTGGTAGGTCGCCCCTGCATTTTTCACCGCGGATGCTGAATATTCCCCATGGGGTAGGGAA
The DNA here is from genome assembly GCF_001879085.1 of Nicotiana attenuata. Lineage (NCBI taxonomy): Eukaryota > Viridiplantae > Streptophyta > Magnoliopsida > Solanales > Solanaceae > Nicotiana > Nicotiana attenuata. Next base: position 77,674,464 of record NC_031990.1, read on the forward strand.
CTTGATGACCTGATATAAACTGGACGGGATGGCCCTCATGGCGTGTATCCAGGGTCGTCCTATAATGGCGTTGTAGGCTGTGTCTTGGTTCATGACATGGAATGTTATTTCCAGGGTGACGTCCCCGGCCAGAATGGGCAATATTATCTCTCCGGATGTTCGTTCAACTGCATTGTTAAAACTTGTTAGCGTTATGCAGCGTGGCACTATCTTATCCTCGAATTTCATCTTTGTGAGAAATCGTGGGTGGATAATACACACACCGCTCCCGTCGTCTACCATGATTCTTTTTTACGTCGGTATCTGAAATTCGTAAGGTAATAATAAGAGCGTCAAAATGAGGAAAGGTCAAACCGTGGGTATCTGACTTATCGAAGATGATATGTCTTCGAGGTCATCATACCGTTCATGGGTGATCGACCGATTCAATTTGTGTGTGGTGGTGAACTTCAGATGGTTGATTGTTGCTTCATCGCCTCCGCCAATGATCATTTGGATGGTGCGAGCGGAGGAGGGTGGCTTTGGGGTCCTTGATGTGGTTCTCGTCCACGGGCGAAATTGGCTCTCCCTCGGTCGCTTATCAACTCCCTTAAATGTCCTTGGTGGAGCATGTTCACTACTTCTTGCCGTAGGGCTATGCAATCCTCGGTCTTGTGCCCCATTCCTGATAGAAATCACAGAGGATATTCGACTTTCTAGAATTTGGGTCCAACTTCATCTTTTGTGGCCATTTCACCTTGGGACCGAGCGTCTCCAGGGCGTAAACTATTTTTGAAGGAGACACACAAAAATTGTGAGAAGATAATAGTGGAGGCATACCTCTTTCATTTCGGTGAGTTCCTATTTGTAGCCGGGAAGCCCCTTCGGCTTGGCGGGGGGATGGCGGGATGGTCGCTCTGTTGTACGGTTAGTGCATTTCCCGATTGAGGTGTGGGCCTGCATGATCTCTTCGGCTGTCATTCCGGCGATCTTTCCTTGATTCCATTTGGACTGTCGTTAGCCGTTGGGTCGGACCATTGAGGTCGTCTTCATCTGCCCTGACCTCGGCACAGTAAGTGTTGTGAATTTCTTCCCAAGTGGCGGGAGGGTATTTCATGAGTCTACTTAATAATTTTTTGGTCGCCCTTGAACTATTTCTGTTTAACCCATTTTAAAATGCCGCTACCGCCATCCCTTCTGGCATATTCGGCAGGCTCATTCTCACACCGTTGAACCGGCCAAGGAAGTCCCTGAGCCCTTTGCCGAGCGATTGTTTGACGGCGAATATGTAATTCCCTCTCGCTTCTGCTTTCTTGGCCCCGGCATGGGCAGTGACAAACTTGTCGGCCATTTCTTCGAACGTCATTATGGAACGTGCTGATAATTATGAGTACCATGTTAAGGCTCCTCCTGTTAGGGTTTCACCAAACTTCTTCAGCAGTACCGACGGCACCTGCTCTTTCGAGAGGTCGTTGCCTTTTACCGTCGTGTGCCGTTGTATATTTTTAGATATGGTGGCATTTTGAATGTTTTAGGTATGGCATGTGGGGCTGCCTCCTCGATGTATGGCTGTTCCACGAACCGGCCGACATCCCGTTTTGGCAGGAGTTTCGGGGCGCCTGGTATCTTATCAACTCTTTCTTGGTGCTCCCTCATCTAGTCGTGGAGCGCTTTATTCTCATTCTCCATTTTTCCACTTTCTTTAGAACAGCTACGAGGGCGTCATTACCTGCATCAACAACGGTGTGAGGGTTACCTGTTGGGGGAGGAGCGTGTTGCTCGTTGATGATTATTAGGGTGTCAACTCGCACGGTGCTCCTACTCGCCACTTGAGCGGGTTTGTCGAGTATACTGTTTAGGGTGCTTGGCAGCCATGCTTCCAATAACTTTCTCACTACGGGCAACGCTTCTTCCGTCGTGGACATAGAGGCCCCCTTCTTATGTGAAGCGGTTACACTCCCATGAGGAGGGGGTGAATCACTTTGCCTTGGTGAGGCGCTCGGTGTCGCATCCTCCTCGCCTTCCCTGTCCATCTCGTTGATGGTGCCTAGGAGGTTGGTGGTGACACCCATCATTGCTTTCAGTCTTTCCTCTCCTTTTCGTGCCATTGTTAGCTTGTGCAAACGGGAAAAAAAGGAGCTTTTGTTGTTGTTTTTTTTATCTAGAGGAAATGAAGATCTTTAACTAGGAAGTCCCTACAGACGGCGCCAAATTGTTTGACCAAAAAGTTTGAACCCTTTTAGTTAAACCAATTTAATAAAGAGATGAGGGATGAATCCAAGTTAAAAGTAATAAATTCTAGATACGAAATCAATCAACCTAGACAGCATGAGTCCGTGTTCAAGTTGACAAATGCCGAGTTAATGCTCTATGACTAACAATCAATATGATGATGGAAACATGCAATAAATGTGACAAATGACATTAAATGTAATTAAAAGGAATTTGTCACCTAAAGGTTGGATGAGATGGATGATTCCCTCCCTTGAGTACAACACGTGACAACAGACAAGTGAAGTGGATTATGTGTTCTTGGATCTTGTGAGCTAAAGAGGAATGCTATGTGATGGAACCAAACAAGAGAGACAAAACAAGCTTTTTATATATTGCTGATAGTCAACTCTTTACAAGATCCTCTTCTCACAAAGGTCCGGAATCCCCTTTTTGTTTCCTCTCTCTTCCTATTTATAAGGGATATTCTTAGAAAACCCTAGAAAAGTACAATGTGAGGGAATATTCAGCAGAATATTCCTATTCACAGTCATAGGAACATTCTAACAATTGTTGTCGTTGCTCTGTACTCGACCTCGGCACCGGCCTCCCCCTTTGAGCGACTCCTCGCCACTAGACCGTATTTGGTTTTGACCTCGGCCTCTGCTCGTCCATTTGCATTCGCTACACTAAACCTAGTTTTGACCCATACAATCCACTAAATCCGCTCCACCTTAAACAGGGTGATTATGACTCGTTTAATTGACTTGACTTAAGATATTGAATCAGAAATGACCCGTCAAAATATCAAGTCGTAGTGAGTCAAACAACATACTCCAGGGATCAAATTTTAACCCTATGTAATTAGTGTCTATAACCATGAATTCGGTTGACTATTTATGTAAAAATCCTATTAAAATTCAAAACAAGCCCCCACAAACGAGTTTGATCATATTGGGTGGGTTTATGATCCTTTATTTGATTCCTTTTTCACATAAACAAACGTGAACTCTTTCTTAATCCATCCCACCTGTAAAAAAGAGAGGTGAGATATGCATGTGACGAAGTGGTCAGAGTATGTCCCGAGAGGGATAGCAGTAAAACATACCTCCATATATAGAAGAGAGTCTCTTGGCAATGGCCCAAGAATTGTTTGATTAGAAGATAAAAATTGAAGTAGTGGGAGAAGGTGAGGGGGATAAGATAAGACTACATTAAACGTCGTGGGGACGGCGATGATGTAGAGATGGCAAGGCAACAACGAAGCCGGCCATTCGCACCACGTGGTTTGTCTCGGTCTACACGGGAAAAAGCTCTTTTTTATTTGTTTTTCTTCTTTGTCCTTTTCTTCCTTTTTAAAATTTAAAAAGTTGTTGTATGATCTATAAGTTAAGGATTCGAGCTGTCTATGTAGTTGTATACGGGTAAAATCGAAGCTATGGATACCTGATTTTCAGGTGAGACAAACGAAGCAAGGACATGACTGCAATGAATCGGAATCGAAACCAGGAGCCTCTCGTATAAAGGCCCGACCAAAACACTCGCCCTCGGAGCTATCAAGACCACGCCCCCGGGTCCGGTTCGAGCTCCAAGACCTTGGAGAGCATTACCAAACTACCGTGCACGATTAACGACGGGCCGTGATATCCGTGTCCAACCGGATATCACGACGTGAATCTCGGCCTGTATCAGCGGTGGATCAGTGATTAGCGAAAAGGAAGATTTTTATCTTTCTTAGAAATGTACTTAGGGTAAAACTCCCCTACTATATAAAGGGAAAACTGATTATTCATTAGAGACTCTATAACACGCATATCAAGGCAATATACATTTGTTTCCTCTGCTTCTAAAGATTATCCTAAGTTCTTAGTTTTGTTCATAGCCCTTCATAAGTGTTTGATTCTGAGTCGAAGGCATGCTAATTGTTTGGATCACAACCGAGCCCAAACTCGCCTTACAACTGGTTTGGCCATTTATTTCATTTTTAATTTGCTCATCTAACGCTATTAATCACTTGTATTGAATTAGTCCACATATCCTTAAAATCGCGTATAAATTCAATTGTTATCCATTTTTAAGGGTAAACGGTAGTCATTACTCCCTCCGGTTCACAATAAGTGACCGATTTGCTTTTAGCACGCCCATTAAGAAAATACTAAATTCTATACAAAAATACCTACTATGACTAAACTACCCCTAATTAAACATTTAATGTGAGGAGTAAAAAAACTTTTTAGGGATATGTACATAGGGGTTATTTTGTAAAAACAAATTGAATACTTTCTTGATTACATAACTGAACACTTATTTTGAACCAAAATGAAAAAGGAAACTGGTCACTTATAATGAACCGGAGGGAGTAATATTTATTAAAATAAGTTATTTACATAACACCCCTAAAAATGTGATCCTTTCATAGATTACATGTGATTGCGAGATACTTTGTGTATCGAGCTGAAAGAAAAAAGAAAAAATTATGTATTTATAAAAATAGGTGCTGATAAATAAAGTAGCTTAAGAGGAAGTCCCGAGAAATATCTGCAAACGTGGGTGGTAGATTGAGTTTTCCAAGTCAATTGGAGTGGGAAAGCATGTTGGGATCCTACATTAGCCAAGTTGATACTATCAATAGCTAAAATTGAAGTGCATAAGAGCACATTCAGGAATCCCATGTGACTCTCTACCTTTTCACCATCAGTCCTTGCTTCATCTACTTAATTTTCTTTTGTTTTTTGAACATTCAGTATTGAAATTTATTGGTTAGATTCGAATTTGCAACAAGTAAACAAACAAAGATAATAAAATGTTCTTTATCAGATTTTTTTCCCGATCCTAGATATCAAATAGAAAATCTTTAATTAAGAGTAGAAGAAATTCGTTTGTTCTATCACACTCCTTAAATACAGGCGCGGAAGGAAAGTATTAGCTATCGGTTTGGACGGAATCTAATAGTTTAGTTACTGCCTCCCAGAATATCCTATATCAACAATAGTGGGGATATATAACGCGCACAAAATGTGGAAGGTTTGGATCTCTATACGTACTAGTTCGAGAAGATTCGTTTCTCGCAAACTATACAGGAGTCAGGAGATATAAACCGCACTAAGGGAGCCTGATGCGACGAGCTCTGACTGAGGAGCAGAGGCGGATCTAGAATTTTTATAAAATCAGTGCACCACTAAAAAAAGGAGAAAAATAAAAGTATTAAGGAGAATTGATCCTTGCTCCTTTACGTAAATGACTCAGCATTCAGCTAAGTGCACTATTTAGCCTCTTTGTAGCATGAGTGCCAACTAAAGGTATTAATCGGGTTAGGCCGGCCCACTAACAACCCGGTTTGACCTGGTTCAGCCCGGTTCGGTAAGGGGTGTGACGGGTTGGCTACGGTAGGGGGGTTGTGCTGGACGGGGTTGGGCTTTTTTTTGCTAGCGGTGCATCGGAACCCGGCTAGCCCGCTAACCCTTCCAACTCGATTTATGTTGTAATATTTTAAAAAAAAATCCGACAGTTGCCAACAGTCAAAATAAAAAATGATCGTTGGAAAACGGCCATTTTTTGCACTTTTAGCTATTTCGGGCTCCCTCCTTACTAAACTAGCCCCTTCATCCCCTAATAATTGATAAATTACATTCTTAGCCTTTTAATAACTATAAATAGCCCTCCTCTTCTTCATTTTATTTCACAACTTGCTCTCTTCTTCTACTCTAATTCTCTCCCAATTCCCTTTTGATTATTGAATTGCTTATTGCTCTCAAGTTCAATTAATTAATATTTTAAGTTTATCAATTATTTACGGTAGCCACTACAATATTACAATTATCAAGTGAAGTGTGATTACCATTTTTGTTAGGTTCAAGTTAAATCATACCCCGTGCTTCTAGAGTGCACTCACATGTTTGGGAACACTTTGAGGTGGTAGAAGAAAATGAAAAAGTTTGCAAAGTTCAGTGCAAGAATTGTGGTCTAGTCTTTAATGTTCGTCGAAAGGGGGAAGGCACAACTGGTTTAAGGAGGCATATCAAGGGTTGTCTTGAGTGTCCTCCGTCAATTCGTATTATAAGTTGATTTGAGATAATTTGTGTTATTTTGTATTTGTTAGACTTATTTAAACTTAATGTGTTAGTGTATTAGACAAGTTAATTTGAAGTATCATTATGCAATAAAAATATGAAATGAAAGCCTTTGAAGTTTAATCCTTACATATTGGTCTTATTAAATAATTTTATGTAGCCACTTAATTTCAATTTTCAAATTTTAATTCAAATTTCACATTTAAAACTTTAAATTTTAAAACTTTAATTTTAAGCCTTAAAAATTTTCAAACACCTAAGTATCAATAACATTGAATAAGAAAACAAAATATACTAAAAAAAAAAAGTAAGTAACCCAACCCGCTCCGGCCCTTTAAGCCCGGAACCGGACAGGCCCACCAAAACCCGAAAAATCCTAGCCGGAACCCCAGCCAACTCACCCGGAACAATAACTGGACGGGCTATTTGTTTTTCGTGTCCAGCCCAGACCAACACACCGGTTAACATCTTTAGTGCCAGCAGATAATATTAAATTAATTATAAAATAATATGTACATAAAATACCTAGTTTGGAAGAAAGATCATGAATTCACGTGCCCCATATATAAGCCTATAAGTCCGCCCCTGTTGGGATGGATGAAATCTCAATAAATACTTATTCATATTTGATGTTCATATAAATACTTGATGTAATTATTTACCATATGATCCCTTCATCTTATACCAAAAATTTCTAGTTTGAGCTTATGTTTTTCCCTTGAGTAGATCATATACCATGCATGTCTCTCTGGTAAATCATATGCGGCGTGAATTAGAACTTTGTCACATGAGTGTAACGTGAATCTAAATTAATCAGATCAGTATGTTTCGAACAAAAGTTTATAACAATTCTGTCGTTAGCACACAATATCATTCTATATCATTCTCATTTTTTCTTTCTTTTTAAATTTCTCTCTTGTAATAAAATAATAAAAGTAGAAGAACAATATTGCTGAGAAAGAGAGTAATTCTTATTGAATTTTGGGATGATTTATAATGGGGTAAGACCCCTCTATTTAAAGGGGAAAAATAACTTAGCCACAAAGTAAAACTCTCTAAAAGATAGACATTCACTCTAATTACAATTCTATTCATAATACTCCCCCTTGAATGTCTGCTCAATAAGTAATGTGCCTCATTAAAACCTTAACTAAAATAAAACCCCATGGGAAAAAAATCTAGTAAAGGAAAAAGAGTACACATATCTAACAATACGCCTTTTGGTTGCCTCGTTAAAAACCTTGCAAGGAAAACTCAGTGGGACAAAACCTTGTAACGGAAAAAGAGTGCAATGCGTATTAAACTTCCCCTGATGAGAGCATCATTTCACATCCTTGAGCCTTCGCATCCCAATCTTGTGCACTAACTTCTTGAAGGTTGACGTCGGTAGAGATTTTGTGAACAAATCAGCCATATTATCACTTGAACGAATTTGTTTCACATTAATATCACCATTCTTTTGAAGATCATGTGTGAAAAATAACTTTGGTGAAATGTGCTTTGTCCTATCTCCTTTTATGAATTCTCCCTTCAATTGGGCTATGCATGCTGCATTGTCTTCATACAAAATTGTAATGACCCGGCCGGTTGTTTTAAGAATTTACGCCCCGATCCCCTATTAACTGCATTCCCCGTGTTTGTTTCTGCTACTATGAGTTGCCGGGAAGATTTATTTGGAATTTCGGAGAGTTTTGGGACACTTAGTCCCTAAATGAGAGTTTAAGTTTTAGAATTTGGATCGTAGTCGGAACAGTGTGAAGACGGCCTCGAAACGGAATTTCGTTGGCTCCGTTAGCTCCGTTGGGTGATTTCGGATTTAGGAGTGTGTTCGGAATGTATTTTGGAGGTCCGTAGCTTAATTAGGCTTGAAATGCCGAAAGTTGAATTTTTGAAGTTTGCGGTTCGATAGTGAGATTTTGATATCGGTGTTGGAATGGAATTTCGGAAGTTGGAGTAGCTCCGTAGTGTTGAATGTGACGTGCTTGCAAAATTTCAGGTCATTCGGACGAGGTTTGATAGACTTTTTGATCGAAAGCGTAATTTGGAAGTTTTTGGAATTCTTAGGCTTGAATTCGATGAGGATTTGGTGTTTCGATGTTGTTTGAGGTGTTTTGAAGATTGGAATAAGGTTGGATAGTGGTATATGACTTATTCGTGCTTTTGGTTGAGGTCCCGGTGGCCTCGGGATGATTTCGGATGGTTAGCGGGAAATTTGGAGTTGAGAGTTTACAGCTGAAGCTGCTAGTCTGCTGTCATAACCGCACCTGCGGCCTGGGTACCGCAGGTGCGAGCCCGCAGAAGCGGTTGAAGTGCCGCAGATGCGGTTTGAGGCGAAAAGGGAGTTCACCGCAGATGCAGTCAAGGGCACCGCAAAAGCGGCACCGCATCTGCGGAAAGGCAGTTGTAGGTGCGGAAAGCCCCATTTAATGAGATGTCGCAGATGCGATCAGGTCTTTGCAGGAGCGGAACCGCAGGTGCGGTCCCAGAGCCGCAGATGCGGTTTCACTGGTCAGAAAAGGGGCAAAACGAGGGTTTAGTTTCAAAAGTTAGAAAAATTGATTTGGAACTCGGGAGAGCGCGATTTTGGGAGATTTTTGAAGAGGAAATCAGTGGGTAACGATTCCTAATCCCTTTCTAGTTGTATTCCTCTAATCTAATCTTAGTTTTGTCATTTAATTTCGGATTTGGGATGAAAATTGGGGAAAAAGTTGGAGAAAGTTCTTAGACCTAAATTTCGAGTTTTGATTGGGAATTTGACATTGGATTTGGATAATTTTGATATGGTTAGACTCGTGAGAGTATGAGGATTCTGAACATGTAAATTTTACCCGATTTCGAGACGTGTGCCCGGAGGGCATTTTGGTCATTTTTCCTAATTTCGCGTATTAGCTTAGAATTAATTAGTTGAATTAGTTACTTGAAGTGTTATTTACATTATGCAATTTATTTGAATAGATTCGGGCCATTTGGAGTCGAATACTCGTGGCAAGAACGTGGTTTCGAGTTGATTTTTGAGCCGGTTCGAGGTGAGTGACTTGCCTAACCTTGTGTGAGGGAAACTCCCCTTAGTATTTGGTTTTGTTGATAATTGAAATGCCTTATACGCGAGGTGACGAGTGTACTTGTGCTAATTGTTGAAAATCCGTTTTCCTTAAGTAACTATAAATGTGATTTCCTTTTTCCCTGTTCATACTGCGTGTAATTTAAGCCTGCTATTAGCCTAGGGAAGCATGTTTAATTGACTTAATTGCTTTACTTGCTCAAATTGCCTTATGTGGATTATGTGCAGCATGCTAGGTAGAAATACCTGTTTTACTTTGGTATGGGGATTTGAATTGAATTGAGTATTCTTCGTGTTGCTGTTGTGTGTTTACTTTGGGACTACGGGACGGTATCCCGGGAGATCCCCATGTATGTTTACTTTGGGACTACGGAATTGTATTCCGGGAGATCCCCCTGCACTTCTATATTGGAACTACGGGACTGCACCCGGTAGATTCTCCCAGTACTGGATATTTACATTTGGGACTACGGATCGGGATTCTGGTAGATCCCCGCGCATTATGAGTTGGACTACGGGACTGCACTCGGGAGATCCAATGGATATTTATATTTGGGGACTACAGGACGGTATCCTAGGAGATCCCCGATTGTTATCTCTGTGTGAGCTTTATTCCTTTCCGTGATTATTTTGTCTCTGTTATAGCTGCTGTTGTTCTTTCTATCCTGTGTTACTCCTTACTGTTGCACTTAACGATACTGTCTTATTCTATACCGTTATACCTTGTATTTCATTTAACCTCAGTAGGGCCTTGACTTTCCTCGTCATTACCCGACCGAGGTTAGGCTTGGCACTTACTGAGTACCGCTGTGGTGTACTCATGCCATTTCTGCGCATGTTTTTCATGTGCAGATCCAGGTACTCTCACTCAGTCTTATCACCCTTGAGGCGAGGCGCTTTTGTAGAGATTTCGAGGTATATCTGCCGCGTCCGCAGACCGAGGAGTCCCTTTCTATTCTCTGTACTAGTTTAGCACTTCTGTATTTTCCTTGTTGATAGACATTTCTGGAGTTAGAGTGTTTTTATGTATCTCTTAGCTTGTGATTCATGGGATTCCGGGTTTTGGAAATTTTTTCAGTTTTTTTTTGAGATCTTGTATTGGTATATGCCGAGCGGCATCCTAAACACTTCTCCATTTATTTATCTTCAGTTTTTATTAGTTTTTCGCATTTGTGTTCCTTTTTTTCGAAATTGTTAGGCTTACCTAGTCGTAGAGACTAGGTGCCGTCACGACAGTTCACGGAGGGCGAACTTGGGCCGTGACAAAAATTGTGGGTAGTTTGTCACATTTCAAACCACATTTGTCTTGAATAAGATGTATTATAGACCCCAACCACACACATTCTCGACTTGCTTCATGAATAGCAATTATCTCAGCATGATTAGATGAAGTAGCCACAATTGATTGCTTAGTCGATCGCCAAGATATGGCAGTGCCTCCACAGGTAAACACATAACCTGTTTGAGATCGAGCCTTGTGTGGATCGGATAAATACCCAGCATCGGCATAACCAACAAGATCAGAACTGCAATTATTGTCATAAAATAAGCCCATATCGGTAGTCCCTTTTAGATACCGCAATATGTGTTTGATTCCATTTCAATGTCTCCTTGTGGGAGCAGAGCTATATCTTGTTAAGACATTAACTGAAAAAGTTATATCAGGCCTTGTAGTATTAGCAAGATACATTAGTGCACCAATGGTACTAAGATATGGTACTTCAGGACCAAGTAGCTCTTCATTCTCTTCTTGAGGTCGGAATGGATCCTTATTCACATCAAGTGATCGAACAACCATCGGAGAACTTAATGGATGTGCTCCATCCATGTAAACTGTTTCAATACCTTTTCTATGTAGGTAGATTGATGAACAAAAATTCCGTTTGCCAAATGTTCAATTTGTAAACCAAGACATAATTTTGTCTTTCTGAGATCTTTCATCTCGAATTCCTTCTTTAAATAAACAATTGCCTTTTGGAGTTCTATAAGAGTTCCAATAAGGTTTATGTCATCAACATATACGGCAAGTACAACAAATTCCGATGTTGTTTTCTTTATAAAAATACATGGACAAATGACATCATTTATATAACCTTCCTTTAATAAATACTCGCTATGACGATTATACCACATTCGTCCTGATTGCTTTAGACCATACAATGATCTTTGCAATTTGATTGAAAACATTTCCCGGGACTTTGAGTTATGTGCGTTAGGCATTTTAAATCCATCGGGAATTTTCATGTATATCTCATTATCAAGTGAGCCATAAAGGTAGGCGGTAAACACATCCATTAAATGCATGTCAAGCTTTTCATGGACATCAAAACTAATGAGATAACGGAACGTTATAGCATCCATAACGGGTGAATATGTCTCTTCATAATCGACACCAGGCCTTTGTAAAAATCCTTGTACAACAAGGCGTGCCTTATATCTTTGTACCTCATTTTTCTCATTCCTCTTGCGTACAAAGACCCATTTATAGCCAACAGTCTTAACACCATTAGGTGTTTGGACTATAGGCCCAAAAACTTCACGTTTTGCAAGTGAATTCAACTCTGATTGGATTGCTTCTTGCCATTTTGGCCAATCACATCTTTGTCGACATTCTCCAACAGATTGAGGTTCAAGATCCTCACTATCTTGTATAATGCTAGATGCAACATTATATGCAAAGACATAATCCACCACTATATCCAATCGATTCAAATCCGTCTCAATATCGATTGGATTTATTGATAGTTCCTTATTTTCTTGAGTCTCAGGCTCAGTGATTTTCTCATGAATCTCAGGATTGGTTAAATCGTGGATTTCTTCATGAGACTCTTTCATAGTGTCATCTTGATCATTTGTTTTCCTTTTTCTAGGATTTTGATCCTTAGAACCTAATGGTCTGCCACGTTTTAGGCGTGCTTTTGACTCATTAGCTATGACACTAGAAGATTGTCCAACAGGGACATCAATACGGATTGGAATATTCTCTGCAGGGATATGTGATTTTGTTATCCTTTTCAGATCCGTAAATGCATCTGCATTTGATTTGCCATTTTTTTTACAAATGAATAATCTTTTGCACCTTTTTTTCACAAATAGAGGCACGTGGATCAAGATGAGACAATGATGTATTTTTCCACAAAATTTCCCTTTTGGTTTCACCATTTTCTCCCCCTAATTTTGGAAAAAGTGTCTCATCGAATCGACAGTCTGCAAATCGTGCAGTGAGCAAATTCCCGGTTAATGTTTCGAGGTAGCGAATAATGGAGGGTGATTCAAACCCTACATATATTCCTAACCTTCTTTGGGGGCCCATTTTGGTGCGATATGGCAGTGCTATAGGCACATATACTGCGCATCCAAAAATTCTTAAATGGGATATATTAGGTTCATGACCCAAAACTAATTGTAAGGGGAAATATTTATGATAATTTGTCGGTCTGAGACGAACTAGCATTGCTGCATGCAAAATGGCGTGACCCCAAATATAAGTGGGCAACCTCGTTTTCATGAGTAACGGTCTTGCTATAAATTGCAGACGTTTAATTAAAGACTCTGCAAGGCCATTTTGAGTGTGAACATGAGCTACAGGATGTTCCACTTTTATCCCAATTGATAAGCAATAATAATTAAATGCTTGGGATGAAAACTCAACAGCATTATCAAGTCTAATAGACTTAATTGGATAATCGGGGAATTGCGCCCGTAATCGAATTATTTGTGCCATTAATTTTGCAAACGCGAGGTTGCGAGATGACAATAGGCACACATGAGACAATCTAGAAGATGCATCTATTAAGACCATAAAATATTTAAACGACCCACTAGGTGGGTGAATAGGTCCCCAAATGTCCCCTTGTATACGTTCCAAAAACGCAGGGGACTCAATCCCGACCTTTATTGGTGATGGTCTAATAATTAACTTGCCTTGATAACAAGAAGTGCAAGAAAATTCATTATTTAAAAGAATCTTTAAATTCTTTAATTGATTCCCATTTGAGTTTTCTATAATCCGTCTCATCATAATTGATCAGGGTGTCCCAATCGATCATGCCAAAGTATAAAAGTATTGGAATCAGTTACCTTTTGGTTTACAATAGAATGTGCCTCAATTGCACTAATTCTTGTCCAATACATGCCACAAGATAAAGATGGGAACTTCTTAATAACCCTCTTTTGGCCAGAGACATTCTTGGTAATGAAGAGATATTCAAGATTATTCTCATCTATTGTCTCAATATGATATCCATTTCGGCGGATATCTTTAAAACTCAACAAGTTCCTTTTGGACTTGGAGGAGAACATTGCATTATCTATGATAAGTATTGTTCCCTTGCGCAGAGTTATAGCAGCTCTTCTAGAGCCTTCGATTAAATTACTACTACCAGAAATTGTAGTAACATCTGCCTTACACATACTTAAATGAGAGAAATATTTCTTCTCTTTGAATATTGTATGTGTCGCACATGAATCAATTAAACAAATATTTTTACAATTGAACTTTGATCCAAGTTTGTTTTATGAGATATCCATATTTGCTTCCCATGTTTTGACATACAAAAGAAATATACGAATAAATATTAGTATTTTCAGAGATAAAGGAAAAGAGACAAAGTGAAGTCAATAACTCAATAATGACTTATTCAATCAGTTTGATGATAATTTTCCATATGACACAATCTTTGATTGAACAACTTAATTAGAAAACAAATATTGTATTTTAATAAAAATTTCGTATAGTGTCAGTTGATTTAAAAGCTTTAGCAAATAGTTTCACGCTAGTTTGTAAGACACTTTTTCGTTTGCAAGTTTTCGTCCTTTTTTTTTAGTAATTTTTTTCTCACGATTCTCAACTCCTAACATAAATTACAACTGATACTGACTATAAATTTTCACCATTCTCAAACTTTATTCAATGGCAGATTATACTAATTCGACATACTAATTAAAACTACTATTCATGTAAACTACGATACATGATGTATATTCACTAACTAATACGAATAAGAAAAATAAAATAAAATCAAACTACTCAATCTTCTTTAACCACAGATCCATCACCGATCAAGTGGTCTATTTTTCCATCAGGGCACTCAAAGAAGTCTGCCACATCTAAGTGGGTGATATCAAATTCATTGTCATAGACAAAATTAGCTTCAGGGCCTTTATTCTTTAGAGATGCTTGATAAAGCTCAACCAAATATCTTGGTGTACGACAAATATTTTTCCAATGCCCTTTTCCACCGCAACGATAACATTCAGTTTCTGAACCATTTGCCTTTAGCTTCTCATCTTTCCCTTTCCACTTTTGGTGGTTATTTTTCTTTGGGGGGTGATTAACACTAGGAAAATTTCTTCCTTGTCTACGGCCACGACCACGAATAGGGCCACGGCCTTTTCCACACTTAGCATAATGGGAATATACCTCATCCACTTCAGGCAATGGTGTAGACCCAGTGGGTCGATTTTCGTGATTTCTCATGAGCAAGTCATTGTTTCGTTCAGCCACAAGGAGAAGAGAAATCAACTCAGAGTACTTCTTGAACCTTTCTCTCTGTACTGCTGTTGCAAGACCATATTGGAGGCATGAAACGTTGTAAACATTTTTTCAAGCATACCATAGTTAGTGATAGTATCTCCACAGAGTTTCAATTTAGAAGTAATTCTGAACATCGCAGAATTATATTCAGAAACAGACTTAAAGTCTTGGAGCATCAGATGAGCCCAATCATATCGTGTTTGTGGAAGAGTGACCAACTTTAAGTTGTCATATCTTTCCTTTAAGCCATTCCACAAAACAAGTGGATCTTTGACTGTGAGATATTCTATTTTCAACCCTTCATCAAGGTGATGGCGCAAGAAAATCAAGGCCTTAGCACAGTCTTGGGTGGATGCTTTAGTTTTGTCTTTAATGGCGTCTCGAAGACCCATTCCATCTAAATGGATTTCAGCATCCAACACCCATGTCATATAGTTCTTGCCCGAAATTTCAAGGGCAACGAACTTTCTTTTCATAATATCAGTCATAATTAAAAGAGGAGAAAAGTTATATCTTAGTCTTCTCAAAGAGCTTCTTGAGACGATAGAGTGTCGTGCTGATAACGTGTAATAAAACAATAAAAGTAGAAGAACAACATTGCTGAAAAAGAGAAAGTAATTCTTATTGAATTTTGGGATGATTTACAATGGAGTAAGACCCCTATAAATGACTTAGCCACAAAGTAAAACTCTCTAAAAGATAGATATTCACTCTAGTTACAATTCTATTTGTAACATCTCTAATACTTTTAAGCTACAATTGGCAAAAGCAAGACTAAGCCCACGTATTAGTCCCGTATTTGATGGAGTATCTATTCTAGGAACTTTCCATAGGTTAGAACTTAGAGGTTTGGAAGAAGAATACGCAACCATTGTTTATGTTTATAGCCTCGATTGCGTACAAGATTTTACTTCATTCGTGCATATAACATTAATTCATAGAAGTGTGGAAACGGATCCAAGATTTAATATTTATGGGTTTCTGTAATAACCTTGGGTAAACTTTTAATAGTAATTGAGTTTACATTCAAATATTTATAGCTATTTAGTAAAATTTTCGAACACAATTACACTGTTTGGACAAAAGCTACTGGGTTCACGTGAACCCATAGTTCGCAAGGTGAATCCGCCCATGCTGAGGAGGCTGCTGATTGATTTTAATGTTGCCTAAGGGTCGTTTTTATGAGGATTAGAAAGATAATCTCGACATAAAGTTCAAGATTATTTTATCTCGTTTAGATGAACTCTTCGATAGAATTAATACCAAAATCATTGGTAGTTACAGATTTTAATTATTAGCACTACTATTTTTTCTGTAAAATATGTGTCTGAGTTGGAAAAAAAATTCTCTAGATTCAGGAGTTTGGTACTTTGGTTGCCTCCAAGTTTCCAACAATAGAATAAAGAAAGTTGGGCAAAGATCCGTTGGTGTTAAGGGATCAGACTCCAGTTAATTACTTAATTATTATGACATTTAGCAGCACCTAACTTCTTTTTCCTCTTTTTCTAGAAATGGAGGAATACTAATAATTCGTTTAGATCCTGTAAAACAGAATGATAGATACCCTTAAACTAAGAATATGTAGCAAAATAGACAATATGGAGTGCATTAATCCAACGTGCCAAACATTAGACCCGCAAAGATTTAGTATATCATTCAATGAAATTAGAAAAATAATTAACGAAAAGAAAGAAAGAATTCGTCTACTAAATATATGCCATTCTGTTGAGACAAGGTGGTATGCTTCAACCATAATACTTACCATTTTCTCTAACTACATTTATCCAAGTTTATTGAAGATATAATTAATTCTACCCTCTTTAATATTTTATGCTTATAAATGAGATGGTCACCAACTTATTATAGTATGGAGCAAATAGAGTTTTTGAGTTCAAGTATCAATGCCACCTATTACCAAAAAGACTAAGTCTTCACGTGAGGGAGCGTATTGAAGATATAATTACGACAACAATAACAATAACAACCCAGTGAAATCTCACAAGTGGGGTCTGGAGAGGGTAGTGAGTACGCAAACCTTACCCCTATCTCCGAGGGAGTAGAGAGGTTATTTCCGAAAGACCCTCGGCTCAAGAAGACGAAAAGAACAAATACATCAGTACCATCAATAGAAAACATAGAAAACAGCGACATAAGAACTCGAAAATAGATGGAAAGCAATAACAATAACAAGTAAATAACGCCCTATACTATGGAAAACTAAGGAATAGTATGAACACAACATTAACCACTAACAATCTAATACAAACTCTGTCAGGTTAGCCTCACACCCCGATACGAAACAGACATTACTCAACTACCTCCTAAGCTACAGCCCTAATGCTCGACATATTGAAGATATAATTAACGAGTAAATAATAAAAGCATGTTCCGATTAAGAGTTTAAGTTTTCATATGAAACGGTCACACAATTCAATAAAATTTTCCAATATTTTACTTTGTGCAACCTAAGCTAGTGCCACATAACACCAAAACTAGCAAATGTGGTATAGGGAAAACTTGAGCTTAAAGCAGAAACAAGCAGTGAAATTGAAGGTTGCCTTTAAGGCTTAAAATGAACATGTTTTTAAGTTTTGTCCACTTCCAACTGCTCATTTTGCATTCCAAGTTTCCACACATATCCTCATTTACAATACATACATAGCTAGCTGTCTTTGGATTAAAATAACAAACTTACCTAACTTTATATATCAGCATACTAATGTGTGTGCCCTTTCACAAACCAAAGAAAATTCTGTATGTTTTCTGATCTTTCCCTCTCAAAATATAATCAACAAAATATCATCAAAGAATTGCAAAAATGGAGAGCAAATACAAGTTTTTTCATGGAACACTTGAAGTCTCTATTTTCCGGGCTACATCTCACAAGTCATCTATTCCCTTCAAGGTAAGTGATTCATTACAAACACAGATTTTTTGTTGCAATAACAATCTTTTTTAATAACCGAGAAATTCCCGAGAGCCATTTAGTGTACACTACGAAACCTAGTGGATATAGAGCTCGTCCTTGTATCCTTATTCACTTAAATATTAGGCTTTTATATGTGATATGGTTCGAACGCTGATGTGCGCCTCATAAGCGGATCCAAAATTTAAGCTCCATGGGTTCAACTTTTAAGGTTATTAGTATTGAACCCAGCGGCATATCCAAGTTGAGAGATATGGGTTCACATGAAACCATACTCCTCTCCCTAAATCATGTATAACAATGTTAAATTTCTTCAAAATTGACAGTTCAAATCGCACTCTGAGCAGTCTTGTTTTCAACACGGTGTGTGTGTGTGTGTGTGTGTGTGTGTGTATATATATATATATATATATATATATATATATATATATATATATATATATATATATATATATATATGTGCGTGTGTGTGCGTGTGTGAAAATTACTAAAATTTCAAAAAGAACATTACTTTGAACCTTTAATTTTAAAAGTGTAGTGGGTCATGGTAAAGAGACTAAAGTTAAACCGGTCAAATATATATTCTAGATCTACCTCTTCAAAATAGTGTAACCATCATCTTAAAATCCTGAATCCGCCTCTGATTGAACCCATAGTGTTTTTAAAGTTCTGGGTTCAAATTGATTATTCGTTATAATTTTAGTGAATCTTTAAACATAAATTTAAATTTTGCGATGAAAATACTGGGTTCAGATGAACCCCGACAACAAAATGCTGCATGCGCCTTTGGTGCGCCTAATCCTGCATCACGCACTACGCTCTTACCATTCGATCAAAGCCCTTTGGGCTACAATAACAATCAGTTTTTAAGGCCTAAAAATCCTCTTTTGGTTTTTTTGCAGTGTATTTCAGCAAATGGAAAACCTGCATATGTGACAATCAAGATTGATAACAAGACAGTAGCAAAAACAACACAAGAACGTGATCGTGTATGGAACCAAACCTTTCAAATCCTCTGTGCTCATTCTCCAAATACAACTATTACCATTACTCTAAAGACAAAGTGCACCACCTTAGGAAAATTCACTATTCATTCTCATAAGCTCTTAAATGAAGCAAGTTTAGTTGAGGGATTCTTCCCACTTTCAACTGAAAACAAGAAGTCAAAGAAGAAACTGAAATTGCAATTCATTTTGTGGTTCAAACCAGCAGAATATGAACCAAGTTGGGGAAGAATACTAGAGAATGGTACATTCACAGGATTCAAAAATTCCACTTTTCCTCAAAGAGCAAACTGTAGTGTAACTCTTTATCAAGATACACATCACCAACATACATTTCAACCACCATTTCAACATTCCAAGAGACCCAAAAACTTGTGGGAGGATATATACAGAGCCATTGAGGGTGCAAAGCATTTGGTTTATATTGCAGGCTGGTCTTTCAATCCTAATTTGGCCCTGGTAAGTGGAAAAAACTACCATTATTTCTATTTATTTTTTTGCACAGTTTTACGCGTACGTTGCTGAATTGTGTGATCATCTGATCTAAAAGCTTAAGTTGTTACCAATATCACACTTTATTTACTTAATTATGTCTTCAACGCGTCCTTTACGTGGGGCTGATTCTTTTCCATGGATCAAGCACATGATTTTATTTTAAGATAATGGGTAGAAGCAAGGCTCGAACTTAGAGCCTCTGCCGGCTCTGACCATGTTGAATTGTTTGACCATCTCATCTAAAAGTATAAACTATTATTGCAGGGTGGTCTTTCAATCCTAATTTGGTCCTGGTAAGGGCAAAAAACTACCGTTACTTCTATTTTTGTTGCACGGTTTTGTCCCTTACACTGCCGAACTATGCGATCATGTGATTTACAAGCTTAAGTTGTTAGAGATAACATACTATATTTACTTAATTATGTCTTCAACACCCTTCAAGTACGTGTCTGGTTCTTTTTCATGAAGCAAACACATGAAAATTAGTTTTGATAATCCGTGGAAGTGAGACACGAATCTAAGGCCTCTACCGGCTCTAATATCATGTTGAATGGTGTGATCATCTCATCTAAAAGTCTAACTTGTTATAAAGAATATATCTTTGTTTACTTAATTACGTTCATTTCATTTTTGTTGCAATCTTTTATGCATACACTTTGGAAACTGACGACTTCTTTTTTCAGGTCCGTGATCCTAGTACAGAAATTATGCATGCAAAAGGAGTAAAGCTAGGCGAATTGCTTAAGCGCAAAGCAGAAGAAGGTGTGGCTGTGAGGATCATGCTTTGGGACGACGAAACATCCTTACCAATCATCAAGAACAAAGGAGTAATGAGAACACATGACGAAGATTCTTTAGCTTATTTCAGAGACACAAAAGTAGTATGCAAATTAGTTCCCAGATTACACCATAAACTCCCCTCATTCTTTGCACATCATCAGAAAGCAATAACAGTAGATTCAAGAAGTCATCTATCTTCAACTAGTCGAGAAATCACTAGCTTTATCGGTGGTTTAGACCTTTGTGATGGTCGATACGATACAGAAGAACACTCCTTGTTTAAAACTCTCAACACAGAATCACATTGTTACGATTTCTACCAAACGAGTCTATCTGGTGCAAGTCTACACAAAGGAGGGCCGAGAGAACCATGGCACGATGCTCACGCTCGTGTAACAGGACAAGCAGCTATGGATATACTCAACAATTTTGAACAAAGATGGAATAAGCAAATTGGCCCTTCTTTGCTCATTCCTATAAGATCCATTCCAGAACTAAACAATCAGCCAAACATGGCTTCTACTGATCGCGATTGGAACGTTCAAGTCTTTCGTTCAATTGATCATGTCTCAGCATGCCCTTTGCCTATGAACATGCCAATTGAAAGAAGCATTCATGAAGCTTATGTTGAAGCAATAAGGCGGGCTGATAAATTTATTTACATAGAAAATCAGTATTTCATCGGTGGATGTCACCTTTGGGAGCAAGATCAACACTGTGGCTGTAGAAATTTAATTCCAATAGAGATTGCACTAAAAGTTGCAAACAAAATCAAAGCTAAAGAGCGATTTGCTGTGTACATTGTGATACCAATGTGGCCTGAAGGATTGCCAGAAAGTGATTCAGTTCAAGATATATTGCATTGGACTAGAGAAACAATGAAAATGATGTATAAATTTATAGGTGAAGCAATTAAAGAAAGTGGTGAGCCAGGACATCCTAGAGATTACTTGAATATCTTCTGCCTTGCAAACAGAGAAGAAGAGTTCAAGGGAGAGTTTGTTCCTCCTTATTCTCCACATCCTGAATCACAATATTGGAAAGCTCAAAAGAAAAGAAGATTCATGGTTTATGTCCACTCTAAGCTCATGATAGGTATGAAAGTCTTCTTCCACTCAAGTTAATTTCACACCTGGCTTATGGTCACTGAACTTTATCTACTATAGCAGTAAAGTCACAGAACTATTTTTTGTCATATTAAAACAACTTAACTTTACTCACTATAATATTAAAGTCATTAAACTTACCTGCTATAATAGTAAAATCGCAAAGTTACTTTGTCACATTAAAGTAACTGAATTTTACCAAGTATAATGAAAAACCATATCCATCAAAGATCAAGGTGACTTTATTGTTACAAAGTTTGTTATTTTAGTGAGTAAAGTTCAGTGACTATGCGTGAAGTTAACTCTCCTCTACTCGTGTTGCTTATCGTTTAGACTAATAAAGCTGAAATGTTTACAACTCTTTCTCTAAATTATCAGTGGATGACACATACTTATTAATTGGTTCTGCCAACATAAACCAAAGATCCATGGATGGGCAACGAGACACAGAGATTGCAATAGGATGCTATCAGTCGAAAAGTGAAGAAAGTGACATTGATCAAAGAGACATTCATACATATCGCATGTCATTGTGGTATGAACATACTGCACAAGCAGAACAAGCATTCCAAGAGCCTCAAAGCTTAGAATGCGTGCAGAAAATCTGTTCTATCGGAGACCAAATGTGGAAGATTTACGATCAAGATGAAGTAGAAGATATGAAGGGTGTTCATTTGGTCACCTACCCTGTGAATGTAACTGCAGAAGGTCATGTAGAGGATCTAATGGAGAGAAATGGTCATTTTCCAGATACAGAAGCACTAATAAAAGGGAAGAGATCAAAAGTTTTAGCACCTACAATTACTACATAGCTGGAAAACCACATGAGTTGGAAGCTTGGAACCCTTTGTCCAATGATTTGTACATGCTGAATAGTGGTAGCAGGTTTCTTTATAAGTTTAAGTTGATTGTAAAACTACAAAGAGAAGAAACATCAGTTTCTTGTGACTACAGACATTAGCAATGCAATAAAAGAAAAGAAAAACAATAGCAATAGTCTTGAACTCATTTTCTTTTCACTTCATTTGAAACTATCCAGGTTCCTATCCATTTGTTATACACTTACATTCATTTATCTCTTGAAACCTGGATCCTGATTTTTTTTTCTTGTACATGTGTGCCAAAGATAGTTACAAGACCCAAATACCTTCCAGCATTAGTAGTTGCGAGTAGTCAAAAGCACATCGTGAATGCAATCATCTCAAAGGTTCTTGCCATTTCCATGGATTTCAAAATGAATAAAATTCAGAAACGCTCTTAATTCTTTCTTGTAAAACACATTTGTTTGACATTTGTTAATCCATGTCCATTGATATTGATCTCAACCACCTCGACGAAAATGATCACAGCTTTAGTCTGATCTAGCTATCGATTTTCCTATTATATTTGGTTAAACACTTCATTTTTTCTAGCAAATATTAACCGTCATAGCAATTATGTAAAAACCTTTTTTACCATATCGTCACATAAAATATATTACAGCAATGGCAACAAATGAATGCTTTGAACAAAGGACTATGCACATCTTTCTAGCATATTGTAGAAGGAAAGCTGTGACACAGCCAATGTGAGTCTGCAGCAAGGTTCTAGAATAAAATATTGTACAAGCAAATTTGTTCATTTCTACCTTGTAGTTGACTTGAACTGCCCTGATGCCGAAATTTCAAGGAAGTACAGACTTCCCATCATCAGTTCCTTTCAGTGAACTCTCTTTTGCATGAGTTGGGTTATAATTTGCAATGGCATCCTTTAATTTCTGGAGCTGCAAGATATTTTCCAAGAGTAAGTTTTTCTCAAAGGAAAACTGATTGAAAGGTGAAAACATGAGTAGTAGAAGAGGATATACTTACAATGTCATGGAAATCTTCTTACCAGAAATAAGCAAAAAAAGTTTAGGAAAACATATTATTGATAAAGAAATTTCATTAACCAGAGATACTCATGTAATGGAGTTTTGACTACAGCGATGAAATAAACAATTGGGCAGTGTCAAGTCAGCACATTCATGTGTAGGTTCATCAGAAACAAACTATTCCCAAGTATACCGAACAGGAAACACAACCATTATCATTGAATACCCAAAATCTACAAATCTTAATAGCCTTGGTGCTAAAGGGCCTAAAGTTAGATGGGAAGATACTGGAAGGAGTTGCTTATGGAGAGATGCGGAAGGGTTTGCTTTTTGTCAAGAATAGTTATCCAACCAATATCATAATTGTGGGTCCATAAAAGATTTAAATATTAGTAGACCTTCAAATGACCAAAAGATATATTGGTGTTTTCAGTAGTTCTTTCTCTGGGTTTACATAGAAAGACATATCAACAATTTCTTTTCAATGCTTCAGAAAACAAAAACGTTCACTTGTTTTCCACCATGTTACCATCTCAACTGAGCATGATTCCTTAGTTGATGAATAAAAGGTAGCTCAAAATGGTAACCGGATGAATAATTATTGTGTCCTTTTGGTACATTCTTTTCCCCTGCCTTATACCAAGATCTTATTTTCAAATTTTTTTGATAGGTAATGTAAGTATTTATTGATGTAAACCAACAAAAAGGTAATGCCGGTGAAATGTACATCCAAAAGAGTAAGAACATTACAGCATGTGTAAAGAACTAAGGAAGTCAATCATGGTGTCCAAGTTATATCCCTTTAGTCACTTACTCTCTTTTTCTTTGAGGCTACAGGAGAGAATGGAGTGTAAGAAGTATCTTAATGCAATTAGACACTGATGGAAAATAAAAATAAAATCACACCGATATGCACTTGATGTTCCTACCTTTGCGAGAGAGCAAGAAAAGGAATCCAACAGACCATCAACTCCTCTATAGAAGTGGAAATATGGGAGGACTTTTACATTTAAGCTTTTGCACAAGGACTTGTTCTCATCAAAGTTCACCTTAAGGAAAAGGATTTCTGGGTGTTTTTCAGCAATCATGCAGACCTGGCCATTGAAAAGCAAAAAACAATCCAGTTTTAATAAACGTATATATGAGTCATATATCAAGTTTGTTCAACTTCCAGGGGCGAAGCCACCTTTTGCTAAGGATGGTCAATCACCCTTCGGCAAAATATTAAAAAAAATTACACTATGTATATAAGTAAAATATTAGATTTTAAATGTACATAGCATATATTGAACACCCTTCGATAGGAATTTTTTTTACTTCTTTCAAGTCTGAACATCCTTTGAGAATTTTCTGGCTTAGCCACTGTTAACATCTATACAACATGGTATTCTCTTATAACACTGAAAATACGTCTGAAACAGAAAAAGATCTAACGTTTTCTACATTGGTCTCAATAATTTGGGATTATTCTCCTACTTATTTTATTCCATTCCAAAAAATACAAAACAGCACAGGAAATATAAGGTACTTGTGCACATAACATAAATTTAAAAGAAAAACTCCTAGGGATTAAAAAGGCCTCCAAATTGGATGGAACTATAAGATTTGAGAATCTCAATGAAGTGTAACGCCTCTTTTACATGAAATTCAATCTAACTGAATTTCTGTTTGTGTAAAAAAGCAAATGGTTCATTACTCAGGGAAATCTGAAATACTCACCTTGGGGAACAATGCGCGACAAGAAGCACACCATGTGCCATAAAAGTCAACAATGACTAATCTATCTCCAGCTTGACTTAAAGCATCTAAAAATTGTTGAGTTGAATGGATGTCAACCATATTTGAGGCATTCTTTTCCCACCATTTTGGTTGATCAGTTTCACCCGCAGTTGCACGTACCTGATGTCCAGAAAAAGAACACTGTTACTTGACATTGTAAGTTAAAACCAGCAATTGTTCATATAAGGAAAAATGGCTGTTAAGGGAACAGATGGACCCTAGAGACCTGGTCTAAATTGAGATGAATTAAAATTGAAAACCCAGTCTTTAGTAAAGTTCAAAACTTTGTATCTCTTTAAACGAATTAACAATTGAAGTGTGTGCGCCATCAAATTCTTGTGTTTCCCTTCTACTTACATATCTTAGCTTTTCTAAGAATTTTGAGAGCCATTGACAAATGCAGACAATAATTGTAAGCTAAAGTTTATCTGTATATAATTAAGTGTGTAGCATCGTTGTTTCAATAATCTAGGTAATTCGAAGTTAATTAACTGTGGGCATAGGCGGATCCAAAATTTTAACTTGATGGCTTCAATCTTCAAAATTCTTAACACTGAACTTGTAACATCACAGGTTCTAAATCTAATATTTGTTGAAATTTTGTCATTCGTCACATAAATTACCGAGAAACAAATATATGAAAGTAGGACATCCAGAAATTACCTTGAAAAGAAGGAAACGTTTGTTGGGGGCATAATCAGAAGGATTTACAGTATGGGAAGAGTGAACCCTTGTTTTCCATGAGTTCAATATAAAGGGCAGTGAATTTGAAGGAAGAGAAAAGGGGGAAAAGGGACAAAGTTTAAGTGAAAACACAGAGTACCCTTGCATACTCCGTCTCTTTTTATTTACATCACAAAGGAAATAACAAATACAGAATTAGAACTGGAATTGAAGGAGACAGCAGCCTAAATCCAAAGCTCCAAACTCTTTGAATCGACAAGAAGATGATGAGGCATAAGCAGCAATAGTGAATGTTGTGGATATAGGAACACTAGTTGAAATTTGGATTTATGCTACCGTCCTTATCCTTGTTGCTTTCATCCCAGGGAGCTTGTTGACCCAACAATCGCCACTAATTTGCCCAAGTGCTTTTGCTCACGGTCACGGGTATGGGCTCTCGACCAACCCGATTGCAGGAAGGGCAGCCACTTGTTAAATTAAAATTAAATATGCGCATAATTTATGTATTACTATAAATACATAATTAATGTAGTATAATTTATATATATGATTAGAAAAGTAAATAATAAATATATGATCGGTTATTTGTGTAAAAATATGAAAATATATACTTGGTTTCATTTTTAATCTATTTTTGTTATTGCTTAGGAGGAGAGAGTCCAATAGAAGTGTCATTAACGTTTGGAAACAAATACTTTGACTACAAGATTATATACAAAAGTACTTTATTCCTTTATCATAATGTTGTTTGAACTAGTTTATGCGCAACTCAATTGTTCTATTAATATATGTTACTAGTGTTCGGATCATCTTACTATCTCCCACCAAGTACCGGGATGCTCGTATTAAGGCTTAAACAAAAGGAAAAAATCATCTTATGTTTTTTTGCTTCCATCGAGATGTGAACTTTAGACTTCACAGTAAATACTTGTTATTGTCCCAAAAGATGAGTATTCTTCCTTTCGTTGAGCATCAAAAGAATGTTGCATAAACAACACAAAGGCGCATGATTTGGTGGCAAAATATGCAAAGAACTCAAATTACATCGGAACAGTGGAAGTTTTGTTTTATAGCCTATTTGTTCAATTTTCATTTTTGGGATGCACTTGGGTATCAACGGAGAGGAGCGATGTGTTAAGTGCTTGATCCATCCCCAAGAAGTGCTCGAAAGAGACTGACTTTACTGGCTATACTTACAATTGAAAAGATAACTGACAATATTTCAAAGTAACTTTTAAATACTTGATTTGGCCATAGAATGAACTATTGTGCTTTAACCATTAATAAGAGGTAGAGAATAAGTCGGTCTCTCCTAGCTATAACAAAGATGCGACTTCTTTTGTTTGCCTTGAACACAATATTCTACCAATCTTCTAGGTCTAGCTTTGATTTTGTGCTGTTATGACTTGACAGAGGGAATGACACTCTTATGACGAACTTCATCAAAAAGTTCGTATAAGCTTTCTCTAATATTAGAATGGCAAAATAATGATGATAAGGCAACAAGCAATCAAGTAGAAGACAAGTAGAAGACAACAAAAATACGTGGAAACTAGTCGCTGCGAGCATGCACAGATAATCGTGTTTAAACTCTGTATAATGCATGTTAATTCAATCAGGGCTTTAGGATGTTGACCCTTACATACTAACCCCATATTTCCATATCAAGTACGTCCCATGTAGGTCTTTTTTTTGCGTTTCAAGCACTAGCCCATCCAGTCCAGATGCTTACTGTAAAAGGCCAACCATATTAGCCTTAGTATTCTGTGATTTTGCTATCCCGTCCTATCTCTTAGAAAACACACTTGAAGACTAAAAAGAGTGTACTGACTATCGTCAAATCGATCAACCTGCTTTTTGGGTCTCTCTCTCTCTCTCTCTTTTTTTTTTTTTTTTTTTTGTGAATCCCACTTTTGCGTGTGTTGCTTTATGCTGCTGCTCATAGATAAAACCTCTGGGAGCATAAGATGTTAAAACCGGGTTCCCATCTTGCTAAATAACAGCACGGCAACTTCTGTCCATTTGAACGTTGTTATCCGACGTACAGGTTGTTGACTTTCTTGATGATTGAACGGAATCAAGCCATGGGTGATATGGAACTTGAAAAATATGCACATGGGTGATAGGGAAGTTGAAACAGGCATGGGCAGAAATATGTCCCCCTCCCCGTACCCCAATGGTGAATGTCGGAAGTCAACTTCCTGGATCACACGTGTGTGGGCTGATTCACGGTCAAGCTCCTCCCATTATAACACCCTTGAATTTGTGCCCAAAGTGGATATGAATTGGATTCCTTTCAAACTTCCCATTCAATATCATTCAGAAATATCCCAATTCAAATTGACTTGGAACAGATCGTCATGAGTTCCCCTAGATACCTCTTACCATTATCCGACAGCCCAGTCAAGGATCCCCAAATTAGGAGCCAAGCAAACTGACCGACTAAGTCAGAAAACATCCAACTATACTGTGTCCAGCTCTCCCACGGCCCAGAGGTCATAGTCCAGCTTTGTACCCCAAAAAACCTCCAATAGCATAAAGGCAACAAGATAAGGAAAAAGCAGATCATTGAACCAAGCTGCCCAGCTTTCTCATCTGCAAAAAGAAAAGAACAAACTATGATGTGAGCACTATTTGCAAGGAAAAAGAAAAGAAGAAAATAACTTTAGCATAAATGCTTTTGATAAACAAGACTCTCAAGGAGACAATTGTGCAAATTCAAGCAGCATTCTGAGTTCTAAAACTGCATACCATGACATAAAAGAACATGAAAATGAGTAAATTTACCAGTCACGTGATAGAACCACATAGTATGTTGATTCCTTCTTCCTATTAATTTTTCTTTAGGGTAAGTCTATGGGACCTATAAGCTTTGTGGAGTAATTATAGTTCATAAGAATTGAAAAGAAAAACGGAATCAATGAGCAATCCAAGTGGGACAATAGAGTGTCCATTCTTGAGCAGTTGCTGACCAGAAAAAAAATGTACTCCTTGCTCCATGGCAAACCCAAGATATTCTAGCACCTCCAGCACCTGGTTCATTTATCTCAAATGCCAAAAGCTTCTTCCTTGATCTTAATTTTCCTACAGCTTTACTCCGGAACTAAAATCCAACCGCCCTCAGTGATTGAACAATGAAATCTCAGCATCTTATCAAATTTACTGACCTTCTTCAAATTACAGAGTGATTCCCTTTAAATAACTGCCACTAACTAACTAATAGGTAAAGGTCACCCACCCAAGCACACAAAACCAAGTAGTAAATAATTTAGCAGTCCACCTAAATACAAGATTGCTGTGCTGAAAATAGCTGTAGTTGAACTGCAGACCATTGACCCCATCTCATAGAGATGAGATATGCTTCAACTACTAAGTAAAGAATGCAACATGAAACCCACGTAGAACGACACTGCATTATCCATTAATAAGGTGCACACACTGTCAGCAAGGTAGTAACCTACTTGCTTCTTCAACCCAAAAATTCAATTTGTATCTCCTTTTACGTCTGAACTGCAAAGTGAAAAACCATACTATAAACTAACATTGGTTTCCCATTTGTAACCCAAACACTGCTAACAAACGACAGGAATGAGCACCCAAGAGTGTCTCCTAGTGGCCAATGAAAAAGGTGCAAACCTTGGAGATCAGGGTTAGACAAAATACTAGGTGATTTCTTCTCATCTGGCTACACTTTGGTAGGCATAGTTACCTAACACCTCTGCCAATGCTAGCAGGTATGGTGAAATAGTCAAGAAGCATGCAAGCTGGGCCCAAACACCACCATTATTTTAATAAAAAAACGACTGCAAAACAGAACCTCAAAGAAAACTCCTCCCAACAATGCATTCAACATCAAGTAAATGGAAGCAAAGATTCCTTCTTTGTTTGACTTCCCTGATAAAATAAGTCTCTCTATGAAGAACTAAACCCACACACCACAATATCAACATATAACAGGTAAAAAATGGAAAAGAAAGTCGATATAAAAAGAATGATGATAATAATTAATAATAATATAATAGTAGTAGTAGTAGTTCAGAGAATCCCAGGATCTATATGTTAGTGAAATTGACATCAAATCCTAGACTATAGGGAAAACTGAACCTAAATATTAAGCCGGTGTCCGCAAGAATTAGTCCCCCAAAAAGAAGGCATTTTACAAGCATAAAGTAGAAAGAGAGGGAGCGATCTACATCTAAACATTCCTGAACAGAAACGCAAAGAGACAGAAAGAAGATATAGAAGCACATCCAAGTAAAATCTCTTGTAGAAATATTGTATAATTCAGGGGCCATCGAAACAGAATACTTGCCTATGGCCTTTTGTTTGGCAGTCATCGATTGCCAATGTAGCTTCCACGGTCTTCACTCCAGATCTGAACGTACATAAGCAACTCGTATTCCAATTGCTGCAGCCAGGATGACTGACCTCTTGAACAGTATAGAACAGCTACATGTTAAGTGAACGGTTCAAGAAGGAGTACCCAAAATTTGCTGCATTTTCGAATTTGAATGAGTAAAATCAGATCAGGGAGGTATTTCAAGCTCTAAACTCCAGACAATCCCAGCTTCACCGCTCTGCCTTTTGTCTCCCCATCTTGTAACCATGGTCTCATTCCAAAGAATCTACAAGATTATGCCAATCTATTTTGGACTGTAGTAGCTGCCTCCAACGGAACTGATAACTTGCTGGACCAACGCAGAGTGTTTCACTGAGTGACACTATACTTCTTATTTCCTAAGGCACAATCCTTTCTCTCCAGTACCCCATAATGATTTGAGTTCATCATTAACCACCAACTTCATGTTTGTACTCGATTAAAATAGGGATAGGATAGTTACAGACTTTTCAGCTCATCACTATGTTTACAGCATGCCACTGCAGAGCAGACTGTCATTCATCAAGTGCAATATAGGCATACTCAATGCTGCTGATTTTCTTCATAAACAACTAAACTAGAAAATCCGCTCAACAAAAGCATTCATAAATATAATGCCCATACAGCATTCTCCCATAAGTACTGGTGGACATCATTCATATCTACTCTTCACTATCATTCATTTCCACTCTACATCATCATTCATTTTCCACTCTTTACTACAGTTATCCTGGCCAATATCCTATATACTTACTTGAATAATACACCCAGGGAATAGAAACACAGTGCAAAAATTCTTCAGGGAAGTCTACCATAATAGTGGTTCCTATTGTGATGAGGGTTATTGCACTGCATCAATTTCTTCTGCCAGAATTAAGTACTGAATATATATCTCAAAGGGAGGTCCAACTAATACAATCAAGAGAACACGGGTTTGTAATGTCCTCAAAGCAGCTACCTCACGGTTAAGCTTCAAATCCCAAAATACTTTTTTCTAGTAAGCCAAAACATTGGCAACTTCATATTCTCATACAGTACACCATCTATTATGATAACAACGTGGTCAACCATACTCCCAAATTCATCAGCTAGTCCCTTGCAAAATGCTTTCTCAAGTGATAATACAATCTTAAAAGTTTCACCAGAATTATTAAGAGAATCAAATGCTCACAAAGAGCAAAATGGACAAGGAATATGTACACAAAGAACTGGCATGTTGCTACTTTTAAACTATAAAGTTATAACATTAGACATTAATTAAAAATATCCATCTCCATCAGCTATGGGAGAGCCTTAATTACCCTATACAGTTCAAGATAACAAGCAGCACACAGTACTTTAGTACCCGAATATGATAACATCCGCATCAGAGACTAGAAAATTATAAGCACAAACAGAAGAATAAAACAGAGGCCCTTCTTCCTACTGGATAGCAAGCGAACAGGAGAGAACACCTCAACGACGATTCATCTGAGGTTTCTCAAGTCCTCCCCATGAAGCTGAAGCAGCACCGTACAAAGGACCCTTGTCCGCAGCACCCTGAGAATAACGGATGAATGTCAATCCACCAAGTCGACACTACCTATGCTGTTTGCTATGACCACTAAAATAAAATTCCCAATCATGTGACTGGAAATATTCATACCATATGAACCCCATATCCCTCGCCATGAGGAGCAGGAAAAGTTGCATCATGTCTGCCATATTTCATCCCATATGATCCACCTTTAGCAAACAGATAATAAATCGTTAACATATGTAACCAAAAGAACAAAGAACCGTCACATTTCTTGAACTCCTTCAACCACACTAGAAGGCCAATATATGCTCTAATTAGGCCACCAGTTATCAAGAGTAAACTAAGTTCTAATTCTACTGATCAAACAGTAGAGGCTTATAAAAACATATATCTTGTAATCATTCTTCTCACTACCCTTTAGCTAAAGAAGTTTGAGGATGGATTTTAAACTACTTTTCCTTAAAGAACCTATATAAGGAATGCATGTTTCCATCATGGCAGGCACATTACTTTTTTTCTAAGTATCGTGCAGGCACATATTGTTCGACTATACTGTTGTGTTTCGCGCACTATTTGGTCATTACCTAGTTGCATTTCCGAGGACAATAGCAGTAAAAAATGAAATTGGCCATCTCTATATAACTCTTTCTATCTCTAGAAGTGGGCGCTTTTCTTGTGGTGGTGAGGGACGCCAGCCGGTTGGTAGGTAGGTCTGCCTCTAACACTGCAACAAATGGAACCAAAAGAGACCCTTCACTGCAACTCCAGAATGAGTTCCTATATCATGAGTTACAAGCACTACCAAAGAAATGTATTCGCCACAAACTCCCAAATCTAAAGGTCATTTAGCCTCAAAGGGCAAAACCTGCAAACTACTTGAGAAAATAATAATCTAGAAAAGAATGCTTTTACTTGGAATCACTATTCACTACTCCAAGCCTTGCCATCCTACCATTACAACTGGGTTATAACAGAACCCTACTTGCTTTCAAGCTCAAGGAAAACCAAAATAAATACAAGACTAAAGAGGCTTATCTATAAACAGCAAATAAAGGGCTCACAGATCCTAAGATTGCCACATTAGGCAACTACCTAAATAAATATGGAGGCTAACCTGGGACAGCAGATTGGGTAGAGGAAAAAACGGAGAAATTCAAATAATACCAATCAAGCATAGATAAGATTTCTAACTGAGCTATCTAAGAAACTACTAGAAACATAATAAGAGCCATTACAAAGAAAAGTGCAAGAACATATTTGCATAATGACAACTGTATAATGCTAAGTACATTTGCTGCTAATTCGAAACACAAGGCCCTCAGTGAATTACTTGAAATATTTTGGATGATAATGGTCCTTGATAGTTTGCTTCATCTAATCTCAGCTTTTATTTTCTCTCTTTGGGATAAGCTCAGTTTGTTGTAGTTGTATATACAGCTACATAATAAACCATAGTTTCCTATATCATACGTAGAATGATGCAGGCAGGCAGGTGGGCCTATAGACACACTGTTTTAAAGCAGTATGTAAAGTCAAACAGATGCTACATTGGTTCGAAGAAATCTAATCCAGCTGTAAGAAGGTAGTTGTTCAAGAGAAACTAGGCTGTGCGGCTGTCCTTGCTGTAGAGCCAGACTGCACAGAAGTTGGGGCTCTAGGTTGAAGGCAATCTCAACTAATAAATTTTAAAAGTACGTGTAGGAGAAAGATAACTAGCTTTTATCCGGCAAGTGAATAAATAAGACTGCTCAAATATAAGAGTTAGCTTGGTCCCCAATTACCCAGAAGACCAAAACTTTTAGCACTTATCAAGGTTTTTAACACCTACCGTCTTTAGGGACACTGGTAAAAATGAATCTTGTCAGACTCTGCCATTTTACCATTAGTTAAAGTCCCAAGACTCGAGCATCACAATTTCTGAACTTCTCTTCTACTACATACCAATACAGGAAAAAGGGGAGTAAAAGGAAAAAAGTCATTTCTACAGTTGGAATGAGTCAAATCTGCTCGGGAAAGCATTGGAGAAGCAATTAAAACAGTAGCTCCACCACTAGCATAGAAAACATGTAACCCCCCCCCCCCCATTCTTTATAAAATAAAGTGTAAACTACTAAGAGCGTACCTGCAGTCCATGCTCTACCATCAGAATTAAAAAGTTCAGCACGTAGCTTCTCAACTTCGCGTGCCATTGAAACTAAATTTGTCTCCATTGCCTGTCTCTGATCCATGAGTTCAATTTTAGCCTTCTTTTCATAGTCAGTAGCAGACCTAGAAGTCACGATCAAATTAATAAAAGGGTTTCAACACCTGATGGCCACCAAGCAGGTTTTTGAAGTAACAGCATTCCATGTTAATCATATCTCCAGACACAGAAAGAAACAAAGTAAGAGCAGATACCTTGCGCGTAAAAGTTCCTGATGCAGACCATCAATCTCAGCCCTTAAAAGGGGAATCTGTTGGCTATCAGCTTGTAGCTTGGCGAGGTCTTTGGTGAGGGTCTGCACCTGGCCAGAGAGATCCTGCTTAATAGTATTAAGCCTCTGAACTTCAGTATGGAGTTGTTTAGCCTCATTTTTCAGAGGTTCAGTAGCTCTAAGATCACCTTCCAGCTTTAAACCCCTTTCGATCAGTTCCCTAGAGCGCATTTCATGCTCCGCCTGAATATCACCTATTGCAAGATTCATGCGATGAAGTTCCTCCTTTGCAGCACCCAATTCACGTTGAAGAGCAATTCGATCTTCAACCAGTCTCCGGTTTTCACCCAAAAGTCTGCGTATTTCAACATGTTGTATTTCAAGTTCTTCCTCTAACAAAGCAGGATGAGGCATGGGCCGGGGCATGGGACCCCGAGTAATATGTCCTTCTGCGGGATAGCCCCGGCGGTTATCAAATGCTTCCCGAGGAATGCGATTCCTTCCTGCCATCTCACAGAGTGCTGTAAAAGAGTGAGTACAGCAAAAAGAATTAGACCACAACAATAAGAAACAAACCGCTCAAAACAAGTAATGATATGGCAATTCAACCAAGTCTTAAGCAATGTCGGGTGAAAACAAGCTACGGCCGCAAGGCACAATATTCTCATCAGTAACACGCAAATAAAAGTTTATTTAGTTGGCAGAGTCAGATAGTGCACAACACAACTAACACTAGACAACAAATCGTTGGGTGCTTCTATGTGAGCAAATTCTTAACAAGCATCCTTAGTTATCCAACAGAAATTAAAGATATAAGACAAAATCACTCAAATCTTAATTTTTTTCTTTAGAGGTGTGTCATCAGGAGCGTTACAGATCTAGACAATACAGGATGACAAAAAAAGGCGGCCTTCATGTGTAAGAGGGTTAATAAATAGTCGGCTAATGTAAGTAGTAATAAATGGGGAGCTAAAAGCAACTAGCAAACTGAAATGCAGCAGTAAACTGTCTAGCTGTAGTTAGCAACTCCGCTCGTATAGATAAAAGATCCCAAATATTCCTTTCCATTAATAAGGGAATCAGTTTGCACAAGAAACAAACAAGTCGGCATTTAATTTTGGAAAGCATATAAAAATAGCATTAATTAATTGCAGAATAAAAATGCCTCAAAATAACAGAATTAGTTACATAACAGACTGTCAATTAGCCTGTAAACAACGTGCTTTAAACTATATAAAGTGCATATACACTGGTAATACATATAATCTAGCATGAACATTCACAAAAAATAAAGTTTAACACAGAATAAAAAGGGGAAAAAACAAAAAAATAATCACGAATCCCATAATACTACATCAATCACGATTGATCCGTTAATTCTCAGTATATATAACAACAAAAAATTCAAAATAAATAAATAAATAAAGAACAAGACTCCTCGTTGATAGTCCAAATCAACGTTATAAAAAGGACAAAAGTATAACATGAAAACCCTAAAATCTGCATTCATAATAATCTGAATGGATTCCTGAAGTGAACAGTGCCAAAATTTAAAAGATTTCCAAATCAAATGGAATAAATTACAGCTGGGATTGAATTTTAGAGCTTACAAAAATAAAAAAGTTGATTTCGTCCAAGCCGGTATAGAGGTGCCTCTGTCTCCGCCGCTCGAGAATTGTTTGCGCAGCCTTGCAAAGTCGCAGAAAATAGTTTTAGGGCCTTTTTGGGGATGCCTTAGAACTAAAGTTGAAGGCAAATAAAAAAGTAAATTACCTTGTCCTATCCCGCAAAAATAAGGAAAGAACAATTTATTTATGAGAAAATCAAATTAAATAATTTTAATAATTGGGCCTATTGACGGAAAGGAGAGCGTGATTTACAAGAATGACCATGGTCTTGCACATTTGACAAAAACTTCAAGTTTAATACTAACTTTTATCCCATAGGTTCATGCAGCTCATTTTCAAGGTTATTGATTGTAATTTCTTTTGAAAGAGAAGTCAACATGTAAATTTGTTTATTTGTAACTACTAACATAATTTTCTTTCAATAATATGAAAGAATTGATACTTGTGTGATATTTGAAATTATAAAAAATGTGTTTGTTACTATCCGAACTTCATGAAAGGTATGTTAAAGGATGGGAGAAATATGGAGAATTGACGAGCATGTTGCATTTAACTTTGCCTTGCTAGATTTGGAGGCATTTGCACTAATGGCCTCTTCTATGTCACTATTTAAATTCTATCACGAAGTGGACTAAATTTGTCTGCCAAAAGAAAAAAAAATTATTCAATTATGTTTAAAGACAATATTTAACTAAGTCGGTTAACGGACACAAAATTTAAAGAATGGCCTTAAAGAAGAAATTTTTCTTGAAGAATTAACCCATATAGCCTCCCACCCAACCACTTAAACTAAAAATAGTCGGTGAAGGTATAATATATGCATAATTTATGTATTATATATGTATATATATATGTTTAATCGGTGGATAATCTAGGTATATGGCTAGAAAAGTAAATAATGAATACAACCGGCTATTTGCGTGAACATCCCAAATTTCTTTCGTTCTCCAAGACCCATGTACCACCAACTCGGTCATCGTTAAAGCCTTAAGCTTTTTAGCATATTTCAGTTGTGATGTCTCAAAAGTGATATAACTTACTACTCATTAAGATTATATGGCATGGAATTACTCTTTTGGTATATACACAGTTCAGATAGTACTTTTCCATTTAATGATTGCTTTATTAGTACCCAAAAAGGAAAATAAAAATGCCAATATCAAATAAGCTGTGACATTGGTGAGAGAGATTCCTATGTGAGATTTCTGGCAAGTCAAAAATTGCATCATCATCATAAAAAAATGCAAACACCTCGTTCGTGTTCGCTCAGAAAAGGATACTAGGA
The DNA here is from genome assembly GCF_001879085.1 of Nicotiana attenuata. NCBI lineage: Eukaryota > Viridiplantae > Streptophyta > Magnoliopsida > Solanales > Solanaceae > Nicotiana > Nicotiana attenuata. The sequence goes on from NC_031990.1 coordinate 77,711,171, forward strand.
GCTATCTTTAAGGAAGTAGAACTTCCCATAAGATCTATATTCTTACCTATATCACTAACACAAAAAGCTTTTCAGAAATCAGCAACATTTGATGGAAGTTCGTCGATGACCACATTGTAGAACCTTTGAATATCAGATAACATTTTTTCCTCATCTGCTGTTACAAAGTTGATAGCATATCCTTTACTTTCAAATTCTCCACTTCTTCCAATACGACGGAGATAATTCTCTAGTTGAGTTGGAAGATCATAATTTATCACAATACATACCTGTTTCACATCAATAACCCGAGCTGACAAATCAGTTGTGATAAGTATACTGGAGGAACCAGAGCAAAATTCACGCATGATTATGTCTCGAGTTTTCTGGTCCATTTTTCCATGAGTGGCTGAGACTGTGTGACCACGGCTTCGCATTTTATCTGTTAGCCAATTGACCTTTAGGCGGGTGTTAACAAAAATAACACTTTTGGTGATGTTTAGTCTCTCGTAAAGATCATATATTGCATCAAGCTTTCGTTCTTCCCTTACAACATTGACATAAAATTGTTTGATACCCTCAAGAGTCAGTTCATCAAATTTGACTAACACTTTCACTGGCTTATTCATGAACTTCCTTGTGATTTCAAGGGCGTCAGCTGGCATAGTTGCATAAAATGCTACTACGTGAACTTTGGCAGGTAAAAGCTGCAAAATGTCATAAATCTGCCAATAAAGATACATGGAAGACAATCAAAACTATGAATCTGCAAAGTGCTGGTAAAATGAAATGGAGGGGAAAGATTGAGTCTGTATATACCACTCCATGAGAAGTAGCAAGAAAATGCACTAAACTCGTTTCTGCATGGCTTGCAACTAATTGAATAGAAAGGATAAACAAACCCTGTGCCACCAACATTATGCATACCATTGAAACCTCTATTTCTAATCCCAAGAATGATTTAGGAAGGAGGAAAAGCACATGCTGACAACGTTTAATTTCACATCTTCTACACTGGTTATTTCAAGAGAATTAACAAAAGAGATACTCCGAAATTGGGAAATACCCAGCCACCCTCGGACCTAAACAGAAAGCATATGTCATCAAAGTGTAAAATACTATTGCAGAAGATGAACTACCTGGTCTTTAAATCCCCTTGAAAGTATTTCATCAGCTTCATCTAGCACAAACATTCTAATGTGATCAAGAAGCAGAGATTGGTTTTTCCTCCGCAACATGTCAAATACACACCCAGGTGTACCAACAACGAGATGAACACCAGCTGATAGGATATGCTTATCCTCCTGGATGCTATTACCACCTACACAAGCATGGACCTTTACCCCAAGGGGGTCGCCAAGTGCTCGCATGACATTCTCAATCTGTTGTGCGCGTTCACGAGTAGGTGCCAAAAACAAGGCTTGGCATTGAACTAAGCCACTGTCAAGCTGCTGTAAAATTTCAGAACAAAATGCAGCTATCTTCGCTGAGGCAGATAGAACCTGCTGAATTACATCAAGTCCCCCGCAGGATGGAACTATACCACTTTGCTGGATTGTGGATTTCTCAAGACCTTCAATAGAAACATCAAAGATTGCACTCAGCAAAATGGATTAGGAGGCGGGAAGCGAAAATTGTCAAGAGGTGAAGTCCGTGAAGAACTTAAGAGTTTTAGTACCATTTTGAGGAATAGAAAATCCAAAATTGTTAAAAGACTTAACACTTATACAAATAGATAATCCAAACAGAACCTAAACAATGAGACAAACAAAAGGATTTCGATTGAATTTTTTTGAAAACGTACCTTCTTTATTTGTCTGTATCTGATCCATCAGTTCAACTTTAGCCTTATTTTCATACTCAGCAGCAGACCTAAAAGTCATAAGATAAACTTAATATTACCTCCTGATAGCCACATTGTATGTTAATCATACTTACAGAAGCAGCAGGACACAATAATAGCATATACCTAGCACACAAAAGCTCCTGACGCAGTCCATCCATTTCAACCCTTAAAGAAGGAATCTGTTTGTTTTCACCTTGCATCCTGACGAGGTCCTTCGTGAGTGTCTCTACCTGGCCAGAGAGATCCTGCTTAATGGTACAAAGCTTTGTAACTTGCGAACGGAGGTTTTTAACCTCAATTTTCAGTGGTTCAAGAGCTCGGAGATCTGCTTCCAGCTTCAAACCCCTTTCAGTAAGTTCCCTACAGCGGATTTCATGCTGAACTCGAATATCAGATATCATAAGATTCATGCGATGAAGTTCCTCCCTAGCAGCACCTAATTCACGTTGCAAAGCAATTCGATCTTCAGCCAGTCTCCGATTTTCAACATGTTGCATTTCAAGTTCTTTTTCTAACAAGGCAGGATGACGCATGGGTGGAGGCATAGGACCCATGGGAATATGTTGTGCAGGGTAACCCTGATGATTATGAAATCCTGCCATCTCACGCGTGCTGTAGAAGTGTAATTGCAACAAAAGAATTAGACCACACAATCAGAAAAATTCAGCTCAATAGCAGATGAATGATACAGCAGTTCAATTAAGTTTTCAACAAGTGTCCTATAATAATCTTCAGAATCTTCTGTGGGGGAATAAGTTCGCATAACAAAGTTGCAGTGGTTATGCCATTCTCAATAATAATAGAGTTATCAATATTATGGATGGCCCTTTGGAACCAAGGGAAGCTTAACGAACCCAGTAAATAGCACAATTCTTGACAGTGAAAAGAGAAGCCAAAAAAAAGGAGGATCTGCCATTGACTTATAGTTCAAGTTCCTATTGGAAGGAGGGGGAGAAAATTCCAGGAAATTGAATTCTATAGAAAGACAAGAAGGTAATAAGAGCAAGTCGATCAATATATAATGGTCTTCCAAGAATATATTTATGGGGCAAATAATGCATCGACTTTCGAAGAAACTAATTAAAAGACGAGCCCAGTGAGAAAATACATAAGTTAAGTATACAGTATTACATCACCAGCTGGGCAGACAAACTCTTTAAAAAAACTTATCTTATTCAAAAGTAAAACAAATAAACCAAGGCCATGAAATAATAGAAGCTAATACGGAGTGGACTTGAGAAATCCAGAAAAATTAAGGTGAACCTGTCATTTCCCTCAGGCTAACAATCTCAATCTATAGCTGAATTGGAAAAATAACCATCATATGTATACTTGATGCTGATCAACATAAGATAACAAATTAGTGTTGCAAAAGCACAATTTCTCATAAAATTTTATTAAAATTGGCAGTTTCAGATAGTGCACAAGAAAAGTAACTACAGACTAACCGTTGGCTGCTTAGTTGTTAGCTGACTCATAAAAAGCACACCTAGCTTTCTTAAACGGATGGAAGATATAAGACGAATTCAGTCTTGCTTCTTAACAATTTTCCTTTGCTGCATTTTTGTTTTGAGCTATGCTTTTCTGTTACACATGCAATCGTTAATTCCGACTTTATACAGCAAACCGAAGAAACACAAATCAAGATTACTCTTTTTGATTCTCAGCCAAGGGTGTATTCTAATGGTCAATGAAGTGGATTGAGAACCATGAGTTCTTAGGTCCAAATCCCGGTGGATGCAAAAAGAGTAGGTAATTCTTACTAGGTGATCGTGATTCTTTTCATTTGTCCAAGCCTGACAGAGTTACGCAATAACTGTAAAATTAGTGTGTGCAAGCTGGTCTAGATAATATATATACGATAATAAAAAAAATATCTTCTTTTTTTCAACAGCACGTAGAAAAATTAAAATATAAAAACAACCCTAAATTCCACATTCTTTTTTGGGGTTAATAGAGGAGATAACTCGACTAAGAAAACTGTCTAAATCAAAAGGAATGAAATAGTGCCGAGATAGGAATTTATACCTTGAAAGGATAGAGAAATTGAACAGCGGCAGCGTCGGACGCCGGTGGAAAGGTGCCTCTCTCCGCCTCCGGCAGAATGGTTTAGGAGGTGATTTTAAATCCGTTACACTCAAGCCTCGTCCCGCCGAAACAAAATGATATTCCACCAGAAACAGTGATAGTAGCACAAAGGGAGAAAATTTGTTTATCTTTTATACGAATTGATTTCTTAATTTTTTTTAGGAATAAAATCTAATCTATTTATTATCTTTATCAAGTATTTTAAATTAACTTCTCGGTAGGGAGGATTTTACCCATGGACTTACGCGGTGTGAATCCGATTACACAGGTAAGCATATTTGACCATTTAAGATACCGAATGATTACAAAAATAAAATAGTGGTAAGGTTTACGTACACACTATCCTCCCCAGACCACACAATATGGGATAATAGTGGGTATATTATTGTTGTTGTATGATTACAAAAATAAAGTATTATATAAGTGTTACGAATTCAAATTTATATGAAGATGCCTGAAATATTTTTTTTTATTTGATTTGTATCAATCGGGATATTTTTACCTTTTTTCTTTTTGTAATGCAATTACAGAATAAAAGAGTTCTTCCGTTAATATTTTTTATATTTTATTTCAAAAGCTTCTCGTGTGATAATTCTCGAAATTAATTTCTATTTAACGTATACATAAACCTATCAACTTCTCCTCAAAAGCTAACTATATAATGGGGAAAAAGTTGATTTGAAATTTTGAATATTTACTAGATAACTAATGGGAGAAGTGCTATGATTATTATATCTCAACATTTTCTTTAATACTATATTTCAATAATTAAAGGTCGATTTTGCTTTTAAAATTAATGGAATGACTAAATTGCTTAAGCAGCCATAGTTAAGTGCATTTTATTGGTATTATTCATAGTGCAAAAGATAATGTAGAACCCAGTGAAGTATGTTTCAGTTATGAGATTATCGTGCAAAATATCCAACGTTACAAAACTATTTTATTCCCCTTTACAACAACAATAACCCAGTAAAATCTCACTAGTGGGGTCTAGGGAGGATAGTGTGTACGCAGACCTTATTCCCTATTAATTTGGAAAAATTACACTATATAGCCGCTATAAAAATAATAGCCGAAAAAATATAGAATTTGTATATTTTATGTATATATTGTCACACCTCCTTTTTTACCCGAAAGAGGATATAAGGGAGTTTTTCCAATAAAGTGATAATAAACAAAACGGGATTATTTATTCAAATTCAGAGTCGCCACTTGGGATAATTTATGGTGTCCCAAGTCACCGGTTTAAAGTCCCGAATCGAGGAAGTTTGACTCTGTTTTACAGTCCGCGAAACACAAAAATCCGGGTAAGGAATTCTGTTAACCTGGGAGAATGTGTTAGGCATTCCCGGGTTCCGTGGTTTTAGCACGGTCGCTTAACTATTATTATTTGGCCTAAATATCTGATCAATAACATGTTTTGTACCTATTGTGCATTTTTAGCTTTTCAAACGCTTTTACTTATTTATGGAGTTATTTCTGGAACAAGTTACGATTGTCGTACACTTGTTTGTTTTTGTACATGTTGCGAATCGTGTCACGGGAACCGTACCCACAATCCACAACACGTGTATTTTATTAACGTTCGCAGTTGGAGTTGAGTCACATGAAATATGCACCCGGATTTGGGACTTACGTATCACAACCACGTCACGGGAACCGTATCCGTAGTTATGATGATTTATTATAACGCACCTAAAGCATTTTCTACGAATGTTCATATTTAAAACTAAGTCGAAATACAATGTAAGGCTACTAATTATAGATATGCATTGGATAAGCATGTTGGCCTTCAACTATTTTGGAAAAGATTGGCCAGTGACATGCCCATTACGTTATTCCATCGCAACCTTGGAAGACAGTATCACTAGTATTGATTGGGCTCGAAATTGAGCCCAGAAATCATTCCAAGGTTAATTTCGACCAGGCTGCCTCGAGCCCAGATATTGATTAGTAATGTGACTCAATCCAATTGGGCCTTTAGTCAATTCTTAGTAACTTTAAAAGAAATCGGAATGAAATAAGACTACATCAAATAACTTCTTCGTGAACAGAAATATATCATTCCACATAAACTTGGCAAATTCGAGTTACAAAAATCTAAAGGCATAACAACATTCTTGACACAACGGATTTGAATATAACTATTTTAGCTACATTGAAAATCCTAGCCACGTTTTAACAGTATGAAATTAACTTTTGCATTGTTGGGGTACGAATATGGGCTATAGAACGAGCCCAATAATATGAAAGATGTGATTATAATACCAGTGCAGTCTTAAGTGGAATTCTGCGTGAACAAAAGGAAACAGATACTAACAAATCGACAAACCACTGACCCTGAACTAAATTACGATGTTTCAATGATAGAATTACAAATCCATGCCTTAATTACAACAACTTAAAATGAGCCATGGCCATCATATTGGCCAATACCTCATTTCCAAGAGCGGACAAAACAAAACGAGCTAATTACATGAACTTGCAAACAGATCTGATACATGCGAGATGAACTATTGAACATTCGACACTAAATATCCTAGCTAAATTATAGACTAACATGGTAGATCCAGCACATTTAAACAAAAGCTAAAAGAAAAGAAATTACAGAGTGGTTAAACATTTGTAAAAGAAGCTGAAATTCAACATTGAGTATGAACTTTCATATCATAAAGTTGCATCCATCATAAACACATGCTTGCACTTTATTTTGTCACTCAAGGTTCAAGGAAGTACCTGGTTACAGAGCAAAACAAGGTAATAGATCTTTGAAATCAATAGAAGATAGCAGGAAACAGTAATATCAGCAGCAAAGAAATAACAGCATCACACAGCTTCAGTCTCAAACCATATTTCAACTTAAAGAACCCAGAAATCCCAAGGAAAAACTGTTTTAACCTTCAGTAAAACTAGAAAATAGATAAGGTGATGGAACAATAGAGCTGGATTTTCAGAAGTGTTTTTTAGGGTCTGAAATCCGTGTCTATTGAGTGAGGAGAGGGCCCTATATATACCTAAGAAATTTGTTGTGTGCCCTCCAAGTCAGGAAATAATTCCCTTAAAACAACCCTCAACAAAAAATCAGAAAGAGCATCTTTTTAACAGAAACTGGATAGCTGGCCATTTCTAATTGGCTTCAGCAATTTATATTTGCAAAATGGGGCCAGCTGTCCATACTTTAGAACATTTTAATTACCCTATCTGAAATTCCTATTTACCCACCTTTCAAATGACCCCCTTAAGTTTTCCCTTTGTTCAATTAAACCCCTACAAATGTCTTCTAATTTACAAATCATAGCAAACACCAACAAAGCTTGTAATTATCAAATCAAAGCAAATAAGCAACCAAAAAATACAGTGGAAGTAAGCATCTAGAAGAAAACCTAAATTAAACTAAACCCTAAAACATGCAAACTAAACAAAAATAACAATTATGGAGAAGGACACAAAGAAAGAAGAACAATAACAGAAAGAAGCGGAAATTCCTAAAACATGCGAACAAACACTGGAATTCCTAAAACATGCGAACTAAACAAATAACAACTATGAAGAAAGACGAAAAGAGAGAGGAACAATAGAAGAAAGAAACGGAAATACCATCCTAAGCAACTGCCAGCTTGGATCGAACTCAGTGGGGTACATGAACTGAAACTAACATCAATCGATTGTAAGTCATGGGTACATGGATTGATTTAATTTCCTTTAATTTCTAATTTTAAATACTAACAAACTTAATTAAACCTAAATTAAGTCCTAAACAAAACCTAGCAATGTAAAATTGACTTAATTATCTATATCTAATACTAAAATAATTAATTGATTTAATACCAATGAAAGCAAGGTACTAATTTATAAAACTAAACTAAAATGTGGAATAATATATATATATATATATATATATATATATATATATATATATATATATATATTTGATTTTTGTTTATTAATAAAATTAATTAACAACGTAAACCTAAAATGTAAGTATCAGCAACTAAAAATGCACACAATTAAGCAGATATTCCTAAAAATTCCATAAAAATTAAAATAACTTAGAAAACAACTATTTTGTGATTTTGTAGGAGTATTTTGGTCGGGAAAAAATCACGTGCTCACAGTTGCTCCTCTTTGCTCGAAAACACGAATAGTTTTTGGGCAAAGATAAAGTGAGCGAATACGAGCGATTTTTGCCCGTTTGGATACTCTATGGGAAGCATTTTTGAAAAGTTTAACCGAACCTTGCCTCGAGTTGCCTACATATCCTTGGCTATAAAGGAATCAGGTCAGTGTAGTTTTAGAAGTTTTGGTAGCTGGGACTACCGAGAAGCTGTGATTTCACTGTTGCTGCTGCTGTTACTGCTTGCTGAACTCCTTATTACACCGAAACCAAAATGAAAAGAAGGTAGGCAAGTCTATTAGCTATGAGTTACAAGATTCCTATCTATATGTCTTCAAACTTGATCTTAAAGCTTCTTTGAATCTCCACTTGCTCCTTCAACATGAAACAGAAATTCACCCTACTCTTCAGGTGGGCATCCTGCTGACTTGAATTTGAGAGAAACTAGAAGTTGACCCTATTCTTCAGCGGGCATCCCGCTGCTTGCACTTGAAATAAACTTGAACTTGGAGTAGACTTGAGCTCGAAAACCTTGCTCCTCAGGCGGCTCGTGCTACTTTCTGATTTGAATTAAAAATTGTCCCTATTCTCCAGGCGAGATCCTGTTGTCTTTGACTCGAATCTTGAAAACTGAAAGTGACCCTATTTTCAGGCGGACTCCTGCTGTCTTTGACTTGAATCTTGAAAACTGAAAGTTGACCCTGTTCTTCAGGCGGCTCCTTAATGTCTTTGAATCGAATCTTGAAAACTGAAAGTTGACCCTGTTCTTCAGGCAGGCTCCTGATGCCTCTCCGACTTGAACTTGAAAACTGAATGTCGGACCCTGTTCTTCAGGCGGGTTCTGATGCCTCTGACTTGAACTTGACAACTGAAGTTGACCCCTGTTCTTCAGCGGGATTCTCCTGATGCTTCTTGATCTTGAAATTGAAAGTTGACCCTGTTCTTCACGCGTGATTCTCCTGATGCTTCTTGAACTTGAAATTGAAAAACTGAACGCTGACCCTATTCTTTCAGGCGGGCTCCTGATGCCTCTCTGACTTGAAATTGTGAACTGAAAGTTGATCCTGTTCTTTCAGGCGAGATTCTCCTGATCTTCTCTAACTTGAAATTAAAAAGTTGAACATGTTCTTCAGGCGGGCTCCTGATGCTCCCTGACTTGAACTTGTAAACTGAAAGTTGATCCTGTTCTTCAGGCGGGATTCTCCTAATGCTTCTTGATCTTGAAATTGAAATTTTACCCTGTTCTTCAGGCGGGATTCTCCTGATGCTTCTTGAACTTGAAATTTGAAAACCGAACGCTGACCCTGTTCTTTAGGCAGGCTCTTGATGTCTCTCTGACTTGAAATTGTGAACTGAAAGTTGACCCTGTTCTTCAGGCGGGATTCTCATGATGCTTCTCTAACTTGAATGAAAGTTGAACCATGTTCTTCAGGTGGGCTCCTGATGCCTCCCTGACTTGAACTTGTAAACTGAAAGTTGACCCTGTTCTTTAGGCGGGATTCTCCTAATGCTTCTTGATCTTGAAATGAAAGTTGACCCTGTTCTTCAGGCGGGCTCTTGATGCCTCTCTAACTTGAAATTGTGAACTGAAAGTTGACCCTGTTCTTCAGGCGAGATTCTCCTGATGTTTCTACAACTTGAAATTGAAAGTTGAACATGTTCTTCAGGCGGGCTCCTGATGCCTCCCTGACTTGAACTTGTAAACTGAAAGTTGACCCTGTTCTTCAGGCGGGCTCCTAACGCTTCTCTAACTTGCACTTGAAACCAATTTCTGAAATATTGACCCTCGTTCTCTAGGTGGGATCTCCTGCTTGATCTCGAACGAAATTGAAAGTTGACCTCGTTCTTCAGGCGGGTTCTTGGTGCTTCTTTGACTTGGACCCAAAACCGATTTCTGAAATGTTGCCCCTCATTCTCCGGGTGGGTGCCTGCAATCAAAAACAACAAAACAAACAAAATTTCTGCCCCAGTTTGCACTAGGAAGATTTGTGAGTTGTTAGCGAAACTGTAAATCACCTATGCTATTGATGAAGGATGCAATGATGAGGGTAAAACTAAAAACTCGACTACGATGTGCATCTCCTGTGAGATTGAGCCTGAGGAAAATTATAAGCTAAGCTTGACTAAACTAAAAATTGCCCCTATTCTTCAGGCAAGACCCTGAACTCAAGAAAAACTAGAGATTGAAAACTTAAGGAAACTAACAACTGACCGTATTCTCCAGACGGGACCCTTGAACTTTAAGAGAAACTAAATATTGAAATCTTAAAGAGACTAACAACTGACCCTATTCTCCAGGCGGGACCCCTGAACTCAAGGAAAACTAAAGACTAACCACTTAAGAAAATTAAAAATGACCCTATTCTCCAGGCGGGGCTCCTGAACTTAAGGAAAGCTAAAGATTAACAACTTAAGAAAACTAAAATTGACCCTATTCTCCAGGCGGGACCCCTGAACTCAAGAAAAACTAGAGATTAACGACTTGGGAAAACTAAAACTGACCCTATTCTCCAGGCTGGACCCTTGAACTAAAGGAAAACTAAAGATTAACAATTTAAGAAAACTAAAATTGACCATATTTTCCAGGCGGGACCCCTGAACTTAAGGAAAGCTAAAATCTCTTCTGACTAGGGAGAATGCCTAGGAGGTACGGTTCTTCTCAACTAGGGAAAATGTAGGAGGTGAAAACCTTCTCAACTAGGGGAATGCCTTGCAAGTAAAAACCTTCTCAAACAGCCTTTGTGCTGACAAAATTTGGGCGCGACACTTCAAAAATTCAAGCTTCCCAAGCTTTGATTTGGACATAGTCTTCGTCCCTGATTAAAGCAAAGAAAACTTGTGAGTTTAAACATGGTGGTTGGTTTGTGGCCTTGACATTGAGGGCGATTGCTCCTTCACTTGCCATGATAACTTTGATTTCAACTTGAAAGACCTTTCTTGTTTATTGACTAACCACTTTCTCTGTCACCCTTATCACAGAAAATACCTCTGATCCATTCAAACCCTGCCCCTCTTTGCTCGAAGACACGAAGGGTTTTCGGGCAAAGATAAATGAGCACCATGAAAGATTTTTGCCTGCTCAGCACTCCATGAGAAGCATTTTGAAAGCCGTCTGACCGAACCCTGCTTCAAAGGTTGCCTACATATCCTTGGCTATAAAGGAATCAGGTCAGTGTAGTTCTGGAAAGTTTGGTAGCTGGGACTACCAGGAGCTGTAATTGCCACTGCTTTTGCTGCTACTACTGCTTGCTGACCTCCTTATTACACCAAAAAGGAAAATCAAAGCTAAGCCAGCTATGCCTAACAACTATGAGTTACAAGATTCCTATCTATAAATCTCTTAAAGCTTGATCTTGAGTCTTAGCTGATTTTGCTGTGGACTCCGATCTGAATCTTGATGCTCGCAAGTTGTAGGTGTTGTTTCCTTCTGCAGCATTGGGTCAAAACGGGGTCGGCGGAGCTTGTGACTATAATCAAATTTTGAGTCGTCCGCACCCTTGTTTGCTTCATCATTTTGAATTCATTTCTTTTTGTTCTTTTCTTCTTTTCTTTTTCTGGATTGAGACTCATTCCATCGGTCGTCTCGCACCCCTGTGCCTCGGTGTTAGACCTGCTTAAGACACCCAAAACAAACAAACGACCGAAATTTTCTGCCCCAGTTTTCACTAGGAAAATTTCATGAGTTAGTTGTGACACATATCTAAGCGATCAAATCAGGATTGTGTAGGGAGATCCTCGGTTTTCGGCCGGGATTTGGAAAGAAAAGGCTCCTTGGTGTTTTGGCTGGGAGATCTTCGATTTTTGGCCGGGATTTGGAAAGAAAAGGCTCCTCGGTTTTTTGGCCGGGAGATCCTCGGGTTTTGACCGGAATTTGGAAAGAAAAGGCTCCTCGGTTTTTTGGCCGGGAGATCCTCGGTTTTTTGGCCTGGATATTTAAGGAATGGGATCCTATGCTACCATGATTTATTTTTCTTTTGGGATTTTCATTTTTATTTCTTTTCTTCTTTCTTTTTCTTTTGTTTTCCTCTTTTATATGTTTTCCTATTTATTTAGCAAAACGCATGAAAGAATTTGGGGGGAAACTTCCTTTTTGGTCGTTTTCCTGCTGCAAAGCTGTTTCAGCGCTTGCGCATTTCATTTCCTTTTGGATTGCACCCGCTTATTGCACGGTTGCTTTGAATTAGACCTGTTTCAACAAAGAACAATTTGTTAGTTTGAAACGGTGGTTAGTTTTGTGGCCTTGATCATCTCAATTGCTTGATCCCGGCCCCATTTCCGTTGAGAACTTTGCTGCTCGTTTGCCTTGAGGGTGAATCTCTTTTCAAACCGACCGGGTTCAACCTTAGGACTTCATGATGACTCGCCCATGTGGGCTCTAGCCTTTTCACTTTATTCTGCCCTTGGGACCTTTGCCTTTGACTTCCTTTTTTTTTAATGTTTTTTGCTTTGAAAGCATCAACCACCATGGTCAGTCGAGATTGGCCTGACGCACTCGCTGAAGCTGGGTATTTTCTTTGACTCTGACCAGGCGGAGCCCTGTGAAGCCGGTCCTACCACCTTTCTTTGTACTAGTTACGGAATCAGAGTTACACCGAAAGGGATTCAAAGAAAAAGTATGCAAAAGGTAAGCATATGATTTTAAAGAGAAGCGTCCCTTTCGGGGGAAAAGGAGGACTTATCTGGGGTGCATGCTGGCTTCAAATGAACATGACATGCTTGTTGGATTGGACACCCGACCCACACAAACTTT
>NC_031990.1:77726200-77746315 GCF_001879085.1 Nicotiana attenuata
TTTCCCTAAAAGCCTCTTCTTCATCATATTCCGGTTCTTGATTCATTATTTCACAATTAGACAGCGTGTTTGAGTCTGGGCATGAAGTCCGCAAGCATGTCATGTTATTTAAAGCCGCGTTATTATAACTGAAAAGAAAAGATGAAAAGGGAAAAATAACCAGAATTAGAAATAAAAGAAAGATGGACGATGAAATATTGATTTCATTTCTTGGAATTGGAAAGATAACAGGGTTTACATTCAGGAATTTGAAGACAAGAAACTAAAAGGAACACCCGAGTTACACCCTGAAATAACTCGGGATGCAGAGAAGGTGACAGGGCTAGTCTACCGGGACTCCCGCCTGATCGGGAATGGCGTAGCCTTCCAGTTTTGGAGTTTAGCATCTGGTCCCATATAGAACACCTCAGCGGTGCTAGTCCCTTCCCCTGGCTGAACCATGTTGGTTTGATAAAGCATTTGTCTCATAGCTCCATATATATCTTCGATTTCCTCAGCTGTGAACACCTCATCGTCCTCTTCTTTGCCATACTTGGCCTTGACAAAAGTATCATAGAGATGTGGCAATGGTTGTGGCAGAACCCATCCTTCTTTCTTTCTTTCCTCGGCCCATTTCTCATCATCTGGAGTTGGGTTGAAGCCTATCCCGAAAAACTTTTCTGCTGTGGGTAAAGTTACCGGCTCAGATATTCCTTGTAAAGCTTTTCCCAACCCTTTTCCTGGCTTGAAACCGTGTCTAATCATTTCTCTGGCCACCATGATTGAAGCATTAGACAGGAAAGGCTGAGGACAAGGACTTCCCTCATCGTGCTGATCTGCTACCACAATTTCAAAGGCTTGATAAACAATATGCTCACTTCCTTCCCTCGCTTCCAAACATGGAATAGATGGGTCACGATAAATAGACTGCTCGTCTTCTTCGTGGACCACAATTTCCTGGTCTTCATACTCGAATTTTACCATTTGGTGGAGGGTAGAGGGCACAGCTCCTGCAGCATGGATCCAGGGCCTTCCCAGAAGAAAATTATAAGATGTATCCATGTCCAACACCTGGAAGGTTACCTCGAACTCTACCGGACCTATGGTCAATATCAAATCAATTTCACCGATGGTATCCCTCTTAATACCATCAAAAGCTCTCACACAAACATTATTCGGATGAATCCTTCCCGTCCCGATTTCCATCCTTTGCAATGTGGAGAGCAGGCAGATGTCAACCCCCGATCCTCCATCCACCATGACTCGCTTGACATAATAACCTTCCCACTTGACAGTCAGATGCAAGGCTTTGTTGTGAGTTGCGCCTTCCGGAGGCAAGTCATTTTTACTAAAAGAGAGTTGATTGATGGCGAAGAACCTTTCTGCCATCCTTTCGAGCTACTCGACTGAAGTTTCAATTGGCACGTATGCCTCATTCAAAGTTTTCATCAAGATCTTCTGATGTTCTGAGGATTTCGTCACCAAGGATAGCAGAGACACCTGTTCAGGATATTTCCTTAATTGATCCACTATTTCATAATCAGGCATCTTCATTTTCTGGAAGAAGGCTTCTGCTTCCTCAGCACTCACTGGCTTCTTGGACGGAAAACGCTTTCGAACGGCATTGTTTACCTCCTGTACATTCGAATATTTCTCAACAGAGGTTTTCCCTGGAAGTTCCCCTGAAATTTCTTTGCCCTTGTATGTGACCACTGTTTGCTGATAGTTCCATGGCACTGCAGAGGGGTCTGTCATTGGCTTCTGTGGTACGCGTCCAATAACCACTGGCTCATTCAGCCGAGGCGGTTTAATTGTCCCCCGTACTACATAGGCTCCTTTCGGTACGTATATTGGCGTTTCCCCTTTTACTTCAACCTTCCTTGGAGCACTGACAACTAATGGTTTTTCTTGGCGTCCTCACGGAACATAGAGAATTCCTTTCTTAGGAGGTTTCGTCTCTACTTTTGTCTCAGGTTTCTTCTCAGGCTCAGTTTTGACACTTTTATTCTTCTTCTCCCCTTTCCCTTGCTTCGGGGGTACCCTGGGTTTCTTTTCTGCGTCGGCAATGGCAATTATAGCTTTTAATGCGGGATCAAATTCTCTGTCTTCACAGATCATCCCGATTACCGGCCCGTTGTTGTGAGTGGGCAATGGGTTATTAGTCACATTCGGGGCTTCTTCATCCCTCAACACTATTTTCCCTTGTTCAATCAAATCTTCCATAGCTTTCTTCAATGTCCAGCAGTTATCAGTACTATGCCCTTCAGCTCCTGAATGGAAGGCACAATGGACCCCTCGTTGATAAGTTGGAGATTCCGGGTTCTGCCTGTTTTGGGGAATAGGCTGCAGCAGATTCATCTGGACGAGTTTCGGGAACAAACTGGAGTAAGGTTCACCAATCGGCGTAAAATTTGGTCGTCTGGGTGGTCCCCGAGGGCGGAAGTTATTTTGCGATGGTCGGGGATTATATTGGTTCTGGTGAGAAAGTTGATTTCTTTGGAATGGAGGTGGATTTCGGTTAGCTTGTGGTTGCGGTCGGCCGAAGGGTTGAGCATTCATGACGGCATGAGGTGTAGGAGCATAAGCCATATCAGTATGAGGATAGTAGTGTTGAGGGGTTCTTTCAGAGAATACCGGTCTAGGAGCCCGGTATCTTCTTCCTCCCGATGCTGCCATCACTGTTTCTTCTTTCTTTTTGCCTTTGGCCATTCCTCCAGACCCTCCTTGGATGGCTTGGGAGGTTGCTCTTATGGCTAACTGGCT
Source organism: Nicotiana attenuata (assembly GCF_001879085.1). Lineage (NCBI taxonomy): Eukaryota > Viridiplantae > Streptophyta > Magnoliopsida > Solanales > Solanaceae > Nicotiana > Nicotiana attenuata. Next base: position 77,728,943 of record NC_031990.1, read on the forward strand.
CAAGATTCTACCCGTTTTTAGCCCATTCTCTACCATCTCTCCGATTTTTATTGCCTCTGCGAAGGGCTTGCCCATGGCGGACATCATATTCTGAAAATAGTCTGCTTCCTGGGCTTGAAGGAAAACAGTGACCATCTCTGCCTCATCCATCGGAGGCTTCACTCTTGACGCTTGTTCGCGCCACTTAATTGCATATTCACGGAAACTTTCTGAAGGCTTTTTCTTAAGATTTGCCAAAGAGTTCCTGTCTGGCGCGATGTCTATGTTGTACTGAAATTGTCGAACAAAGTCTCGGGCCAGATCATCCCAAATATGCCAACGCAAGACATCTTGGTCCATATACCATTCTGAAGCGATGCCAATCAAGCTTTCTCCAAAATATGCCATCAACAACTCTTCTTTGCCACCGGCTCCCCGTAAATGATTGCAATACTTCTTCAGGTGAGCAATGGGGTCACCGTGTCCGTCATACTTCTCAAATTTTGGTGTTTTGAACCCTGACGGCAAGTGTACATGCGGGAACATACATAGGTCTGTATAGGAGACACTCTTTTGCCCGCTCAGGCCTTGCATGTGTTTCAAGCTCTGCTCGAGGCTTCTCATTCTCTTCGTCATCTCATCCTGCTCTGGGGCTTTGGGGGTTTTGTCCTGCCCTGGTGTAAGCTCGTATGGTGGTGGCTGAGAGTAATTATATGTGGGATATTGAGGAGGATCCACTGGAAAGACAGGGTTTTGGAAGGTGAAAGCTGATGGATCAAAGGCAGGCCTTGGCAGTGAAGGTTGTGTTGTAGCAGGGCATGGTGGAGCAGTGAAGATGTTAGGAGCTGCTCCTGCTGGGAACACCTGGGGGCGGACCTCAGAAGGTGTTCCGACAAAGTGAGCAGTCATGGTGGGTTGTCCCAACGGAGTATGAGGGTGCTGATGGGGATATTGGAGGTACCCCCAGATCTAGGGAATAGTTCAGGAAATCCAGGGATGGCGCTTGGAGGCTCTCTTCCATTGGTCCAGGCGTCCCACATCTCCATGAGTCGGAGACGTAGTATCCGGTTCTCTTCAGCTGTGACAGACTCAGATGCCGGGATCCCCGAGATGGGGCTGTCCTCAGAGACAGGAACTGCGGGCAAAGTCATTTCTGTAGACATTTCCACACTTCCTTTCGATCTGGTAAAGTATTGATGCGATGTCAGCCTACCACAACCAACCACCGTTTCTAAAAGCTAGGCTGGAATTGGCAGCAACACACGGTTAGTTTGAGACAAGTAACAGATAGGTAATCGCACATTGGGGTGTGATGCACCTATACAGTTAAACGGATGTCTACATGTTTGCACTGGTTGCATGCGTCATCCCGGCTTTTCTTTTCCAATTTCTTTTCTTTTGGTTTCCACTCTTTGTTTTTCTTGCTTTTCTTTCTCTTTTTGTTTTTCTCTCATTTTTCTTTTCCCTCTGTTTTTCATTTTCTGCTTTTCCTTTTTCTTTTGTTTTTCATTCTCTCGATTCCTTATTTTCTCTTTTTGCGTTGCTTTTCCTCTCTTGTTTTTCTTTTATTTCCTTCCCTCGTATTTTTTCTTTTCTTTTTTTTTTTAGGGTTACGGTCGAATCCTACGGAGATTGCCTACGTATCATGACCCTGCATGAATCAGACCAAGTGTAGTTCTTGCAAATAAGGTAAATAAACTAACTCTTTTTTTGAATTTTTTGAAAGAAATGCTTTAGAAGGGAAAAGGGAAATATTTTTGATTTTGATTTTTCTTTTTATTTTTTGAAAGAAAGACTTCTAAAAACAAAATTCCTTTTCTTTTTATTGGAACTTTGGGAATTTTAGAAGTAGAAAGAAATATTTTTGTTTGAATTTTCATTTATTTTCTCTTTTTCTAACACGAAAAAAAAATATATTATTTTTTTTTTGATTTTGAAAGTTGCCTCTTAATTTTCGGAAGAGGGACTTTTACGAAAATATTTTGGATTTTTGAGCAAAAATATTTTTCGGACTCAATTTTTCAAAATTTGTATTTTTTTTTATATTTTATATTTATGAAAGAAAGACATCTAAGGAGTATTTTAATGATTATTTTGACCTAAAAGGAAAAAAGTGGCCTATTGAAGGTGATTTAATGACTCGTTTTGTCCTAAAAGAAAGAGTGGCTATTTTTCAAAATTTTTATTTAAGAAAACAAAGACTCGATTTTGCGGATACGGCCTTTCAGCACTTCCGGGAGGGAGATTTTAAGGCTGTGCCTGCTAACCGGTTAAAAATGACTCAGGGTGGCTGTTCTTGCAAAAACAACCTTCCGGCGTCCTTTTTGAGGACATTCGGCTTATTTTAAAACAAGAATGGCATCACCCGATTTATTTGACAAAAAATTAAAATTTTCGTATTTTTGGCTATTTTTGCAAAAGGGTGGTTGGACCCGATGAGGGTTGCCTACGTATCTCACATCCGGTGAGAATCAAACCAGCGTAGTTCGGGCAGATTGGTAATGGAGTAAACTAACTCTTTTTTTTTTCTTTTTATAAAACTTAGACCATGAAGCTTTAAGGCAAAAGAAAAAATATTTTTGATTTGATTTTTTTTTGATTTTTTTTTCTTTTGGAATTTTCTAAAAAAAATGCTTTAAAAGAAGAAAGGAATTTTGTTTTGGATTTTTTGATTTTGATTTTATTTTTTGAAAGAAAAACTTCTGAAAATTCCTTTTGTTTGATTTGAACTTTGGGAATTTCAAAAGTACAAAGAAAATATTTTTGTTTGAATTTTCATTTGTTTTCTCTTTTTCTAAGGAAAAAAAAGAAAATATTTTTGGATTTTGGATGTAACCTCTTAATTTTCGAAAGGGGGACTTCTTTAAGAAATAAGAGTATTTTTGGATTTTTGTTTCTGATTTCTTTTTTTGGATTTTTGGAAAAATACTTCAAAATGAAGGAAACCTGTATTTTTGGATTTTGATTTTTATGAAAGACATTAGAAAGAAGGAAACCGTTTTTTAGTTTTAAAAACTTCTTTTTTTTTGTTTTTTTTGTTTAAGAAATTATCTAAGGAAAGATTTCTGAAGAAAGAAAATATTTTTGGATTTTTGAAAATTGGGGTCGGAACCGATGAGGTTTGCCTACGTATCTCACATCCGGTGAGAATCAGACCCGCGTAGTTCGGTCAGATTTGCCAAAAACAAATGTACTTTGAACAACAATTTTCTTCCTATTTTTTTTTTCAAATATTTTTCTCTTTTCTCTTTTTTTCATTTTTAACAAATCCGGCAGCATTTCGGTACTATTGGTTTTTTTTTCAATACAAATGGTCACCCTCTCTTAGTCCTATCACTGCTTATTTTCACAATTTTCACTCATTTAGACAAGCCGGTCAACATGCAAAGCCGAGCAAATAAATGCGCAAGTAGCACGTAAGATGCATCAGGATGGTCAATTCATTTCAGGTCACCTGTCCTAGACGGACCCAACCCCTGTGTTGAGTCCCCTAAGTCAAATGCACATGATGCAAACAAGCGTCCTACTAGGGATCCGACATGAGTTTTTGTTCTTCTAGATTTAAACCCTAGGTTTATTGGTCTAGACCTGGCTTACCCGAGCGGACAACTCGAGCCGAGGGGGAGGCAGCGTACCGGGGATACAGAAGCTCTGCTGGCTTAGCAACTTATCCAAACCTCGTTCTAAATTGGGAAAGACTCTAAACAGAAGAGAAGCTACACGAAGTGCGCCCTTCTCCATGATGTAGAAGACTCAGAGAGAGGAAGGGATTCGCGGTAGTTTATATATACAATTTCAACAAATATCAAAGCGGTAAAATATTTAGCACATATAGCATGGAACATGTAGAAAAATCAGATAAAGCCAAATATAACAATTGCACTAAGCTCCAATTCTTGAACCCTGAATCTAAATTCTGGGTTCGTTTCCCCAGCAGAATCGCCAGAGCTGTCACACCTCCTTTTTTACACACCTACCCCGAAGGATAATGTATAAGGGAGTTTTTTCATTTAAAGTGACATTATTCAAAATGGGATAATTTATTTATTTTTAGAGTCGCCACTTAGGAAAGGATTGGCTTTTGGTGTCCCAAGTCACCGGTTTAACTTAAATCCCAAATCGAGGAAAATTGTCGACTTCCCAATTGCAGTCTGCGAACCAGAAATTCTGAATAAGGAATTCTGTTGACCCGAGGGAAGGTGTTAGGCACCCCCGGATCCCGTGGTTCTAGCACGGTCGCTTAAATTATTATAAATGGCTAAAAACTGATTTTTATACATGTCATCCTATAGTGCAATTTTTTAGAATTATGTACCGCTTTTAATTAATTATATTTTAAGAAATTGAACGTCGTTTAAAATATGTTTTTTGATCACGTCACATGAAATGTACCCGGATCCTCGACACATTTTATTCAACGTTTTGGGATTTGGATTTGGGTTACATGAGATGCACACCCGTATTTAGGAAGGTAAGATTATTTAAAAGCGCGCCTATAGCGACTAACGTGTTATTAACTTTGCGGGAGGTCGTGGAATTCGCTAAACGGCACGCCCAAATTCTAAGCATTTTATTAAGCATTCAATGAGGGCCCCGCAATTTATGTGTTTTGTTTGGCGAGGCTCGTCTCACTTTATTATTTTAAGGCCAACCTAAAGCAAACTACGATTTTTCTATTTATTTTGTCTCTAAAGAGCCCCTAATTAATTAATATTAGTCATTGCTATTATTTAAGGCAAACAAGGAATTTGAGTCTCAAATTCAAGTCCACACTTAAACAAGAGGCATGTCTCTTAATTCAAGCATGCTACTTAACAAGAAAGCTCAAAACCTATATTGCAAAATAAACCAATAGCTTTAATAATGAGATAGGGCCTCCAGCATATTGGGCTTCAAAACTGGCCCAAGATGAAACTAAATGCATTCAGCTTTATAAAAAGCTGTCCAAAATTGGGCTCCAGGACAAGCCCAAAGCAAGGGCAAACAAGAGCCGGGATGTGGACTCTAGTCCGCAGTCTGCTGCTATGTAACTGGGCCAGATTAGGCCCAATTCTTATTGCCCACACGGTCCAAGCATCAATGCTAATAAACCAGTGCTGACTAAAAATCTGATTTCCTAATGTAACCACTTTTGACATCAACTAACAATGGTCAGAATTACAAGTCAACTCTGTCGCTTTGCTTTGAGACTAGAATAGAATTGAATCATTGTATCATATGAATCTAATAAACTAACAGATCCTGATTTTAATTGGACATTGACTTCACAAATGAACCCTAAACTCGTTGATCTACTGATTTTAAATGAAAACAGATTGCTTACAACATGTAATTCAGATGAGGCTACTGAATTCCTAAGCTTAAACACGTTATAAATTTCCAGTCCATTTAAATGACCTCAAGCATTCTAATCAACAAGCAAAACTATAGCAAACTTCTAATTTCAAACTAAAAGACTAATAGATCTACTCAAGCATGCATATATGCAGGCAATAGGAATGTCCTGTTTAATTACAATGCTTCACAAAAGGAAATGGCATGAACTATCCTACAAGTACAGAGAATTATTGAACGAGACAGTAAACTTAATGCACAAATAGACGTGTGAACATAATAGATATGCTAATCTTCTTATTTCCTTCTTCGAGTCAACCTTTCAACAGTACATAGGGATTTTGACAGTTATTTACCTGGAAAATGCGTAAACAAACGTAAGAAGATGAAGGATCAACAGGCAGATAACAGCAACTAAAGTCCAGCAATGACAATGAAACCAATTTCAGCCAACCCAGGAATGAATTCACACAACACCAACAACTAAACAGAATAGGCTTGATTGAACCCCAAACAAACTCAAATTATACCCAGAAACTTCTGAAAATCTTCAACAATTGAAACCCGAGCCAGGACGTAGAAATCAATCACTACACTCAATATTAACATAGGATTGTTCAATGTAACAGTACTTCATTCAATTTCTATTGCCTTTTGGTTTTTTTTTTTGGATTTTTCAGAAAATTGAGATCTAAAGAAGGTTTAGAACTAGATGGCTCCAAATTAGAATATCCTGGGATCTTTTTGAAATTCAAACTTGAAGGTCAGATTTGAAGAAAAGGATTTTTTGAGGGAAGAATAGGAGCTGGAGAGTTTTTGGGGAATTTTTCAGATTCAAAACTTGTGAATGAAGGCAAGGCAATGCCCTTTTATAGGCAAAATTAGGACTGCCTTCAGATTTTGTTTTTACACCCTAAGTCCCTTATTTCAAATTCATTTTCAGCCAATTAGTCCCTCAATTCATGCCTTGTTGGCCAAATAACACTACCAAACTCCTGAAATTTTAATTAAAACCCAATCTAGAAGGTCCTGGGAGGTTCTAATTCAGTTACTACAGGATTTTCTAATTAAGGAATACCTACACTACCCTTGAATTCACCCTAAAATTACTAACCCACCCAAACCCCTTTACCTTAGTTAAAAAATTAACTATAGCTAATCCTAGTGAGTCTAAATCAGCTATAACCAACCATCACTAATTATAATAAGAACATCTAATAATCGAACTAATTAACTAAATCGAAAATAATTCTAATTAGCACTAAAACCCTAAGGCTAAATTGAAACTGAAGCAAGTAAAAATGCCATCAAAATCAAACAGCAAAATTAAAGAACAGCATCATGTTTTCAGCCATTGAATCAGTAGAAAGTTCAAACTCAAACCAAATGAGATCAACATGAATCAAAACACACTGAAGAACACAAAAAAAAAAAATCAAACTAAAAGCCTAAATCAATCCTAAAACAAAACGAAAGACATACTGAATATGAATCGAAAGAAAATAAATCAGAAAACTACACATTAACGAAAAAATCTACAAATATCTAAGCAAAGTGGTTTAAGAACAACTCACTGATTAAACTAACTACAAATATCACCACAAAAACTAAACCAAGATCAACAATCGCAAACCAGAATCAATAATAAAAAGAAACAATCAAATAAGGAGAAAAGCCTTACTAATTTTTGTCTTTGATTTCGGCGGACCTCGAATTTGATTTTCAGTTAATGTTATATGTTTATTTTGCCCAAAATAGACATATAACATTAACTCAACATCAATCGAGCACTTGGAATCCCCAAAACAGGTTGAACTTCTGAACCCTACATCTGGAATTAACGGAGTTTTGCCTGGATTTGAAAGATTTTGGCTTGGAATTCAGGATGAGGGGGTCTGGGAGATTGTAGGGTGTAATTTTGACCGGATTTGGAAGAAATAGGGTTTTGGCCGGATTTTCAAATGAAGATTCGAGAAGATTGGTTATGATTTGAGAGAGATGGTTTTGGGGGTTGGAAAGAGGAGAGGGAGAGGATTCAGGGGTGTAATTTTGGGCGGATTTGGAGCATCGCCGCCGGCGGCGGCGATTTCCGGCCGGCGGCGGACGGCGGAGCGGTGGTGGTGATATTAGGGATGGTCTGAGACGACGATGAGCGGGGGGGGGGGGGGATGGAATCCGACAATTATATATCACATTTACCCTAGTTCTGAGCCGTTAGATCATGTATCCTCGACGGCCCAGATCTTATGGCTCAAAACGACGTCGTTTTGGATTTTAAAATGCTGGACCGGATCGTGTGGGTCTTGGGCTAATTGGGGCTTGGGTTTAAGACGGGTTTTGTTGGGGATTTGGCTTGGGCTGGGGGCTGGCACGAAAACTGGCCCAAATAACCTGGCCTGGTTTTTTTGTTAGTTCTCTTTTTTTCATTTTTTTTTTCTTTTTTATTTATTTGTTTTATGTATTTCTTTGCAAAAAATTAAAACTAACAAAAACCTACCTTAACTCCCAAATTTAGACTAATTAATTTTCTAAAAATAAACTAAATCCTAATTTAAAAGAAAACTAAACAAAATGTAAAAATGTAAAATTAAAAATTGTAAAAGGACTATTTTTCATTATTTTTCTCTTATTTTAGTAAGATTAATTAACTAGTAAAACTAAGAATATAAAATCGAATTCTAAATGCAAATGCACTATTTGTTATTCTTTTTAATGAATTATGACACCTAAAATGCACACAAAAAATGCAAACAAGGCACAAAATCATGCAATTAATTCAAGTAATAAAGAAAAATCCTAATTTTAAGGAATTTATAGGAGTAATTTAAGCGTGGCAAAAATCACGTGCTCACAAACCCAATACCCTCTATCTGTTGCATTGTGCTCATGAATTAACATATACCGCACCTTTGTATTTCATATGAATCGCAAAGCACGTCAATTGTCACCAACACCATGCGCATACTACTCTTTCCTGACTTAAGCCACTTTGATGTACTAGCCAGACTCCGCTTTACGCAATTGGAAAGCTGGTAGCAAATTTTGAAGTCATTTCTCACTTGTTTTGATAAAACAGACTCAAGAAGAGGACTTAAACAAATCAAGAGGAACATAGTAAGGGGACAATGGAAAGAAATGATATCTAACAGGAAAATCACCAAGTAGAAACTTATCAGATGTGGATACCAACTTTAATGGCCATGACATCCACTTTTGGATTAAGTGGCCTAATCTGTCAAGCAAGTCTAATATTCAGCTCTTGTTGTACCTCTTCGCCGTGAAACTGGGCTTCAATGCTCCGATTATCCTATCTGATTCACGATCCTTATTCGACTTGTAGTGCCCAAAGGGTTTTCACCAACAAGCCTCTCTCATTTTTTCTTTCTCTCAACTCCCCGTTGCCTTATGGTGCCTGTGAAGGTTTCACTGATAAGACTCTCTCATTTTGTTCTTTTTCTTTATATTTCCTCTGATTCTGTAGATGACAAGGCATTGACCATAGTAAAAACATCATATGCTCCTGGCATGTCTAACTCGGCACTCTCAAAGATTATCTGGGAGGTTTTTTTTGGACTGTAATGTGACTTTTGGACATGGTTAGAAAGAAAGGACATCATAAAGGCTCAAAATAACTAAGACGAGGAGGTTAATTTATTTATAACTTTTGGAATCCATTCTAAAAACTTTGCCCCAATTTCTAAAACAAGAGAATTTGTTTTTTTTTTGAGATGGAATTTCTAAGAAAGACTGCCCCACTCTCGACTTCGTGGGATTATGAAATATTTTATTTGGTGCGACCGAACCGTAAGGCTGCCTACGTATCTTGTGGTGACAAGAATCAGGTCGAACGTAGTTCACACCTAATTCTTGTTTTGTTTTTTGTTGCTCTTTTTCTTTTCTTTTTTTTTTCCTTTTTTTCCTTTTTTTTTCTTTTCTCTCTTTTTTTCTTTTTGATTTTTTTTTTGGATGAACTTTCTAAAACAAACCTTATAGGGACATGATTTTTTTAATGACTCTAACTTGATTCCAAAAGAGGTGAGGTAAAAAAAATCAGCACAGACTCAAAGGGGTATCAAAGGGTATGAAGTGTTTGGATAGCTGAAAGAGGGCCTCCCAATCTCTAAGAATACCAAGTATAACACATGCAACTTGAAGATGAAAAATGAAGATCATGCATAGCATTTCTTTTGCAGCATCGACATTGGTATCACAAATATGCCTTCCACCTTTCTTTAGTGCTTTTTCAAGTACAGAGCTCTTCTTGGGTGATTTCTTCTTCAAAATGGATGTGCTCCGTCAGTTTGGAGCAAACTCCCTTGGCTTTATGTTGTAACTTGAGATGCACTTGAACTCAAAGTTGCTGGCTTCAAATTGTCTGGGACGCACTTTCTTGTAACAAATTCTTGTCGTCCTCTTAACTTCCCAAACCATCTGCCCCAGTTTCACACAATTCAGGCTTTAAATGATCTCAGAATATCCAAATCTTTACTTATTTCCCTCAAATATCCCTGTCATCTTCAAAACTTGTTTCATTTTTTTATGATTAGACTAAATTTTAAGACCAGGCTGAGAATTTCACATGCATGTCATGCCACTAGAGTCACCATGAAAAGAACTACAAAAGAAAAAGAGAACTAAACAAATACAGACTAGAAATAACAAAAAAAAATAGGGGATTGCATTAAACAGACGGTGAAAGGGTTCGAACAACAAAACAAGCAAACTAAACTGGGGTTACAACCCTGGAACAATCCTAGATAACACTAAACGAGTTATTACGACTAAACGAACTAGGCAAAATAAAAGAATAGAAGGGTTTGAGTCACAAGACAATATCCGAATTACGATCCTGAAATAACCCGGACAATAGAAATGACAACAAAATAAACCACCAAGACTTCTCCCTGGCTAACCAAGAAAGGAGCATCTTTCCAATCACCAAGCTCGACATCTTAGCCACTGAGTTCCGCATCAACATTAATAGGACCTTCACAAGTCTCCATCACATTGACCTTAGCAAATTGCTTTTGGGTCCCTTCTGCCAACTCGTTCTTAAGATCAGCTTCTGGAACCGAGACTGATAGCGCTGAAAACTTTACGGCAAATGGCCCTCCGAGTATCTCAGAAGAGTTCTCATATTCCTTTTCAACACAAATTATACCCACCATATGCGTCTCATTATGAACATGCAATGGACTTTGGCTAGTGTCATTGCATCTGAATTTTGCACAACAATGTCACTTGCATCAATAAGCTTCTGAACTGTTCTTTTTAGATGCCAACACTTTTCTATGCTGTGACCCGAGGCATTAGAGCAATATGCGCACCTTTGAGAATAATCATAATTCTTTGGAAGAGGGTTCGGCATTTTTATCTAAATCGGCTTCAACATGTCCAATTGCCTTGACCTTTGGAACAAACTAGCATATGATTCTCCAATAGGAGTGAAAGTCTTTTCTTTTTCCTGTTGCCTTTTCATTTTGTACTCTGGCCTCGGTTGGAACCTTTTGCGAGTAGGTGGTTGATATTCTTGAGGAGGCGGGTAAGACATTTGTGGAAGTGGTGCAGGCCATCGCGGGTCCTGTAGATGTGGAGCATATGGTGGTGCATTGTGGATGGAGTACTGGAATGTGAGGTATGCCTTTGGGGATTTTGTGGAAAGAAGTAGCATTGTGGAGGATTATCTGGAGCACATGGATATCCATGGGTCGATATTGAGGCTGAAAGCGTTGAGCAGGAATGCCCACTGGATCCTGTCGTTGGCGGGGCTCAACAATATCTTTTCTATTTCGCTTTCTTCCACCCAAACTTACTGAGATGTTCTAAATGTCTTCTGTAGTATCTGTCAATGCAGAATAACTCATGATTTTGCCTGACTTGATTCCTTCCTCTACCATCTCCCCCATTTTTACCACATCATTAGAAGGTTTACCCAAGTCCAGGATCAAATGACAAAAGTAGGTGGGCCCCTAGGCTTGTAGGAAAAGCTCAACCATTTCTTCTTCACCAACCAGGGGGCTGACCCAAGCAACTTGTTCCCTCCATCTGAGCCCGAACTCCCTAAAACTTTCCTCGGGTTTCTTTTCCATCTTAGACAGGGAGGAGCGGTCTGGGATAATTTCTAGATTGTACTGAAAGTGTCGAACAAAATCTTGAGCCATGTCGTCCCATGCATGCCACTTATTGACATCTTGACGAGTATACCATTCCAAGGCTGCCCCAGTCAAGCTCTCACTGAAATACGCCATCAACAAATTATCTTTCTCGCCAACACTTCTCATTTCACTGCAATAACCCCTCAGATGGGCTACTAGATCTCCACGCCCATCATACAAGTTAAACTTTGGCATTTTAAACCACGCAGGTGGATGAACATCAGGGAATATACACAAGTCATTGTAAGACATGTTAATCTGATTTCCCATCCCTTGCATGCTCCCTAAAGACTGTTCTATATTTTTCAGCTTCCTGGATATCTCATCTCGCCCTTCTTTTCCTATGAACTTTTCATTTTCAACATGAGGCTCATTCCGAGGGCTATGATTGTATGAGTCAGGGACCTTGTGGGCAACCTCAAAGGGGTAATATTGGGCATCATGAGTTTTGAGTGGGTGTTAATTGTTGGATCTATGAAGGGAAGATTGTTGAAAAGTTGTGATTGCGGGGATAGTAGATATGACAGGAGGGCAATTTTTGGGAAAGGTAGTTGGAGGACGAGTGATGGAGCTACTAGGGTGATTGGGAAAGCTGTCATAAGTGGGAGAATCTAGAGAGTATGGGGGATCATCTGGCACCATGACCAGAGTTTGGGTAAGGGTAGCATCTAGGAAGCTAGGTGGTGGCGGGGGTGGTGCCTTCCCAGTCATCCAAGCCTGATACATGTGCGTCATGTGTTGTGTTAACATCCTTACCTCTTCAACCAACCCATTGTCCTGTTCAACCAATTGCTTTGGGCACCAGTATCAACCAACTCAATTCTATTGTCATCTGCCATTGCCGTTCGACTTTATGTTGTAGAGAAGAGTTACCACTTTATGAACCACAAACCAACCACCCTTCTGCTATAATGAAGATAACAAAGAGGAACAAAATAAAGTCATCATGTTAGCGTTAGGGTATTTAACATAAGATAATCTCACTTTATGTGCAATGCACCTAGTCACAATTATCGGTTCTAAAATGACTTCGAGGGTAGGAAGGTCAGATGGCATCATCCCAATTTCATTCTTCTTGCCCCGTTTCCTTCTTCATTTTCCTATCTAGCACCACTTGGTTTTTTATTCTTTTCTCCTCTTTTCTTTTGCTTATCGCTCTTTTCTTTCCTCTCATTTCTCACATCCCACAACTTCATTCTCTTTTTCTTTTCTTTTTCTTTTTTGCTTTTTTATTTAATGATGATTCGATCGAACCCTATGTAGGTTGCCTACGTATCATATCCCTCATGAATCAGATCAAGCGTAGTTCTAGAAAAGTAATGGATAAAATAAACTAAGAAACAAATATCTTTTTTTTTGGATTTTTTCATTTACAACTCTTTTTTCGAATATAGAATCAAAAATACGGTAACAAAAGACTTGAAAAATCAGCTAGACTATGATAGATTCTGACGCCACCTAAAAGACTCAGTACTACTGAACATGAATATAAAGTACAAGACAACATAAAAAAAACAGACTCAAAATAAAATAAAAAAATCTCCTTAAGCAACTCCTGGATGCAACGGTCCTGACTATGAGGGTCCTTGGGCGTCTGTCATGCTCAAGCTCTGGTAAGTAGATCTACACCTATATGAGAAAAACAAGATCAAATAGAGTTAAAGACTTAGAACACTATGTGAGACAACAAAACTTCCTATTGGACACATGCAGGACACGATTGCAACTATTTTTACAAAATGGCCTATGTGGCCAAAAGGTGGCTAGAAATGCAAACTCAACACAGGTGACCTCTAAGACATGGAAAAATTACTTTACACAAATGACCCATTTTGTAAAAATGGCCTATGTGGCTAAGAAATGGCTAAGCATGCAGATTCAACAGAATGGACCCTAAACAAAGAGGACAACTTGTTGTGGACTTAAGCCCTTTTCGGGAACGAGTTATCCTTCCCGAATGCAGCAAGACTCTAAGACATGGGTCACTGAACCACTTTTGCAAAAATAGCCTCATTTTGCAGGAAAAGCCGATGTGGCCAATAGTGGTTAGACACGCAAGATTTGGCTAAGACCCCGCGAAGCCAAGAACCTAAGACTCACTAGGAATACCGGACCCTATGTGGGCTGCCTACGTATCCCGCCCCGAAAGACGAGAATCAGGTATGCGTAGTTCGGGAAGATTGGATACGGAAGAAAATTAAAAGAAAACAAATGATTTGGAGAAAACATATATTTTTTTTTTAAAAAAAATGACGGAAAAATGCAAAATCTTTTTGGGATTTTTCATTTTTTTGTTGTCTTTTTCTTAAAAAAAAAACGTGAAAGAAAAACATAACTGGGCCCTACTTGCTTTATTTTCATACTTCACCCTTTTCTTTCTCATTTACCCTCAATCAGCATTGGTCCGCCAAATGACCCCTTTTACCCTTGAAGAATGCAACATGTAGCACATAAGATGCATCAGAATGGTCTTTTGTTTTTGGGTACACCTGTCCTAGACGGACCCAACCCCTTTGTTGAGTTCCAAAAGTCAAATGCACATGATGCAAACAAACGTGCCTACTAGGGATCCGGCATGAGGCTATGTTATTCTAGGTTTAAAAACCTGGGTGTATTGTTCTAGACCTGGCTTACCCGAGCGGACAACTCGAGCTGGGGGGGGGGGGCAACGTACCTCTAACCAAAAGGCCATCCGGCTTTGTAACTGATCCGATCCTCGTTCTAAATTAGGGTATGACTCTAACAGAAAAGAAGTCACACCAGCGTGCACTTCCCAGAAGATTTAGAAGACTCAGAGAGAAGAGGGTTTCGTAACAGTTTATATACAGTTCAAGCAATATCACAGCGGTAAAAAGCGACATTTAGCACATTAGGCTCAAACACGTAAAAATCAAATAATAAATAAAAGCCAACTATAACAGTTATTCTAAGCTCGAATTTTGAACCCTGAACCAGAGATTCTGGGTTCGATCCCCAGCAGAGTCGCCAGAGCTGTCACACCTCCTTCTTTACCCGAAAGGGGATATAAGAGAGTTTTTCCAATTAAAGTAACAATAATCAAAACGGGATTATTTATTCAAATTCAAAGTCTCCACTTGGGATAATTTATGGTTTCCCAAGTCACTGGTTTAAAATCCCGAATCGAGTAAGTTTGACTCTGTTTTACAGTCCGCGAAACACAAAAATTCGGGTAAGGAATTCTGTTAACCCGGGAGAAGGTGTTAGGCATTCCCGGGTTTCGTGGTTTTAGCACGGTCGCTCAAGTATTATTATTTGGTCTAAACATCTAATTAATAACATGTTTTGTACCTATTGTGCATTTTTAGCTTTTCAAACGCTTTTACTTATTTATGGAGTTATTTCTGAAACAAGTTACGATTGTCGTACACTTGTTTGTTTTTGTACATATTGCGAATCGTGTCACGGGAACCGTACCCACAATCCACAACACGTGTATTTTATTAACGTTCAAAATTGGAGTAGAGTCACATGAAATGTGCACCCGGATTTGGGACTTACGTATCACAACCACGTCATGGGAACCGTACCTGTAGTTATGATGATTTATGATAACGCGCCTAAAGCATTTTCTACGAATGTTCATACTTAAAACTAAGTCGAAATTCAATGTATGGCTACTAATTATAGATATGCATTGGACATGCATGTTGGCCTTTAACTATTCTGGAAAAGACTGGCCAGTAACATGCCCATTACATTATTCCATTGCAACCTTGGAAGACAATATCACTAGTATTGATTGGGCTCGAAATTGAGCCCATAAATCATTCCAGGGTTAATTTCGACCAGGCTGCCTCGAGCCCAGATAGTGATTAGTAATGTGACCCAATCCATTTGGGCCTTTAGTCAATTCTTAGAAACTTTGAAAGAAATCAGAAAGAAATAAGACTACATCAAATAACTTCATCGTGAACAGAAATATACCAATCCACATAAATCTAAAGGCATAACAACATTTTTAACACAACGGATTTGAAAATAACTATTTTAGCTACATTGAAAACCCCAGTCACGTTTCAACAGTCTGAAAATAACTATTGCATTGTTGGGGTACGAATATGGGCTATAGAACGAGACCAATAATATGAAAGCTGTGATTATACTACCAATGCAGTCTTAAGTGGAATTCTGCGTGAACAAAAGGAAACAGATACTAACAAATCGACAAACCACTGGCCCTGAACTAAAATACGATGTTTCAATGATAGAATTACAAATCCATGCCTTAATTACAACAACTTAAAACGAGATGGCCATCATATTGCCCAATACCTCATTTCCAAGAGCAGACAAAACAAAACGAGCTAATTACATGAACTTGAAAACAGATCTGATACACGCGAGATGAACTATTGAACATTCAACACTAAATATCCTAGCTAAATTATAGAATAACATGGTAGATCCAGCACATTTAAACAAAAGCTAAAAGTAAAGAAATTACAGAGTGGTTAAACATATGTAAAAGAAATTGAAATTCAACATTGAGTATGAACTTTCATATCATAAAGTTGCATCCATCCTAAACACATGCTTGCACTTCATTTAGTCACTCAAGGTTCAAGGACGTACCTGGTTACAGAGCAAAACAAGGTAATAGATCTTTGAAATCAACAGAAGATAGCAGGAAACAGTAATATCAGCAGCAAAGAAACAACAGCATCACAGAACTTCAGTCTCAAACCATATTTCAACTTAAAGAACCCAGAAATCCCAAGGAAAAACTGTTCTAACTTTCAGTAAAACAAGAAAATAGATAAGCTGATGGAACAATAGAGCTGGATTTTTAGAAGTATTTTTTAGGGTCTGAAATTCGTGCCTATTGAGTGAGGAGAGGGCCCTATATATACCTAAGAAATCTGTTGTGTGCCCTCCAAGTCAGGGAATAATTCCCTTAAAACAATCCTCAACAAAAAATCAGAAAGAGAATCTTTTTAATAGAAACTGGACAGCTGGCCATTTCTAATTGGCTTCAGCAATTTATATTGGCAAAATGGGGCCAGCTGTCCATACTCTAGAACCTTTTAATTACCCTATCTGAAATTCCTATTTACCCACCTTTCAAATGACCCCTTAAGTTTTCCCTTTGTTCAATTAAACCCCTACAAATGTCTTCTAATTTACAAATCATAGCAAACACTAAGAAAGCCAGTAATTATCAAATCAAAGCAAATAAGCAACGAAAAAATGCAGTGGAACCCTATAATATTAAGCATCTAGAAGAAAACCTAAATTAAACTAAACCCTAAAACATGCAAACTAAACAAAAATAACAATTATGGAGAAGGACACAAAGAAAGAAGAACAATAACAGAAAGAAGCGGAAATTCCTAAAACATGCGAACTAAACAAATAACAACTATGAAGAAAGACGAAAAGAGAGAAGAACAATAGAAGAAAGAAACGGAAATACCATCCGAAGCAACTGCCAGCTTGGATCGAACTCAGTGGGGTACATGAACTGGAACTAACATCAATCGATTGTAAGTCATGGGTTCAAATGACCAAATTTGCACGCCCAAATCGGAGACAGAGATGAACCTAGGGTTTCAAACCTAGATCCAGAATTGACGAAGTAATGGTGGGGGTTTTGAGAAATCGACAACGAATTAAGGTTTAAAGGCGTGGGAGGAGTGTGGGGTGTAATTTGGGGTTGTTTGGGCGAACTAGGGTTTTGGGTTTCAAATTTCGGATCTGGGTTTGATGGATTTGGGTAGTGATTTGGGGGAAGTTGGTGATGGATTGGTGTTCAGGGGGTTGTGGAGAGTGTAAGGGATAAATTTGGGGTGGTTTGGTGACAGACCGCCGCCGTGAGACGATTTTCGGTGGGCGGCGGCTAGGGTTTGTGTGTTGAGACGGAGGGGGAAGTGTTGAGAGACGAAAG
>NC_031990.1:77747029-77761899 GCF_001879085.1 Nicotiana attenuata
CAACTATTTTGTGATTTTGTAGGAGTATTTTGGTCGGGCAAAAATCACGTACTCACATATATACATTTTGTATGTTATATACAAAAATTATACAAATTTTATACTCATTTCGGCTACCAGATGTAAATAGTTTCTGGCGCGGGTTAAAAGTGATAATACCTCCATTAATTCAACGATGGAGTCAATAGAGATTATTAGAATTGTAAACATAAAAATTGATAACACGGACAAACATGAAAATAAAAGTGAACCATAAACTGGGTCTTAGAGAGATGACTAAGAAAGTCCACAGGTATATGTTAAGCCCGGTCTACTAACGTGCACCACCACCATGGCTCATCGGAAACGGAGAGCCCCTTCAAGTCTATACCCCAACCATCACTACAAAAATTCCTGATTCAAAACCCACTCAGATTCAAAGCCCTACCCAGGAGATAGAGGAAAGGGATACACAAACAGAATCTTCACACGAATAGGTAGAATGGTCGAAACCTAAAGCTCAGCTGACAGCGAAATCGTCCACAAAACCAGTTTCCGACAAATTGATGAGGCAAATCACTCCAACTTCAGGGGTAAAGCAAAAACTAGCCCCAATACAGTTGGCTAGCTAGCTACTAGGGAGCTCGATTCAGATGGAGAAAAGGAAAAACCAACAAGCTAAGAACGAAGAAGAAGGACATGTCCAACCTGCCCTGAAATTGAATTTTGCTACAGAGCCGCAACATGCAACTCCAACAATGGCAGAGGTTGTGAAGAACAATCGGACACAAACTCAAGGTATGAAACTCAAATTCCATCCTCCAGTGATAAAAGATGGGATAAAGGTTGTGCAATTGAACCACCATGAAATAGATAAACAGAAGCAGAAATGGCAATGCGCGCTTATTGGTTATGCAATCGGAGGAACCCCAAAATTCAAGGAAATACTTCAATTTGTGTATGGGGTCTGGCATTCTGTGAAAACACCTAGGGTTTTCTTGCATGATGATGGGTATATATTTTTAAGTTTGAATCTGAAGAGGACAAAGCCTGTATAATGCAAAATGGGCCTTACACTTCTAGGAACATGCCAATGATTCTAAAATAGTGGAGTCTAGAATTTCAGTTGCAGAAGGAACCAATGCGTGTATTACCAATATGGGTATGCTTTCCTGGGCTGCCACTCCTATATTGGTCTGAGGAAAATCTAGGGAGAATTGCTAGCTTTCTGGACAAACCTATGTGCAGTGATATCTTAACAGCTAAAGGTGAAAGAATTTCATATGACAAATTATTAATTGAGATGGATATCACCCAAACATTTCCGGAATCTGTGAAGGTTAAAGCCTCAAATTGTAGTATTTGGAGCCAAAAGATTGAATATGAATGGAAGCCTATTCTATGTCAAGAGTGTATGCAATTTGGGCATAACAAGGAGCATTGTCCAAAATAGAACCAGGGAATGCAAGGCTTTACCAGAAATGTACCCAAACATGATAAATACACCAGGCAAGAATGGCAGCCTAAGCCAAAAGCTAATGCAGAAGGTCCAACAACTCCATCTGTAGACCAAAATGAGGCAGTCCACACTCCTCCAACAATGGTACACCAGGAGGAAACTCACACTGCCCCTTCCCAAGTTTAATTCAGAGGGAAGCAAGTGGTAGTATTTCAAGGTAGAAAGGAGATCTCACAAACAGATGAAGAGTAAGATAATGAGGTTGAGTTCAATCAATTTAGTAAATGATGCTTAAAGGTTGGAGAAGCTACAAGTAAAAGAATTTAGGGACACAGAAAAGGTAACAGCGGAAAGTTCCACAGCGATGGCCCCACTGCCAAACCTCCCCCATGATTTTCTGCTCATGGAAGATTAGGGGTCTAAACAAGCCCTTTAAGAAAAAAGGATTCAAGAACTTTTTGCTCAAGAATAAAGTTGACTCAATAGGAAGTCTAGAAACAAAAGGTAGACAGCAGAATGCCAATAAAATTACTAGAAAGTTTTTGATACGGATTGGAGTTTTCTCTTTGATTATACTCAATTCCCAAATGGTAGAATATGGTTAGGCTGAAAGCAAAGCTGTGTGGCACTTACTATATTGGAAAGCACTCCACAGGTAGTACACTGCCATGTTGAGGATAAGAGCTCTCAATTCCAATGCTTTTGTTGATGGTTATGATGATAGGCTATAATTACGTATTTTAGTCGATTATTACACTCTAATTTACTGCACTTTAATTGAGTTTGAGCTTTAATCGCTAGTGTGTTGCACTAATTGTGTGTTTTATGCCTTGTAGGGGTGATTCCGAGCTATGTAGATGTTATGGAATGAATTCAAGTAATTTGGAGCTTTGAAATCTGCGTAAAAGCCCAGGGAATTAAGCCGGGATCATATTCGGGGATCAACGGATGATAGAGCAACAAAACGAATAATCGAGTAGGCATATTGCGTACTATCTAGTAAAATACACATAACTTTTCACTCAGAACTCCATTTGGGTTCCACAATATATGGTTGGAAAGATAACTCAAAGAGATACAACTTTTAAGTTTTATATTTTTCTAAATTCTAAATGAAACAGGGTGAAAAGCGCAGTCGAAACCGCAACCACGGACCTGAGGCGGGCTGAGGCAGTACACTTGCCAAATACCGCGTTCGTACCGCGGTTGACCGCGGCCGCGGCCGTCCAGACGTGAAAAATTGTCCTTTTCGCGTAGTAGAAGGTATAATTATTTGGGCCCGACCCTACTTGGTATATATACATGGAAAAATGGTATTTTTGGGGGAGGAGACCAACACAGATTCGACCTAAGGAGGCAGAGACACAATAGGAGCAAGGCGGGGAATTCTTCTACGAGTTTTTCCTTCCTCTTCCTATTTTTTATTGTTGGTTATGACTTTTAGTATTGTAGTTTTACATACTATTATGAATAGCTAATTTGTTATCTAGGGTTTTGATGGAACCTTTTGTAGGATAAATTCTTGTTATGTTTTTATATAATTGAGCCGTAGTATTTTCTCTATTTGTTCAACTATATTATTCTTGTGGTTGATTGAAGGGCCCTAAATTAGCTGTGCCTATTTAGTATGTATTTCGGGAGAGAGTGCATATTTAGGTAGTTGTTGAACAACATCACTCCCGACGTATCTGAGGAATCAATAACCAAGGGTTTAAAGGTGGGATTAGGGATAATGAAACCTTGGGTGCGATCTAAGTGAGTTGTAATTAAAGCCAGCTAGCGTAACTCGGGAGAGTATGTCTAGTAAATTGTCGTAATTACTCGGGAGAGAATTATAACACGCAGAGCGCTCATGATCGGTAGAGAATACTTAGACGAAATTATAGAAGACATAGCGGGAAGGATTCTGACAATTGGGGAAAGTATAACTCTAGACCTCCTTAATATTTTCTCCAACCTGTAGTATCTTTAGTGTTAATTTATTATGTTAACTTGTTAGTTAGTTAGTTAAACACAAGAATCTTAATATCTATAAGTTAGGAATTGTTCAAGCTTGTATTCTTGGTGATAGTGAATAACTGTAGCTAAGCCTTAGTTCTCTGTGGGATTCGACTCCGAACTTGTAAACCGGATTATATTTGCAACGACCGCTTAGTCCTTTTTATAAGGCATAGTTGGGCGTGATCAGGTTAAAATACTGCAGGGGGCAGAAGAGGATTATGGAAGACACTAAGGCACATTAGCACTTATATTATTGAGCCTTGGATTATTCTTGGTGATTTCAATGCTATACTCTCCACATATAGTGACGGATCTATATGCTGATTTTGGATGCTCAAGCACCTATTATCTTTGACAAAATTTAGTAAATTTGTATAGCTAATTATAAAAATATTTAGATAAATATTGAGTGAGCACCCATAACTAAACTCTATTTTCCTCTTCTTTCAGAATTTTTATCAGTGAGCACCCACGACTTTAAAATCCTGGATCCGCCATTGTCCACAGAAGATAGAGTTAATGGGTTGCCAGTGCATGTGAATGAAACAGTAAACTTTCAAACTTGTCTCACTGATATTGGTCTGGGTCAGGTTAATAGAAAGGGTTGGCAATATTCATGGTGTAACAAGAGGGATGGAGATAATAGGATTTATAGCCATATTGACAGGGTATTTGGTAATGACAAGTGGTTGCAGGACTATGGAAACCTAGAGGCAGTTTATTATAATCCAGAATGTTCAGATAATACTCCTATTGTTATCAGAACAGTGATTCCTAGACAAAGGTTGAAAATACCTTTCAGGCTCCTTAATGTACTACTCAAACATGGCTCATTTAAGGAAGCTGTCAAACATTGTTGGGATCAAAGCTTCACTGGATGTCATATTTATAGACTGTGGATGAAACTTAAGGCATTGGAAAGTGAAGCAAGGGTGAACAAAGATATGTCCAACACAGAGATTAGAATTGGAAGTCTACAACAAAAGGTGCAGGAAGTGTAGAATCAAATGGGCAATGACATGTTCAATAATCAGTTGATAGTTGAGGAGAAAGAATTACTTATTCAATTAGAAAAATGGACTAGAATTCAAGATCAAATATTAAGGCAGAAGTCCAGAGCTACATGGATATCATATGGATATGCCAACACAAAATATTTCCATGCCCAGCTGAAAGCAAGACAAGCTAGGAATATGATCTCTTCTATTTGCAATGACCAAGGAATCCTACTCTTAGAGCCATGTTTGGTACAACAATAATTTTTGACATATTATAAATAGTTGCTGGGAGATGTAGAGTCAATATTGCCTTGCATTGATACTACTATTGCCAGAGATGGTACTTGTCTTTCATTGAGCCAACAACATGAATTACTTGAACCAGTTAATAGAGAAGACATAATTCAAGCTATCAAAGATCTTCCAAATGATAAATCCCCTGGTATTGATGGATTTATAGCATAATTCTTTAAAGCACACCGGGACACAGCAGGAGAAGATATGATTAAGGCCATATTAAAATTCTTTGACAATGGTAAATTGTTGAGGGAGGTCAATTATACCACAATCACATTGGTTCCTAAGGTCTCTAACCCTATATATGCTAAAGATTTCAGACCCATAGCATGTTGTGGTACTGTCTATAAGAAAGTTGCAAAGGTATTAATTATAAAACTAAAGCCTATGGTTGATTACTTGGTGGGACCATCTCAATCTGCATTCATTGAAGGCAGAAATATCCTGGACAATGTGATTATAGCTCATGAGTTAGTGAAGGGTTATGGAAAAAAAGGAGTATCACCTAGATGCCTAGTAAAAGTAGATATCAGAAATTGGGACTTTCTGAAGCAATTGCTATTGGAATTTGGTTTCCCTCAGAAGCTGGTCAATTTGATCATGAACTGTGTCTCCACAGTCAGTTATTCATTGTTACTAAATTGTGGTTTAACTCCTATATTCCATGCTAAAAAAGGGTTGAGACAAGGGGACCCCATGTCTCCATATCTATTTGTCCAAGCTATGGAATATCTAAATTGATCCTTGAAGCAACTTACAAATAGTCCCAACTTCAATTACCACCCCAGGTGTGCAAACAAGGAAATAGTACACATTTGCTTTGCTGATGATCTACTAATGTGTTGCAAGGCAGACAAGGTCTCTATTCTATTCATGATGTAAACATTTGATCACTTTTCTAGTGTTTCTGGACTGAAAGCCAATTTGGAGAAAAGTTCATTCTATCTTGTAAGAGTGACACAAGAGTTTAGAGCTCAGATAATTCAAGATATGCATTTCACTATTAGGGAGATGCCATTCAAATACTTGGGTATCCCATTGTCTTCAAGGAAACTTTCTATTCACCAGTGCCTTCCCTTAGTTGAAAAGATAATTACTAGAGTTCAATGTTGGACCACTAAGTTCATATCATACAGTGGTAGAGTGCAACTCATCAAAAGTGTACTTTTTGAGATGCAGACATATTGGGCCCAAGTGTTCCTATTGCCTAAGAAGATCTTGACTATGGTGACAAATGTATGCAGGAATTTTCTGTGGACTGCGAGTAATGAATACTCAAGAAGATCCTTAATAGCTTGGAGTACATTATGTCTACCTAAAGCAGCATGAAGATTAAATATATTGGATTTCTTTACATCGAACAAAGCTGCAATCTGCAAGCTACTGTGGGCAGTGGGTAAAAAGAAGGAAAAACTTTGGATAGATCCATAGCATATACATAAAGGACATGGAGCTGAACAGCATGCCAACCCCAAGTGAAACCAGCTGGTTAGTTGGGAAGATATTTGATGCAAGGCAATGGATAACTCAATCTGGTAATTTTATGGACTGCCTTGAAGCATTTGAAGATAGAGAGTAGTTCAGTATCAAGAAGGCCTATCAATCTTTTACACCTCCATTTCCAAAAGTCTCGTGGAAAAGCTTGGTCCTAGTGAAAGAAATAATTCCTAAGCATCAGTTTATTCTATGGCTGACAATTCATAAGAAGTTATCAACAGTGGACAGGCTCCAGAAATGAGATATTAAGGTAGTGCAGGACTGTGTCCTATGTAACACAAATGCAGTAGAGACATTGGAGCACCTCTTCTTTTGTTGTGACTATTCAAAGCCTATATGGAGCTCGTTGCTACACTGGCTAGGGGAGAGGGGACCAATCAAAGGATGAGATGAGGAGGTCATTTGGGCATCCAAGAGAACTAATAACTCTAGAGCAAGAGGATGCATCGTTGGCTTCTTATTTGCAGCAAGTATCCATCACATATGGGCTGAGAGGAATGCAAGAAGGTTCAGAAACCAAAGACGAGAAAGCAGGCAGCTGATCAAAGAAATTATACTTCAACTACATATCTATGGTCAGAAGAATGGAAAATGGCAACAACAACTGAATGGCCTGAATAACTACCCAGTATAGGTTCGAAAGTAAAGAAGTTATCACTAGATAGTGTCAGTAGTTATAGTAGTTAGCTGGATAAGGAACAACTAGAATAGTTATAGAGATTACTGAGAGCTGACTCATGAGTCCATTGATATACTTGGTTAAATAAAAATGTTAAGTTTAACCACAAAAAAATGAACCATACGTTCTTATTCAGTTTCACAATCTCTCATATATTTTTACTTTATCTCGCGGTTTATTTGTTTCCTTTATTCCATCATAGTAAAAGGGACTATTTGTTTTATTCCTCCTCATAATGAAATTTAAGTGGTTTGGAGCATATTGTAAATGGTAATTTTATGAAAGCAACACAAGAATATCTCACATGAAATTCGAAACGGTGAGAGGTGGCTTAACCCCCAGGCCACTAAAGCGGCCGCTTTAGGCCTCACAAAATTAAAGCCCTAAAAGCTACTCTTTTTATATGTAATTTAAATATCTATTGTATTTATGATTAAATAGTGACAAAAAATTTTTTTCAACCATCTTTTGCTACCTTGTCACCAATTTTTAATAACATAGTTTTATATTTTGTGTTGTCCTTTCTTGGAGTTGGTTGAGAAAATTCAAATAAAAGTGCAAGGCAATTAAATCTGCAGTTACTTTCTAGTTCTTCTTGCTCCAACTAGAATAAAGTTTATTTACAACTCTAACTTTGTAGGATATTTTCTTTCAAGATCTATGTAGCACGCTGGAAGCTAATTAGATCGTAAAAAGCTATAGTTAATTTATTTATTATTGTTACGACCCAAAATCCCTCCGAAGGAGTCGTGATGGCACCTAGTCTCTAAACTAGGTAAGTCTAACATTAAGAGAAATAATATGAATATTCACTAACTTCAAATTAGATAACTCTGAACACTTACAATTCCCAAAACCGGTGGTACAAGTCATATGCCTTTCTAAGAGTAGTTATACATATTAAATACGACACCGTTCCAGAACAAGAAGGAACAAATGAAAGCAAATACGAACGGAGGTGACTCCGAGGCCTGTGAACGCAGTAGCAGGTCTACCTTGAGTCTCCATCTCGATGATCCGCACAACTACTACCGATCAAATACCTAGACTTGTACAAAAAATGTACAGAAGCGTAGTATGAGCACACCACGACGGTGCCCAGTAAGTATCAAGACTAACCTCGGTGGGGTAGTGACGAGGAACAGTCAAGACACCTACTAGTCAAATAAGTTGAACAGGATATAATAATGAACTATCAAGATAAAATTAACAAAGTAATATCAATAGCAGGGAGAAATCCAACTACAAATAGTAGAGATAATAAAGGGAAACACGGATAGTAATAAACGATAATCAAGTAAATTAACCCCAACATAATTGGGACACAGTCAAGTAAGAATATGTTCAAACAAAGAAGGCGATGCCAACGCAATCAATCACATCATTTCAAATACACAATTCCGACCATCTCAATCCTCGGTATCTCATGTCATAATATCAAGTTCCACACCTTTAGTACACATGGCACCTTGTGCCCACATATCTTTATCTCACTTTACGCAACATCATCCTCATGCCACTCAGTACATAGGGTCCATAACCAATACAATAAAGATATTCAAGGAGTCTCATTTATATAACATAAAGTAGATTACGACTTCTAAACCAATTAGGAAAGCAACAAAAAAAGATAAAGTTATTTCTAGAAATCATTTGAATAAAAAAAATACCCCTTTTAAATGAAATACAACATCAAATGAACTATTACATTTGTTATAGGATTTTAATAAGATTTAAAACTTAGTAGAAATTCCCTTTAAAGTAATACTTAACATCATCTAATTAAGAAAATTTTAATTGAGAAACTAATTTAAATAGACCATAAAATTTATAGGAATTTGAATTATTGAAAGGTATATACATATACACGGTGGGTTCAAATTTAAAAGTCACTTATAGCAACGTAGTACTAATTACTTTATTTTAAATCACGATATTATTAATAACTTAATAGGCCCGGAGGAAATGATTCAACGTAGTAAATTTAATTTAAATACTAATTCACCAGAATAATAGTTTCAGAGAAAGAATTCAAGAAACAATGGCAAGTCAACAACTCAATGCCAATAACCGACCCATCAAAACTCAGTGAAACCCAAAATACAATTCGTCAAAGTTTTTAAACAAATGGACCAGGGTCTCCTCAGTATTCAGCTATAACAAAATCCTAAATGAAATGTAAAACCATAAAATAACTTGTACGGTCAAGAGGAATACATAAACACATATATCTATTGATGTGGCGCGCATCCCGATCCCACCAATCCTCCCTTATTCCTCCGTACAATTACAATGAAAGTAAATAACATATATTTGTTGCGGCATGCAACCTGATCCCACAAATCATCCCTTATTCCTCCTTAACAATTATAATAAGAGCAAATAGTGTGTGTGTATATATATATATATATATATATATATATATATATATATATATATATCACCATATCAGTAACATTATGATCATTCACCCTTATTACTCCTTGTTGCGGCGTACAACCCGATCCTACCAGTCCACCCTTATTACTCATCAATATATATATATATATAACCCTTATTCCTCCTGTTGCAGCGCGCAACCCGATCCCACCTGTCCACCCTAATTACTCCTTGTTGTGGCGTGCAATCCGATCCCACCGGACAACATCAATTCTCCCTTATTCCTCCTCAACATATCAACAACCCAGCATAGTTTAAAATCAACAACAACAACAACAATTCAACAATCCAATCACAAGGATTTTCTACCACCAAGAGTATGAGTACACGGCAACACGAGAATCACGGAAAAACCAAGAAGCACAACAACATTTACAAAAACCTCAAGACATATAAAGCACGTGATAACTACACCGGCAACCACAACAATTTGGAAACATAGCGTATAGGCACGGGCTCATAAAGAGATTTCACAATTAAGAATAACAAAACGATAATAATCACAATGAAAGTAAATAATATATCTTTGTTGCGGCGTGCAACCCGATCCCACCAATCCTCCCTTATTCCTCCTTAACAATTACAATAAGAGCAATATACTATTTGCTCTTATTGTAATTTATTGTAATTGTTAAGGAGGAATAAGGGAGGACAATCACTCCAATTAAGGCAATTAAGAGCCAAGTAACAAGTAAGAAATAGAGAAAAGTTAACAACATTGCATGGAGCATATATAGGTAAGACAAGCAATTAGGAAACACAATCATATCAGAAAGCTTCCCACTTAATGAACATACGGACCTAAGAACCCTAAAGGAAAATTTCCCACAAATAAGTCTGAGCACACACTCGTCATCTCGCGTACACGGACTACAAATAGCATAGAAGACTCAATTCCTAAGAGGGAGTCCCCCACACAAGGTTAGGCAAGATACTTACCTCAATCCAGCCAACTCAATACTCAATTTAGCTTTTCCTTTACCAATTCATCAATGCCCGACTCAATCAAGATAAAACGACTTAAATACATCAACCAATGCAAGAGAAAACAAATTTCAATTAACAAAACTATGATTCTTATACAATTTGCAAAAAGTTAACTACCCTGGCCCACATCTCGGAACCCGACAAAATTTACAAAAACTGAACACCCATTCGGCTACGAATTCACCAGTACAAAAATTATCAAATTCCGATACCATTTGGTCATTCAAATCATCATTTTTTATTTTTGAAAGATTTCCCAAATTTCCCCAAATTTTCCTTTAGATTCTCATGAATTTGATGTTAAATCTAAGATATAATCACAAAATATAGTTAGAAATTGATTAGAGACACTTACCCAATGATATGGTATGAAAATCTTCCCTCAAAATCGCCTACTCTCGGAGTTAGGGTTCAAAGAATATGAAAAATGAGCAAAAACTCGGAATACTCAGCTTTTAGCAGGCTGCAGATGTTGCATTTGCGACACTGGGATCGCAAATGTGAACTCGCAAAAGCGAAGAAAGCTTCGCAAATGTGAAGCCTGGATTTTCCCTGACAGCGTCGCAACTGCGATGAAATTTCTCGCAAATGCGAAGGGCCCTCGCAAAAGCGGCCCAAAACATCGCAAATGTGAACCTCCCCTGCCCAGACCATTCCTCGCATTTGCGAGACTGGCTTCGCAAATGCGAAGCCTACCAGTCCCAGCCATTTTCGCAAATGCGATACAATGTTCGCAAAAGCGGTGGTCGCAAATGTGACCCTTTGCTCGCAAATGCGACCCTTTGCTCGCAAATGCGAGATCAGACAGCAGACAACTAGATTTTTCTTCCAAACACTCCGTAACGCTTCCAAAACTCATCCGAGCCCTCGGGGCTCCAAACTAAACACCAACACAAGTCTGAACACATAACACAAACTCGCTTGCGCGATCGGAACAACAAAATAACCTCTAGAACCACGAATCGAATGCCAAAAAGCATGAGAATCACTATGAACTTCAAGAACTTCTAGAATTGCAACCACGCGTCCAAACCATATCTAATCAACTCCAAACAACAACAAATTTTGTAGGCAAGTCCCAAATGACATAGCGGAGCTGTTCCAACTTTCGAAATTGCATTCCGACCTCGATAACATAAAAGTCAACTATGGGTCAAACCTCTCCATTTTTCAAACTTCAACTTTTCCAACTTTCGCCGAAATGCCTCAAATTATCCTACGGGCCTCCAATTCCAAATCCGAACGCACGCCTAAGTCCAAAATTATCATACGAATCTACTGACATCATCCAAAATGTCGCGCCCCCTTTTTCCCTCCGCGGGGAGTCCGGGTTTTGACATTCATTGGGAACAACTTGTTTCCTTTTGGGAATTGGGTATTTGAAGAGTCGCCACCTAACGGATTACGGTGCGTTAGGGCACCTAGAGCGATTAACTCTTGGATTGGTTTGCATTACCAGATATTTAGGGTAAGGGCTCGAAATAACCTTGAGGGGAAGAAGTTAGGCAGCCCTCGCGGTCCACAATGGTAGGTCCCGGCCCAACTTAAACTATGTGAATTAGTCATTTTAACAAATAAACAGTTTTAACACGTACTTGCAAGTAAAGGAATGTTTTGACATTCTCGGTGCATGTATGATTCAAGTAATGAACACTAGGGAAAAGGTTTGGACAATTTGCACATACGTAAAGAAAAGTAAATTCATTTAAACAACGGGAGTTGGGAAAGAGGGGTCCTAGGTTAGTTAGCCTACAGGATCATACCCACACAATGCCCGGTAATCACTCCTCAATGAGGGGCTACACGTGACATTAGCGCGTAGTCATCATATCCTTACTGCCCAATTCCCTCCCCTTGGTCATAGCTTAAAGCGTTCTATCAACCTTGAAAGATATCCTATGCGTGCACTACCCGTCCCTTCCTTGTGGCCCTGGAGGTATTTAGGACCTCTAATTTAGGTAGTTCTAGACCATCCTAAGTGTCACGACCCGAATTTCCCACCATCGGGATCGTGATGGCGCCTACTCGTGGTAGCTAGGCAAGCCAACTTATTTACCTTTCATTAATAAATAAATCTGTTAACAATCCATAGCATCAATAAGAAACATGGAATTTAATAATAATAATAGCGGAAGTCTAATTTATAAGTCTGAATCAAAACGCGGAATAGTCAACAATAGCCTCTACCCAAGATTTGGTGTCACATTACTCACGAACCACTAAGAATAAACTAAATACAAAGGTCTGAAAGAAATATAACAGCTGTCTGTCTCGAAAACAATGAGGCAACAGTCAAAAGGAAAACATAAAGAAGAGACGTCGGGCTTGCGGACGCCTGCAAGGCTACCTCAGTCTCGTGAATAGGAAAGTCTGCTCCCGAACTACTGCTGCTGCTGCTCCTCAAAACCTGGACCTGTGCAAAAATGCACAGAAGTGTAGCATCAGCATAACCGACCCCATGTGCTGGTAAGTGTATAGCCTAACCCCGGCGAAGTAGTGACGAGGCTAGACTGGACATCACATAAACCTGTGCAGTTATAACTATACAGCGGGAATCGAATACCAAGTAATTTAACAACATGGGAGGGGAGACATGCTAAGGGGAGATACAATATTAACAGCAATCCAGAGTAACAACTAAAACAGCTTAGGTTCACAATGAACAAAGAATCAATACTCCAGTACAAACACATAGCCTCAATAACTGTTGCAGCGTGCAACCCACTCCATAATTACTATTGTTGCGGCGTGCAACCCGCTCGTAAAATACCACTGTTGCGGCGTGCAACCCGACCATTATCATTTATCATGTATCATTGTTGCGGCGCGCAACCCGATCCTCACCTTTTACTATTGCGGTGTGCAACCCGATCCTCAATATAATTGTTGCGGTGTGCAACCCGACCCTCACATATTATTGTTGCGGCGTGCAACCCGATCCTCAATATCATTGTTGCGACGTGCAACCCGACCCTCAATATCATTTAATAGTCCGAATCCCCAAACAACAGTCAAAATTAAGGGGCATAAAAATAAGTAAACATTTGACAAACATCCCGGCAAGGGAAAGAATCCAACAAGTTCAACCAGACGTCCCGACAAGGGAATAATCAACAACGTTTTCTCTTTCTTACTTTTCTTATCTCACGATATCACCGGATCCCAAGCTCCAAGAAATTTCTTATCTCATATTCCGTCACAAACAACAATATAACGACTTCCCAGTAAGGGAACAAAACATCATCTCAAATATTCTGGCAAGGGGATTACTATAACCACATTAGTTCAAACATCTAACCACCACATTAGTTCCAACATCTAACTACCACAGCTATAACCAACCTATTACCACACTTGACCACCTCAGCTATATCTAACCGACTACCACACCCAACCAACCCATCTATAACTATAGTCATCATATGACACAAGGAAACATTAACCTGAGCGACCCTAGTATCCGTTAAGAACACAATGCAGAGGAATCACAACCCAGCAATAGCCCGCCAAGAGGGCAACATAATGATCTCTCCTCTTTCTCGCTTTTACTTCACAATTCTTTTTCACAACTCGAGCAGATGCTCCAGAGGTTCAATTATCACTTATACTTTCGCAATTCATTCTACAACTGGAGCCGACGCTCCTCAATGAATCAAGTCATTTCATATACTTTCAATATTCGTATCACAGTTCGAGCCAATGCTCCTAGGAATCAAATTATCATATCACCATTCACATGTTATTCACAATATATGGAAATACTGCGATAAACATGAAATTCACAATAAGTTCATGATAATCACATTATAAGGACTCACGGTCATGCTAGACACAAATGTATAGATACTCATCACCATGCCTATACATCGTACTCGATCACATAGCAGTTAGCAACAAGACTCAACTCCTATTCCCTCAAGCTAGGGTTAAACCAAACACTTACCTCAAAGCCTTGAAATCCACTTAATCCTCAACTATTGCTTTACCTCGCGGTTCCACCTCCAATTCGCCCGAATCTAATCCCAATTTACTCAATTACTTTAATAAACACTATATGAATCAATTTGAATGCATAAAAAAATGAGTTTCCCAAGTTTTTCCCAAAAATTCCAAAATCGCCCCCGGGCCCACGTGGTCAAAACTCGAGGTTCGAACCAAAATCCGGTTACCCATTCCCCCAGGAGTTCAAATATATAAATTGTTTTGAAATCGGACCTTAAATCGAGGTCCAACTCCCCAATTTATGGAAAACCTAGGTTCCACCCAAAAACCCCAATTTCACCCATGAAAATCCTTGATTTCAAGGGGAAAACATGTTTAATGATGTTAAAAGTTGAAAGAATTGAGTAAAAATCAACTTACAAATGATTTGGGATGAAGTTTGCTCTTGAAAAATCGCCTATGGTGTTTGGGTTTTGAAAGAATGGTGAAAAGTGATGAAAATTCGACTAAGTATAAAATTTGTTGGGCCTCGGATATGGGAATTGCGAACCATGGTTCGCAATTGCGAACAAAACAGGGCTGGGAATTGCGA
>NC_031990.1:77771198-77776465 GCF_001879085.1 Nicotiana attenuata
GAGAAAAATGGTGCTGCAAACGCAGGCAGTCACCTTGCTACTCCTATAGCTCTGCCACTGATCAGCCAAAACCCGCTACCGGGTGAACAAATACCTGCATCTGCACGTGAGGTGCAGGGAGTAAGGTGAGTACTCCAACTCAGTGAGTAATAAGGGTAAATAATAACTGAGCAGTAAGAAATCACGTAAAGCAAACCATCATGCTATATAGGAACATTGAAAAGCCCTTTGAGAGAAAGCAGTGAAGCTGTAAAACCTTTAGAAATAACTTAGCTCAGTTTAAAACCTCTTTTGAAAATGACTTTTTCAACAGTTATGCAATTGAATGCAAAAACAAATAGTGCAGATAAGCACAGAAGTCCGCCTCTCGGCACCACACTCGGTTATTAGATAATACCAGAACAACAGGTGAATATTGCAAGAAGCACAAACAGCATATAACGGCAGACAAATGAAATAAGGTAAACACATCAAACAGTACCGGTACCGCTGCGACGTGCAGTCCGCTCCACATATCGCTGCGGCGTGCAGCCCGATCCATTTATCGTCGACGGCGCTCACTAGGGGTGTGCAGACTCCGGGAGGGGCCCCTTACGGCCCAAGCGCAATATCAAGCCACCTCGTGGCATCAAACTAGGCCCTCAGCCTCATATCAATAACAGTATAACACTGTTGCGGCGCAGACCGATCCATAAGTATCCTCACAATACAGGCCCTCGGCCTTACTCAGTCAACAAAATCACATAAGCCACTCGAGCAACAATAAAACAGTGTTTCTCAGCCCAAAACATCATTTAATATCATTTGAGTATTAAAACTGAGTGAATATGGCTGAGTTTTGAAAACAGTAGGAAATAACATGACTGAGTTCAAATATATATAATTAAATCAGTGAGGAATTATCAACAACAATCCCCGAAGGGTTCAAATAGTTGGCACGAAGCCCAAATATGGCATTTAGCCCAAATAATGATGATAGCAAACTGATTTCAATCAAATACGTGGTAAAATTATTAATCGGGATGGACTAAGTCATAATCCGCAACGGTGCTCTACCCCACGCTCGCTATTCGGCGTGCAAGTCACCTCAACATAGCACTATGATGTGCAATCCGGGGTTTCAAACCCTCTGAATATCATTTACAATCATTACTCACCTCGAACCGGTGAAATCTCTAGCTCGCGACGCCTTTGCCTTTCAATTCGACCTCCAAGCGCGTCGAATCTATCCAAAACCACAACGAATCCGTCACAATATGCCAAGGGAACAAAACCCAATCAAAAATAATCGAAAAACAACGAAATTCCCGAATATAGAAAAACCCGAGCCCCGGGCCCACTTCTCGAAACTCAGAAACTTCCACACCAACAGATTCCTTATCTCGCCACGAGTTTATACATATCAAAATCACAAGAATCGGAGTCCATTTGACCCCTCAATTCCCTAGTTTAAGCTCTCTTAGGTTCAAGCCCTAAACCACCATTTTTGACCTTTAATTTCTTAAGTTTTCAGCTCTAATCCATGTATTTACACCATAGAATCATGTTTTTAAGTCTAAGAGTTCATACCTGATCAAAGCCCTTGAAACCCTCTTCAAAATCGCCCAAAAACTCTCCAAGTCCGAGTTAAAAATGTGAAACCCTTCAAAAATTCGCGAAGATGAAATTAAATAAATCTGCCCAGTCATCTCGCTTCTGCGGTCCCGTTTCCGCTTATGCGGGACCGATTCTGCGGTTTCCTCTTTAAAATCCCCGGCCGCTTCAGCGGCTCCAATTTTGCACCAGCAGAACCGCTTCTGCGGTACACTTCCGCTTCTGCGGAAACTGCCTAAGCCCCTTTTTGCTTCTGCGAGTTCCACATCCGCTTCTGCGTGACCGCACCTGCAGTCCCATAACTGCAGGTGCGAAAATACCAGATACCAGCAGACCTTAACCATGCAAAAATTTTGAAACTCTCCGTTTAACCATCCGAACTCACCCCGAGGCCCCCGGGACCTCAACCAAAAATACAAACATGATCCAACACCTTATTCAAACTTGCTCTAATCATCAAAACACCACAAATAACACCTAAACCATCAAATTACATCAAATTCAAGCCTAAGTTCATCCAAATCTTCCGAAGCTTGCATTCGATCAAAAACCCGACCAAAACACCTCCGAATCAACTGAAATTTTGCACACACATCCCAAATCACCTAACGAAGCTACTGCAACTCTCGGAATTCCATTCCGACCCTCGGATCAAAATCTCACCTATCAACCGGAAATCGCCAAAATACTAACTTCGCCAATTCAAGCCTAATTCTACACCGGACCTCCAAAATCACTTCCGATCACACTCCTAAGTCACAAATCACTCCCCGAAGCTAACTGAATCACCGAAAATCACATCCGAGCCCTCGAACACATAAGTCAACATCCGGTTGACTTTTCCAAACCAAACCTTCCTTAAAGAGACTAAGTGCCTCATTTCCTACCAAAACCAACCCAAATCAACTCTAACACACCAAATACCGATAATAAAACATGAAGAAGCATAAAATGGGAGAAACGGGGCGGTAACTCACGTGACGACGGGTCGGGTCGTCACATCCTCCCCAACTTAAACAAACGCTCGTCCTTGAGCGTACCCAGAGTTGTCCTAGAAGCCAACCAATAGCTGAATGACCTTACCAAGCATATACCCGGGGGTGATCCCACGTCACCCTATCTCGCATAGGTCTGATAACACAACATAGCTGAAATTTCACAATCCATCTAGTCCATAAACCATAGAACCACATTGCACTTTCCGAAATCATACACAAGATCAGAACCTCACATCTATACTCAGAATAAGCCCAAACCAGCTGTAATAACCCATACCTGCAACCTCAGGTGCAATCATATGATATACTACATAACCCAAACACTCGAAACGATAACTTCTATGCACAGCAGTTGCCCACAACACCCGATTACCGATAGAAAACCTCTTATCAACTAAGGTCTTATTCCAACACTTTCATATACTGCCAACGATAAATGAAACACGCAATAAACCGTAACCATTTCTCAGATCAACCATTCATGAAGCCACTTCCCTTTTGACTAATACCACAGCAGATTCCGAGCCTAACCTCGATATTATCCTTCCAACAGGCTGAAATCAAATCCGTTCGTATTCATTAGTGACCCCAACGATCACCTTGAATCCAACACACCACTCTGGTGATATGACACCTCAATACAGGCCTAAGCCACAACTTGCATAATACGCGCACCAATAAGAAACGATCTGAACATACTCAAATCATGAAAAATGACTCAAACGAAAGAGCTATACCTCAAGCTCGTAAGTACCATCACAACACAAGGCTGAGACCCCGTCTCACATCATAGAAATAGAACACCTGAATCTACCCCGAAAGGTCATATCTCCACGTGGCCTCGCTACAATGCGCGATCCTATCCAAACACTGTTACACATGAAACACCTCAAGTCACTATGCTCAAAATCGACAGCCACGCACAATTTGATGTCTGGAACCAAAGCAATTCATTTCGTCCACGGTGAAACAAACAACATACGCCACGCAACCCGATAGGTCATAACCAATACTCCATTTACCGAGCAACACCCAATTACTCTTCCCGCTCGACTCTCACTATGAATCCCCAATAGAACCGCACCACATGTGTCCATAACCATCAAATCATAACATCTCACCACACCGAAAAGCAACTCATAGCTCTCCTCAGATCACTAACAAGCTCAATAACGATCGAATCAACCTATCCCTCAACAATACAATTCGGGGCCAACCAAGCCAACTCAAGCTAAACACGTGTCCACATCGGCCTACCAACGAACTCATTACCAAGAAATCTTGGAGCTGCTCCTTCCACTACTATAACTCCTGCCGGAGCCGTACGATACGGTGCCCGGCACCAAATCAATATCGAAATCCACAACCTCGCCCGGCGACATGCCCGGCCACAAGAAAAGCATCCGAAAAGTCCCTTAACACCGGAACGGAACCAATGGTAGGAACCTATGCACTGACATCCATCACGAAGGACCAATTAAGAAAAGCAATCCTTCCCAGCCATCCGCTGGGTCTTTGAAATATAAACCACTCTGCAAGAACATAATCTAATGCACCTCGCCACTCAACCTGTGGCATTTCCGGCATAGCCCGCAACACAATAGTTCAGCATCACCTAACACCAAGACAACCAGTCTGAATTTCAACATAACATCCAAAATCTAACATACCAGCAAATAAAGATCCACTCGAGCCTCCAAATCCCGATTGCCGCTAAACGGTGCCGAATACACACGATCCACAACCACTACATAGCCTGTACATGAGAAGTCCCAGTCTCCAACTCCATATAGCACATGAATCATCATACCTGATCCCAATTTTTGCCGTCCGAACGCATACCACACCTTAAATACCCCATCACTCCATGATAGATACTTTAAAATTTCCTGTGCCACCAACCAAACCCGAATACCACCAGTTGATCCGACAAGAAAATGCCGCAATACTACCGAAGTATCATCAGTTTAATCACATTACCCTTTTTCTGAGACATATACTCTCGTCAAATCGCTTCCAATTAGCAGCACCATTTCCTTGATTATATAAGGCTACCCGTTGCCTAAGAGTTTTATGAACTTCTTTTCAGAACTGAACTGAAACCTCGTACACGCAAATTTCGATCCTCCACAACATACCGCATATACCATACCATCCAAGGATAGCAGGAAAACTTTTATCTCCCTTCCGAGCCACAGACATCTACGCACTCAACTAGTCAAGAACTTCCATTGATCCCATCTAGAAGAAAAATCATTACACATTCCATGTCTCTCATATTCGTAGAAAATGCACCTCTTCAACCACGGTAGAAATCAACAAGAACTCTCTCAATTCTGTTTGCATAAATTAAACTGCCAGGACGGAATCCTTCTAACTCGACCAAGCTAAGCAAGCCATCAAAACCCAAGAGCATTGCTGCAAAATACTTGTAAGGGCTCATTACCTCGAACACATACGAAGAATTAATCGTATCCTTACCATACCGATTCGGTCTACTATCAAGCTATTCCATCTATCTAATTTCCCTTCTGATTCATCATCAACTTGATATTCCCCCTTGCTGTAGCACCACAGTTCCTCAACTCAGGCTCACTACACGAGACCCAAGCACAAGACCACACTGTCTAAGACCCATAAGCCACTGAATCCTCTCTCAAATATTCCCAGAAACAC
>NC_031990.1:77776813-77819114 GCF_001879085.1 Nicotiana attenuata
ACCCGTGCCTCATTAGCACTCTGACACCGCAGGATATGACCTCATCCCAATACAAACAAACATCTTCCTGCTCCATGCACCGAGCATTCTTTACCAACAACAGCTTAAGACATCCTGTGATTCTCACACATCTACGAGGCACAATATAACCTTTGTCAAAATTTGCCTTCACTCGTTCCATCCTCGGCTCAATTTCCGCAACCAGAACTGATTCGCCAGCATGCCTCAAACCGGAACCAACATAGCACATAACCGTACAATTAGCTAATCAATAGCGAACTCCCCAACTTGGCTCGAAGCCATGGATCAAAACACTCCCAACAACTCATAACGCACATACTCTATTGCTGCCTTAATACCATAGTGAGATTAAACTCAATCCTTCACAGTGAGATTAACTCTTCTGCAAATCTCGCATTCAACCCCGCAATAGTGAAGCCCACTCTCTTAAGCAATTCGAAATCTCAAGTTTCAACACGTACCCTTCAATTACACCTGAGACCTTCTAACATACACATAAGGATTATACCACTTAATAACACCCTGCAGGAGATAACCCACCTACTTCGCCTCAATTTAATATTTCCGTATACCTTCCATCGTCATACACATTACACAGCCTCTTAGTGTTCCTGAGTCTGGACTCATACCGCCATATGAAATGCACTTCACTCCCCAACTAGGAGACACGAAACGATTTTTCACGCGCCCATAACTGGGGCTACACATCAAATCACAATAGGAATCAAACACTTAACAGTTCATCTATTATTCAGCAGACTTCTTCGTCACTACCAAGTCATATAGATACATCTCGCAGTACTAACATACTCATCACCTAGATATCCAACCGCCATTCCCGCTAATAGGGACTATACCAAGCATATAAGCTCAAAACACTTGCTCACACAATCAGCACCTCGGTGCTCAAGCCATAGGCAAAGATCCGGCCTCAAGTCCTCCAGACTGGCCCAACCTAAACTCATAGAGATTACATCTCGCCCCTCGATCGAGGAATCACAAGCCATCAACGCACATCTGATACTGAGCGCTCATGCGCGCATACAAACGCGTGGAAGGAATTTCAAGAGTTTCTTTTCAAGCTGAATCAAGGACGCACGATAAGAATTCAAGAATGTGAAGTTTTCCTAAAGGTTCTGCAGCCTCTCGAGGATAAATACAGACGTCTCCGTACCGATCCGCGAGACTCTACTAAACCTGCTCATGGCTCGTGAGACCTAGTAACCTAGGCTCTGATACCAACTTGTCACGACCCAAACCCCACACTGGTCGTGATGGCGCCTCTCGTGAGGACAAGGCCAGCCAACTAACCCAACTCGTCTCTTTCAAAATAGTTAAGCATAAATGATTAGCAAAAATATGACTTAATAATATTAATTAACGAAATTACAACCCAACACAGCCCAAACCGGGGTGTCACAAGTCACGAGCATCTATCCGAGTAAAAATACAACTACAAGACCTAATATACAAAGCCAGAATAATGAACCAAAAGAGAGAAAAATGGTGCTGCGAACGCAGGCAGTCACCTTGCTACTCTTATAGCTCTGCCACTGATCAGCCAAAACCCGCTACCGGGTGAACAAATACCTGCATCTACACGCGAGGTGCAGGGAGTACGGTGAGTTCTCCAACTCAGTGAGTAATAAGGGTAAATAACAACTGAGCAGTAAGAAATCTCGTAAAGCAAACCATCATGCTATATAGGAACATTGAAAATCCCTTTGAGAGAAAGCAGTGAAGCTGTAAAACCTTTAGAAATAACTTAGCTCAGTTTAAAACCTCTTTTGAAAATGACTTTTTCAACAGTTATGCAATTGAATGCAAAAACAAATAGTGCAGATAAGCACAGAAGTCCGCCTCTCGGCACCACACTCGGTTATCAGATAATACCAGAACAACAGGTGAATATTGCAAGAAGAAGCACAAACAGCATATAACGACAGACAAATGAAATAAGGTAAACACATCAAACAGTACCGGTACCACTGCGGCGTGCAGCCCGCTCCACATATCGCTGCAGCGTGCAGCCCGATCCATTTATCGTCGACGGCGCTCACTGGGGGTGTGCAGACTCCGGGAGGGGCCCCTTACGGCCCAAGCGCAATATCAAGCCATCTCGTAGCATCAAACTAGGCCCTCGGCCTCATATCAATAACAGTATAACACTGCTGTGGCGCGCAGCCCGATCCATAAGTATCCTCACAATACAGGCCCTCGGCCTTACTCAGTCAACAAAATTATATAAGCCACTCGAGCAACAATAAAACAGTGTTTCTCAGCCCAAAACATCATTTAAATATCATTTGAGTATTAAAACTGAGTGAACATGGCTGAGTTTTGAAAACAGTAGGAAATAACATGACTGAGTTCAAATATATATAATTAAACCAGTGAGGAATTATCAACAACAATCCCCGAAGGGTTCAAATAGTTGGCACGAAGCCCAAATATGGCATTCAGCCCAAATAATGATGATAGCAAACTGATTTCAATCAAATACGTGGTAAAATTATTAATCGGGATGGACTAAGTCATAATCCCCAACGGTGCTCTACCCCACGCTCGCTATTCGGCGTGCAAGTCACCTCAACATAGCACTATGATGTGCAATCCGAGGTTTCAAACCCTCTGAATATCATTTACAATCATTACTCACCTCGAACTGGCGAAATCTCTAGCTCGCGACGCCTTTGCCCCTCAATTCGGCCTCCACGCGCGTCGAATCTAGCCAAAACCACAACAAATCCGTTACAACATGCCAAGGGAACAAAACCCAATCAAAAATAATCAAAAAACAACAAAATTCCCGAATTTAGCAAAACCCGAGGCCCGGGCCCACTTCTCGAAACTCAGAAACTTCCACACCAACGGATTCCTTATCTCGCCACGAGTCTATACATATCAAAATCACAAGAATCGGAGTCCATTTGACCCCTCAAATCCCTAGTTTAAGCTCTCTTAGGTTCAAGCCCTAAACCACCATTTTTGACCTTTAATTTCTTAAGTTTTCAGCTCTAATCCATGTATTTACACCATAGAATCATGTTTTTAAGTCCAAGAGTTCATACCTGATGAAAGCCCTTGAAACCCCCTTCAAAATCACCCAAAAACTCTCCAAGTCCGAGTTAAAAATGTGAAACCCTTCAAAAATTCGCGAAGATGAAATTAAATAAATCTGCCCAGTCATCTCGCTTCTGCGGTCCCGTTTCCGCTTATGCGGGACCGCTTCTGCGGTTTCCTCTTTAAAATCCCCGGCCGCTTCAGCGGCTCCAATTTCGCACCAGCAGAACCGCTTCTGCGGTCCACACTTCCGCTTCTGCGAAAACTGCCTAAGCTCCTTTTCGCTTCTGCGAGTTCCACCTCCGCTTCTGCGTGACCGCACCTGCGGTCCCATAACCGCAAGTGCGAAAATACCAGATACCAGCAGACCTTAACCATGCAAAAATTCCGAAACTCTCCGTTTAACCATCCGAACTCACCCCGAGGCCCCCGGGACCTCAACCAAAAACACAAACATGATCCAACACCTTATTCAAACTTGCTCGAATTATCAAAACACCACAAATAACACATAAACCATCAAATTACATCAAATTCAAGCCTAAGTTCATCCAAATCTTCCGAAGCTTGCATTCAATCAAAAACCCGACCAAAACACCTCCGAATCAACTAAAATTTTGTACACACATCCCAAATCACCTAAAGAAGCTACTGCAACTCTCGGAATTCCATTCCGACCCTCGGATCAAAATCTCACCTATCAACCGGAAATTGCCAAAATACTAACTTCGCCAATTCAAGCCTAATTCTACACCGGACCTCCAAAATCACTTCCGATAACACTCCTAAGTCACAAATCATTCCCCGAAGGTAACCGAATCACCGAAAATCACATCTGAGCCCTCGAACACATAAGTCAACATCTGATTGACTTTTCCAAACCAAACCTTCCTTAAAGAGTAAGTGCCTCATTTCCTACCAAAACCAACCCAAATCAACTCTAACACACAAAATACCGATAATGAAACATGAAGAAGCATAAAATGGGAGAAACGGGGTGGTAACTCACGTGATGACGGGTCGGGTCGTCACACATCTTTATCTCTACAAACAGAACAAGTAAGTACACGTCTCAAACAACAGTTTCAAGTTTTTAAGAGAAAACCTTAGAACATGATATCTAGGTGAGCAGAAAGTATACAGTATTGAATTAGGACCAAAGTGTCAAAGACCTATTCAGCTTGCCTACTGATTTTAGACCTGTTGAATATGAGCAGTCACAGATAACAGAACATAGTTTTATAGTTGCATGATTTTTAATCGCCCTATAGGCTTTCCTAGGCGTATAACAGTGATGTCCTATGAGCATGATATCTATTATTGATTAGGAATGCAGAAAAATAGTAAGCAAATTTAAACAGTCCATTTGGATCCTATAGGCATGCTCTCTAGTAGTATTAATTAAGGTAGCATTGATAACTTATTAGAGAAACGGGTAGATTAGTTAATTAAACCGATTCAGAACCTATAAACAAGAGTTAAACCGAATTTTTTAGATCTAGCTAAGCTGGTTTTAGGTCCTATAGGAATGATCTCTAATTAAATATAAGGCGAAACAAGCAAAACTTATTTGACCAAAGTGAAATCCCTATAGGCATGATTTCTATTAAAGCCGATTTTAACTCCTATAGGCATAGTATCTAATTATTAAAAGCTGAATTAGATCCTATAGGCATGGCTTCTAATTGTGTGGAAGTAAAGCAAACAGAACTTATTTAAACCAAAGCAGATCCTATAGGCATGTTATCTAACAAACATATTTGAATCAACATGGACCCTATAGGCATGGTATCTACCCAACTTTATCCACAGTATATAACTACCCTCCCTTTTACTAGTCACCCCACTGTTTGTTTATAATAATTATTACAGACTAAGAATTGAATGAATTACATAAATAGAACAGAAATTAAGCTGTACGGAGCCAGAAGTAGTCCCAAAGTGATTTCCAAGCCTCCAGTAACCTCAAATGCCCAAAGTTCCATAGCCAATTTCATGTCTAGGTGTGTCAGAGTTCCTTAAGGACGTCAAGTATCCCGGGCAGTGCTCACAGCTAGACATTCCTCAAATAATAACTGATTTAGGTGCAGTGTGGAAGTGCCAGCCCTGATATGCCAGAGTTCAGAGAGATCTCAAGGGTCTCTAAGCAGTACACATACTAGAGGGGCAGGACCTAGTATTCTAGGAGTAAGTGGAAGTGCATAATGGTTTGAAAGAGTTTAATAGACAGTATAAAGAAAGGTCTTAGGATTGAAAAGAATTTCTGAAAAAACCAGTATGCTTTAATGATAAAACAGTTTGAGGAAAGTGTAAAGAAACAATTAGCAATTAGAACAGAAGTCATAGAACAAACAGTTTTAGGGAGTACTTTGGCAAACAGCTTTCACACAAGGGAAGAGGGGTTGGGAACACAGAGAGTACACCTCAATGAAGCACACAAACAACAGAATACATGGAGTTTTTGAGGGGTTATATAGAGCTAGTAGGTTAGGTAGAATGCAGGTCATGCAGCCAAGGTCACAGCAGAAACATGTTGAGGACAGATAATCACAGCTAGAGTCACTCTAAGGAGATTAGATAACTTAGCAGGAGTGAGGCAGAACAGGCAAGGACTTATGCTAGGCAAATATTAACAAGTGAAGGCATGCTAATTGCACAAAAGCAGAGTTTAGGATAAACAGTAGTTAGTCAAACAGGCTTAGTTACATATGTGAAACAAGATACCAAACAAGCAAGCTTAGTGGAAACATGCTAATCACAAATTTGAATAGGCAATATTTATCATGCTGGGTAAGCAGTAAACAGAAGCAAGGATGGACTCATGCCATATGAACTGATGCAGCAAATAAACACATAGGTCTAGAGTCTTAAAAATTAAGCAGAAGCATACCTAGTTAAAGAAACACAAGATATGAGAAAGGTATTGTGCAATTTCCAGCCTTGGCTTGCAGCCGGCTAGAATAACAAAGATCACAAGTAGAAAAGAGAGCAGAGAGAGCCTTTTTTAGAGTGTAAAAGTGGT
This sequence comes from Nicotiana attenuata, assembly GCF_001879085.1. Taxonomy (NCBI): domain Eukaryota; kingdom Viridiplantae; phylum Streptophyta; class Magnoliopsida; order Solanales; family Solanaceae; genus Nicotiana; species Nicotiana attenuata. The sequence goes on from NC_031990.1 coordinate 77,782,920, forward strand.
AGTTTTTGACCTATTGTTCGTGTCCAGAAGTGAGAATAGGTAAAGGCATATATAGTAGTCAGAGTTAAACAAAATAAGGTAAGGGATCAATTATGTAGCAATTAGGGAAAATTCACAAAATCAGTCACACGCGTAAAATCAGTAAGTCTTCCCCTTAATCAAGGGATAATCAATCAACGGTAAAAGCAGGACAGATATTTAAGGAAGGGAATCAAGTAAGACTTGGGTATAGAGTAGGTAATTAGGAGTGAATGAACAGGAGTTCAATTAAGGAAACAATTGGTGAGAATTAGCAAATAACAAATAAGGCAAGAGAAAACTAATTAAGGCAAGAAGTTCAATTAAACCGAGTAGGGCAGTAAGAATCAAAGGTTTTGTTAAGGAAAAGAGTTCAAATCAAACCAAAATAAGAACTTCAGAATAATCAAGGGTTTAATTAAAAGAGAAAATCATGTAAAGAATCAGCAAATATCGCAGACAATTCAAATAGGCAAGAAAGGAATAGTCAGGATTCAACACATAGGTTTTAACGAAACAAATTGGTAAATCAAGAATTCAAAACAACCCTGATTTAAGGCAAAAAATATAGGTTTACCAAGAATAGCCAGGATGAACATAGACATATAGAATTGGTAGAAAAGCTGAACCAAGAAACTTAGTAGAGATATATTAGGCTAAAAAAATCACAAGACATCTAATGGTCTAAAGAAAAATCACGAGAAGCACAGCAAGGACAAAGTCAGTACACAAGTAACTCAGAAACCAAACAAAAATATCGAAAAATTAGGGCTTTTAGTATAGATGAGTTAAGGTTAGAGCAAACCTCACGAAATCGGTTAAAACATATAAGAAACAGAAGATTAAACACTCAAAATCATCAAATATTTTGGAAAAAGAAATTTTCGGAAACCCTAGTTTAGAAAAAATGGAAAACTATTCGAAAATCAGAAAGTTCTTGCAAAAATGAGAAGGTTCTTGTAAAACGCATACGAAATATGTTCGATCTATCTCAGATCTTGCACAGATCTGAGAAGTTCAAAGGACCAAAATTAGGGTTTCGAGAAGAGCAACACATAGGTGAAGAAGCAAGCTTAGAAACCCATAGATATGGGAAGATCTTACATGGAATCAAACCGGAACAACCTGAAACAGGCAAGAAAGGGCCATAGATGCAAGCAAACTAACCCTGGTCCCTTGAGGACCCTAGAGATGGTGATACCAGTAGAGGAGAGGCCGTTAGAGGCCTGGGGGTGGTGAGAAACCACCATGAAGGGCCATAGATGAGTGACGGCGAGGTCCGATTAGGGTTTAGACTTGAGAGCATTTGAAAGAAGAGAGGATTAGGTGACGGCGGAGGAAGTGAGGGAAATGAGAGGGTTTTAGGGGGGTCATTAGGTTTAATTTAGGTAAGGGTTAATCTGGACCATTGATCAAAATGATCAACGACCAGGATTTGGCTCGGTATTGGGTAGGGCAGATGGGTATTGGGCTGGGTAGGTTTATGTTAAAATTGGGCTGGGTATTGGGTCAAACTAGGATCGGAATTGAATAGAAAATAGGGTCAGATTTTAAATAGCCAATTTTAATGACTAAATAATTTATAAAAAATAATAAATGAGTACCAAAAATATCTTTGTGCACTAAAATGATTTAAAATAGTTATTTAACATTTTAAAAATATAAAATATCATTTTATTCATGAATAATGTAATTATACATTAGTATGGACTATTATTGCAAAGATGTGCAATTTAGCTTGAAAAATGTAAATGTAATTACAAAAATTCACTAAAAATATTTAAACACCATGTTGGCATAAATAATGAATTTAGATGGCTAAATCATCACAAAAGTAACATGAAGGATAATTATTAGATATTTATATAATAAAAAGAGGAGAAATAAATTGATTTGGAGCTTTTAAAGCCGTAGAGGCTAATCCTTGCCTCCATCTGGTCACCTGCAGATAAAGAGATGCTACAGACATATATTTGTGCGGAAATATAAAGATGATACAGATTCCCTTTGGACCATGAAAGTTGTCTTTGGACAGTTAAGGATGACGTCCTTAGACCATGATGTCCTGGGCCATGAATTGTTTAGTGCGGGATTCGTAGGCCATGAAATGATGTTCTCGGGCCATGAAGATGGTGCCTCCGAACCATGATGCCTTTGAAAAATGATATGAAATTTTGAGAGATCCTCAGGCCATGGCATGGTGTCTTCTGGCTATGAGGATGATGCCTTTAGACTATGACGCCTTCGGATAGGTTGGCGATATTACAGCCCATGAGATGCAATAGTATGATGTTAACAAGACAAGGCTTAGTCTTGTGAAATGAAGGGCAGCGCTTAGCCCAATCAAAAACGAATAGATAGTACTGGAATAGATCGATATTTATGCAAGGAGGGACAATTCTTAGTCCCCATGCAGGCATGGAGGTAGGGATTAGCCTCATGCAAATATGGAGGCAGAGATTAGCCTCATGCAGGATATGGAGGTAGGGATTGGCCTCATGTAATTATGGAGGCAGGGATTAGCCTTATGCAAGATATGAAGGCAAGGATTAGCCTCATACGGGTATGGAGGCAGGGATTAGCCTCATGCAGATATGGAGGCAGGGATTAGCCTCATGCAGATATGGAGGCAAGGATTAACCTCATGCAAATATGGAGGCAGGGATTAGCCTCATGCAATTATGGAGGCAGGGTTATCCTCATGCAAGATATGGAGGCAAGGATTAGCCTCATGCAAGTATAGAGGCAGGGATTAGCCTCATGCGGGTATGGAGGCAGGGATTAGCCTCATGCGGATATGGACGCAGGGATTAGCCTCATGCAGATATGGAGGCAGGGATTAGCCTTATGCAGATACGGAGGCAGGGATTAGCCTCATGCAGGTGTGGAGGCAAGGATTAGCCTCATGCAGCTACGGAGGCAAGGATTAGCCTCATGCAAATATGGAGGCAAGGATTAGCCTCATGCAGCTATGGAGGCAAGTATTGGCCTCATGCAGCTATGGAGGCAAGGATTAGCCTCATGCAAGTATGGAGGCAAGGATTAGCCTCATGCAAGTATGGAGGCAAGGATTAGCCTCATGCAGATATGGAGGCAAGGATTAGCCTCATGCAGGTGTGGAGGCAGGGCTTAGTCCTATGTAAAGAGCGAGTAGCAAATAGGAGTAGTATATGCCTTAACTGGAGATATATTCGGTGTCTGATGGCCCAATTGATAGTGATCTTGTTACGTGTATATATTTGCGGATGCTATCGCTACGCCAGATGTGCCTGCGTTCAAAGAAAAAATTATAAGTTTTGTGAGGGGAGGTTGGTTCGTGCTTCTGTCCCCTGGCCTTGCTTTGATCCGTTCTAGAGGCCTTTTTCGAGTTTCCCTGGGTAACACCTGACTGTTACGGAAATAAAGTTTTTGAAAATATGCAATTATTGATAAAAATAGAGTCATTTTAGAAACATATTGATATATCAAGTGATTTTCAGATGAACTAGTGACTGTAACACAGTTCAGAGACATTGCAGCTTTCTTATGTTAGAATTTTGAGGATCCTCCTCAAAATTTTGCCCCAGTTTGGTAGATGATCCTTCGGCCGTTTGCAGGTAATGAGCCTTGTTAAACCTTCTTCGGAATTTTGAGAATCCTTCTCAAAATTCTGCCCTAGTTTCTTAACCGATTTTGGCTGTTTGGCATATGTTCGCGTTGGCTGGACTTGTTCCGGAATTTTGAGGGTCCTCCTCAAAATTCTGGCCCAGTTTCTGATCTTGGGGGGAAATGGAAATTTTATTATGATATGACCGAACCCATAAGGCTGCCTATGTATCCCCTCTTAAACGGGAATCAGGTCAAGTGTAGTTCAATTACATCAGATGAGGAAATGTAAAGAGTCTAAGCATAGTATCTTTTGACTGCGTCTGAATTGAATGGTTTTGGCCAAATTTCTCCGTCCATTTCTGCAAGTATGAGTGCTCCTCCTGTCAGCACCCTGTGAACCATGTAAGGACCTTGCCAGTTGGGAGAGAATTTCCCTTTGGCTTCATTTTGATGTGGGAAGATCTTCTTCGGCACCAGCTGTCCTGGTGCAAATTGTCTTGGTTTGACCCTTTTGTTGAAAGCTCTGGACATTCTTTTCTAATAAAGTTGACCGTGACACACTGCGTTCATCCTCTTTCCATCGATAAGGGCCAATTGTTCATAGCGGCTCCTTATCCATTCTGCATCGCTGAGTTCAGCTTCCTGTATGATTCTTAAAGAAGGAATCTCTACCTCGACTAGGATGATAGCCTCGGTACCATAAACCAGCATGTAGGGAGTTGCCCCGGTTGATGTGCGAACTATAGTGCGGTATCCCAATAAAGCAAAAGGTAGCTTCTTATGCCATTGTTTGTGGTTTTCTACCACTTTCCTTAGTATTTTCTTGATGTTTTTGTTGGCGTCTTCTACGGCTCCATTCATCTAAGGTCTATAGGCTGTGGAATTCTTGTGCTTTATTTTGAAAGCTTCATACATGGCTTTCATCAGATCACTGTTTAGATTGGCGGCATTATCAGTAACAATGGACTCGGGAACTCCGAATCGGCAAATAATACGATCTTTGACAAAATCTGCGATGACTTTCTTGGTCACGGCTTTGTAAGATGCAGCCTCTACCCATTTTGTAAAGTAATCAACGGCTGCCAGAATAAACCTGTGTCCGTTGAAGCAGTGGGCTCAATCGGACCAATGACATCCATTCCCCAGGCGGCGAATGGCCAAGGTGAGCTTGTTGCATTGAGCTCGTTTGGCGGTACTTTTATCATATCGGCGTGCACTTAACATTGGTAGCATTTGCGGACGTACTGGGCGCAATCTGTCTCCATGGTCATCCAAAAGTAACCGGCCCTAAGTATCTTCTTAGCCAAGACAAAACCATTCATGTGCGGGTCACAGGTCCCAGCATGTACGTCCTCAAGTAGTTTAGAAGCTTCTTTTGCGTCGACACATCTTAGCAATCCCAAATCGGGAGTTCTTCTGTACAGATTTCCTCCACTGTGGAAAAAGTGATTGGACAATCTCCGGAGTGTACGTTTCTGAATGTGGTTTGCATGCTCCGGATACTCTTCTTTTGCCAAATACTCCTTGATGTCATGGAACCAAGGTTTTCCATCTGTCTCTTCTTCAACATGAGCACAGTACGCTGGCTGATCATGGATTCTCACCGGGATGGGATCAATGAAATTCCTATCCGGATGTTGTATCATGGATGACAAAGTGGCCAATGCATCGGCAAACTCATTCTGAATTTTGGGCACGTGTCGGAATTCTATCTTCGTGAACCTCTTTCTCAATTACTGCACATGGTGCAGATATGGCAATATCTTGGTGTTGGCCCAAGAACAGGTGAAGTTTTGAAGGCTGACAAAAGAACTCAGATATGGACCAGGTCTATCTTGTGAAACACAGTCATGATCGACCCAAACATGTGAGATGCACGTGAATGAGATAAATCTAACTCATCAGAAGTAATATCTCCTGATCTGATCGAAAAGGTTGCATACAAGATAAGGAGAGAAAGACTCCTTACATGAAGAGAACACAGTTTAAGAAGAGGATAGTGTTAGAGTATGAGATCAACTAGAACTCTTCTACGATAGAAGAGTAGAATCTGTATCCTAGTTAATCTCTAATCACTAACCCATTAAATATCAATATTGTTCTCTTTTACAGGCAATGCACATAAGCAGAAGTTAAACTTAAATTGAGAGCAAAAGAGCAAGGCGATTTTGCAAGCAATTTATGTGTGATTCAAGCGTGCAATCCTGAAGCTACTTGAACAAGATAGAAGAACCAGTTCCAAGTGTCTATCTTTTATTCTAGTTCAATTGTAGTAGGTGATTTTACATTGTACCTTTCAGCTTTGATAAAAGCAATTGTATTAGGTACTTAGAGTGTTCAAGTTAGAGTTAACTTGAAGTTGTCGCAGCAGTTGAGGCTGTGTGCCACAACGGGATTAGAGTTAATCCTTAGGTTTACAAAGAGTTTTGTAAATGTTGTTTTGGCTCAGTGATTTTAGTGGAAGTTTGGGAAAATCCTACTAGGTAGTATGTCGTAGTTTTTTCACCTTTTGAGCCAGGTGTTTTCCACGTAAAAATCTATGTGTTCTTTATTTTATTTACTTCTTATTCCGCAAACAGTAGTAGTTGGAACCACGTAAAAATCTCTTGTGTGGTATTGAAGTATAAAACATCACTTGGTATCAGAGCGGGTTATCCTTAAAGAGCTTAACACCTTAGGAAAAGATCAAGATGAGTGCACCACCTGGAAACTGGGAAGGGCAATCCACTGCTAGGCTCAGTGATTTAAAGGTCAGTACTATTCTTGGTGGAAGAACAGGATGAGAGATCATATCATATGAGAAGACTATGAACTCTGGGACATAGTTACTGATGGTCCCCTAGAGACTACAAAGAAGAATGCTGAAGGAGTGGATGTGCCAAAGACAAGAGCTGACTGCACTGCTGAAGACTTGAAGAAATAGGAGAAGAATGCCAAAGCCAAGAAATGGCTTGTGTATGGACTGGGTCCAGATGAGTACAACAAGATTCAAAGTTGTACCACTGCTAAGGAGATATGGGACATTTTACAAGTGGCTCATGAAGGAACTCCCCAAGTAAAGAGATCAAGAGGAACACTGCTATATTCTCAATATGAGAATTTCACTATGAAGGAAGGAGAAACTATCCAGGAGATGTATACAAGGCTCACAACACTAATAAATGAACTTAAATCTCTTAGGAGAATCATCCTTTAAGAAGACAAGGTTGAGAAAATCTTGACAAGGGTCCTACCAGTCACTTGGGAAAGCAAAATCACTGCTATTCAAGAATCAAAGAACATTGCTACTCTCAAGTTGGATGAACTGATTGGAAACCTCACTGCCTATGAATTGAGAAGGCAAACCATGAAAATGGATGCACCCAAGAAGGAAAGGAGTCTGGCTCTCAGAATAGCTAAAGGTGAAGATTTAGAGGATAATGAAGTGGCCATGATCATAAGGGATTTTAAAAAGTACCTGATGAGAGGAAAGGGTTCTTCAAGAGGTACAACCTTCAACAAACCAAGAGCTCCTGAGAAACAGACCCACGAGGGTTGCTACAATTGTGGCAAGACTGATCACATGATCAAGAACTGTCCCCAGTGGGAAATTGAATGGAAAAAGGAAAGGGTTGAACGAAGGAACAGAAAGAAGGAACAGGTTCAACCCAGAAGGAACAAAGGATCAACCAAGGCTATGGTTGCCGCTTGGGGAGAGACATCAGATGAAGATTCAGAAGGTAAAGCTGGAGATGAACAAGCACTTATGGACATCGGAGAATCAGACGATGAACAAGAGGTAAGTGTGACTCATCTCAAAGACAAGATTAAACTTCTGTCTAAAGAAAGGTTATCTGAACTATTGCTAGACTTCATCGATGAGTCTGAGATAATTAACAATGAGAAGGAACATCTATCTAGGGAGTGTGTGATCTTAAAAGCCAAGTGCAAAACCTAGAATCTAGGGCTAATGAGAGTAACAGTAAAAATGCTGAGTTGAAGAACCAGGTTCTTGAACTTGACACCAGTGTCTTAGAACTTAGGTCTGAAAATTTAAAACTGAAATTAGGAACAGGTAAGAAGAAAGCTGATCACACATATCTCACCTTAGAAGAAAATCTAGGAAAGATGAAGGATGAGGTGTACGAAAAGGATGAGCAGATAAGAATCTTAAAGGAAGATCTAGGGAAGGTAAAGCATGAACTAGACAGAACCTGCAAATGGAATAAAGCCTCTGATGCACTATCCTGGCTACAAGAACACCACAGTAGCAACAAGAGAGGACTTGGCTATGGGACCCAAGCACCTTAGTGGGACCCCAAAAGCAAGTACATCACTCTCCCTGAAAACAAAATCTGCAGACACTGTGGCAAGACTGGTCATTACAAAAATGAATGTAATGCAAAAGAAAAGGCTAGTCAAAAGAACAAAACCTTTGTTCAAGAGAAAAATAGGCTGCCCGGGTGAGACAAAAGGAATTTAATTTACCCGTTTGCCTATAGAAAGGGACCCAAACTAGTTTGGGTTCCTAAGACTAACCCCTGATTTCTTTTTGCAGGCCCAAGTGAAGGGAAGTAGCCAAATATGGTACATGGATAGTGGCTGCTCAAAACATATGACTGGAAGCAAGAACCAGTTCCTTTCACTTGAGGACTTAAAAGGAGGTAATGTCTCCTTTGGAAATGGGTAGAAAGGTTAGATTCTTGGGGTTGGAAAGGTAGGTAAGACAGACTCACATTCCATTGAGAATGTCTACTTGATAGATGGCTTGAAATATAGCTTAATAAGTGTATCACAACTATGTGACAGAGGTAACCTTGTAGCATTTACCTCTACCAAATGCTTTGTGATTAATCTTACCACTAACAAGATTGTTTTGCAGGGAAAAAGAGTTAACAATATTTACATTGTAGATTTGTCCACTCTTTCTGAAAATGAACTCACTTGCTTGAGTGTGTTGGACAATGATCCCCTCCTGTGGCACAAAAGGCTTGGTCATGCAAGTCTGAATCAACTCAACAAATTAGTCTCCAAGGACCTGGTGGTAGGGTTACCTAACATCAAGTTCAAGGAAGACAAAGTTTGTGAGGCTTGTGCAAGGGGGAAGCAGGTAAGATCATCCTTCAAAAGCAAGTCTGTGGTCCAATGAGAATATTGAGTAGAGGTGGTAAGAAATATGTGATGGTACTTGTTGATGATTATTCTAGGTTTACCTGGGTACTATTTTTAACATCTAAGGATGAAGCATTTGACATGTTTACTGCCTTTGTTAGAAAAACTCAGAAACAACTAGGTAATCAACTTGCATCAATCAGGTGTGATCATGGAACTGAATTTGAAAATGCTAAGTTTGCTGAATTTTGTGATGAGCATGGTATAGATCATAATTTTTCTGCCCTAGGACACCTCAACAAAATGGAGTAGTTGAAAGAAAGAATAAGACTCTTGAAGATATGGCTAGGACTATGCTTCTTTCTAGTAAACTGGCCCATAGCTTCTGGGCAGAGGCTGTAAATACTGCATGTTATATCATTAATAGATGCATGACTAGACCTCTCGTAGAGAAGACTCCCTATGAGTTACTTAAAGAGAGAAAACCAAATCTATCCCATCTTAGGGCATTTGGATGCAAGTGCTTTGTGCAAAATAATGGAAAGGACTCCCTAGGTAAGTTTGATCCCAGAAGTGATGAGGGAGTATTCTTGGGATATTCTTCACATAGCAAGGCTTATAAAGTGTTCAATAAAAGAACTTTGTGTGTAGAAGAAAGTGTGCATGTAGTTTTTGATGAAACTAACATTCTTTCTGAGAGACAGGAACATGAAGATGAAGCTATTGGGCTGGTAAAAGATTTGAGTGAAGTCTCAGCTCAAGCTAAAGTTGCACCAAAAGAAGGAACAGGTGATGGAATAGGTTCTTCCATCCAGGGCAACCCGACAGGGGGAACTGAACAAAGAGGAACTGAAACCAATCCCCTAAAGGAACCTATTCATGATCCTGTTCGTCAGCAACAGAACATGGGAGAAACATCAAGCAGAAATCAGTTGGTTGTGAAACCTCACAAGTATCAAAGTTCTCATCCCATTGAGAACATAATCACTGATCCAACCTCTGGAGTTAAAATTAGATCACAATTAAAGAATCTGTGTGCTTTTGATGCTTTCCTATCTCTTATTGAACCTAAAAATGTTGTTGAGGATTTGCAGGATGCAGATTGGGTAAATGCAATGCAAGATGAACTCAATCAGTTTGAGAAAAGTCAAGTTTGGCACCTAGTTCCAAGACCCAAGGAAAGATCAGTAATTGGTACTAAATGGGTCTTCGCAAACAAGCTTGATGAAGATGGAACAGTTATAAGGAACAAGGCAAGACTGGTGGTCCAGGGTTATAGCCAAGAGGAGGGTATAGACTATGATGAGACCTTTGCTCCAGTTGCAAGACTGGAGGCAATAAGACTCCTCATAGCCTTTGCAACACACGTAGAATTCACTCTTCATCAGATAGATGTCAAAAGTGCCTTCCTGAATTGCTATCTAAAAGAAGAAGTGTTTGCGAAACAACCTCAAGGTTTGAGAGCAAGTAATGTCCTGAACATGTGTACAAATTAGACAAGGCTCTCTATGGACTCAAGCAGCCTCCTAGAGCATGGTATGAATGATTGTCCAAATTCCTGCTTGAACATGGCTACAAAAGAGGTAAGATTGACAACACTCTATTCCTGAGGGAAAAAGGTAAGGATCTTCTTGTGGTACAAATTATGTAGATGACATAATTTTTGGGGCAACCACTGACAAACTAAGTAATGATTTTGCCAAATTAATGGGGAGTGAGTTTGAAATGAGTATGTTGGGTGAGCTTAACTTTTTCTTAGGCTTACAGATCAAACAAAACCCAAATGGAACCATGATCCATCAACAGAAATATGCAAAAGAGTTGATCAAAAAGTTTAAAATGAATGAATCAAAGGAAATAGACACCCCCATTGCAACTGCCGCTAAATTAGACATAGATGAACCTGGTTCATCTGTTGATCAGAAGTTGTATAGGGGTATGATTGGTTCACTTTTGTATCTTACTGCCAGCAGACCTGACATAGTTTTCAGTGTAGGGCTTTGTGCTCGTTTTCAGGCTAATCCAAAGGAATCTCACTTGACTGTTGTCAAAAGGATACTGAGATATTTGAAAGGCACTATTGATCTGTGTCTTTGGTGCACTAAAGGTAGTAATTTCAATCTAGTAGGGAATGCTGATGCTGATTATGCAGGTTTCCTTGTGGATAGGAATAGCACCTCAGGTATGGCTCATTTTCTTGGTTCATATCGTGTATCACGGGCCACTAAAAAGCAGAATTCAGTGGCCTTATCCACTGCTGAGGCTGAATATGTTGTTGCTGCCTCTTGTTGTGCTCAACTGCTATGGATCAAACAGCAGCCGATAGATTTTGGCATTGAAGTTGGTTGCATTCCTATCTTGTATGATAACACTAGTGCTATAAGTATGACAAAGAACCCTGTTCATCATAAAAGGACTAAGCACATAGATGTTAGACACCACTTCTTAAGAGATAACTATGAGAAAGGATTGATTACCATAGAGTTTTGTGCTACTGATAAACAAATTGTTGACATCTTTACTAACGCACTGAGTAGAAAAAACTTTGAATGGAACAGGTTGGAATTAAGGATGATTAAAATCACCTAATAGGACCAGCTCAGAATGCACAATGAAAAAAAAATTGGCTAGGAAATTTGAACTTGTGTAAATATCTAGATTAATTTCTACTCAGCTTCATACTATAATCAGTATACTCCTGTGACATGTGTTAATATGATTCAGTGATCTCTCACAAAATTTTCTCTATTATGGTAAATTGAGGCATGGTCAAGAGAATTCTAAATGAAGAACCTGGTTCATCAGTATTGGTTCATCTGAATGCTGAGGTATGTTTTCTATACTCTGCACAATTAGAAATATAAATATTTAAATCATGAGTAGAAGTCCTACAATTGTTCAAACTCCTTAGAAAATTCTATCCGTTGGTTTTGAACCAGTTCCGTCCGCATTAGAACTCTAAACCACAAAATTTGCCTAAAATCGAGGAAAGCTTAACCATTCATTCAAACTTGAAATTTCAAGTTGATTAGACCTCTAATTGACCACTGCTAAAGCTGTCGTTATACATTAAATGTGTATTTCTCTTTAAATACGCATCATTACCTCCTGCCTTCTTCATAATACTAAACCGTCAAAAACTCTTCTTCACTTTCAATTGCTTTCCTCTCCAAAGTTCTAACTCACCAATTCTCTCAAGAAATCAGCGATAATGACAAACCCACAAGACAACCCTGGAACTCCTCCACAACCCACTCCTCTGATTCAACTTACCCTCCTCCACCTAGCACAACTCCCAAACCCAGGCTGAGAAAGATAAAAATGCGTGCTCGAAAAATAGTAGCTTCTGGGGCTCTTTCAAAGAAATTGAATGAGAAATTAAAGGCAAGCCAGGTCCAAGACTCTGATTCTAACTCTGATTCTGAGTCGTACAAGTCTGCTAGTGAGGGGGAAGGACCTGGGTCATCTGACTCTGAGAAGGCTCAAGAATCCCATTCTAAGGTAAGTTCTTCTTTGACTGAGAATTTAGAAACTAGGTTTATTCTGGTTGGGCCTATCAGGGATGTGGAATTACCTGAGGTAAGAAGGAGTGGAGGTAAAAAGAAATCTGAAAAAGAAAAAGAGAGAGAGGGTGACTATGGTGAAGAGAGGGGAAAAGGGAAAGGAGTGGTTGATCATTCACCCACTGCTGATTTGTCTGTACCTACTATTTGTGGGGTGGTACAAGAAAATATTGAAGAAAGTGGCAATAAGTCAGGGGAAGTAGTTCTGGTGAAGCGGCTGAAGGGTTAGTTAATCTAAGTTCACATGGAGATGAACCTGGTTCATCAGTTGAAGAGACCCTAGCAGACCTTTTTAAAAAGGTAGGTGCCAGTTACGATCCAAAGAAAAGGAGAACATCCACACCAAAAGCCCCCAGTGCTCCTAAACCTTCCAAGAAAAGAAAGGCTTCCTCCCCAACACCTACTGAAACCCTTTTTCCACAGGGAAGAGCCACAACAAGCAGGGTGAAACAGAGTGAGGTTGATCTACAAAGGGCTTTAGCTGAAAGTAAGAAGAAAAGGATGAATAAAGGAAAAGGGAAGGTTGCAGAGTCCTCAAAAGCTGTTGAAGTTGAGGAGATGGAACTGGTCCATCAGGAAGAAATTGCACCAGTGGAGGTTCAGACCCCCAAGCCTTAAAAGCCCAAGACTTCTCCCAAGAAGTCTTCCTCTGTATCTGAGGCTGCTGAACCTTCATTAGTCAAAAGGACATGGTCTGCAGTGAAAAGTAAACAAGTTCGAATTTCTGAATATGAGGAATGGAGTGATGAAGAAGAAAATGAGTCTGATGGTGAACAAGACAAGCTTGCCAAGTTTGGAAAAAGGAAAATTTTAAAGGGTAGATTGCTGAAAGATTTGGTGGAACCAGGAATGGTTCGCTTGGTTGACACCTTAGCTGCTCAGGACTGGAAGGACATGGTCCTTCAGATGGATGGGAGATTGGCCAGAAATGAAATTATTGAATTCATTGCAAATGCTGAAGTCAAAGAGGGCAGGGTTATTAGCAAAGTCAAAGGAGTTTAAGTGACATTTGATGCAGAGAAACTGGAAGAAATTCTAGACATCCCTGCTGAGGGATATGATGATTACACCAGAAAGAGATGGCCAAGTCTGGATTCTCTTCCTTCTGCCCTTGAAATCACTAGGAGATTTTGTGATGTTGAAGAAGTGAACGAGGCCAAGTTTGTGCACAAATGTGAAATGAAGCCACAACACAAAGTCATTTTTGAGTTTGTCAACAAGTGCCTACTGCCCAGGCAGGAGAGAAGGCATATTGCAAATGATATGGACTTAGTTCTGATGGAGTGCCTTGAAAGTGAAAGGCAAATTAATTGGCCTGCATTCATCATCAAGCTACTAGACAGGGTTATCAATGGTTCCAAGGCTCATGTTACCCACTATGGCTTTATTCTGACTACAGTTCTGGATAGGTGCAATGTGCCTCTGAAGAAATGGGAAATGGCCTCAAGCAAGGACTACTTTGGCATTAACACTCTGCTTGCTTGTGAATACTTAGTCGATGCCATCCCAAATGAACCTGGTTCATCCAAGAAGACTCATATCAACAGTGAAGTCAGGGCTCTTATTCAGGAAAGTGAAGCCAAGGATGCTGAGATAGCTAGGCTAAAGGCTCGTGTGGCAGAAGTGGAATCTGAGAGGGATGCTCTCAGGACTGAGCTTGCTAAGGAAAGGAGAAGAATGATGGAATTCTTTACAATATGTTGAATCTTCTCCAAGCCCAAAACCGACCCTCTAGCTCCCCCAAGCCTTAGGAATTCTAGCCTTTATCTCCTCAACCTATCTAGTACCTTCAGTGACCCGGATTAGGGATTTTTCTTTCTTTATGCTCATGTTTTGAATATTTTTGTTTTTTGGTTGTGGAGTGTGGTAGCAACATATCTTCTATCAATGATATCTACTGTCGTTTGCTCTTGATTAATGTTAATCTTTCCTTGGTAGTTTAAATATGTTTGCTTGATTACTGATGATTAATCCATGATTGCACTTGCAGTTTCCTCAGTGGCCATGAGTACTTATTAAAATCTGGGACTCACACTTTGTATGCAACTTTTCGATGATGCCAAAAGGGGGAAGAGATTGCGTTTTACATAATCTGAATAAGTGATATTTATAACCTAATTAACCTGGTCCTTGATGATAAGGAATTTTTGGAAAACTTTGTATTGGTAGTAAAGCTGAGTTTTTACAGGATCCAAGTAAGTAAAAAGCACAGAGTTTGTCATCATCAAAAAGGGGGAATTTGTTGGCCCAAGAACAGGTGAAGTTTTGAAGACTGACAAAAGAACTCAAACATGGACCAGGTCCATCTTGTGAAACACAATCATGATCGACCCAAACATGTGAGATGCACGTGAAGGAGATAAATCTAACTTATCAGAAGTAATATCTGATTGAAAAGGTTGCATACTGGATAAGGAGAGAAAGACTCCTTACATGAAGAGAACACAGTTTAAGAAGAGGATAGTGTTAGAGTATGAGATCAACTAGAACTCTTCTACGATAGAAGAGTAGAATCTGTATCCTAGTTAATCTCTAATCACTAACCCATTAAATATCAGTGTTGTTCTCTTTTACATGCAATGCACATAAGCATAAGTTAAACTTAAATTGAGAGCAAAAGAGCAAGGCGATATTGCAAGCAATTTATGTGTGATTCAAGCGTGCAATCCTGAAGCTACTTGAACAAGATAGAAGAACCGGTTCCAAGTGTCTATCTTTTATTCTAATTCAATTGTAGTAGGTGATTTTACATTGTACCTTTCAGCTTTTATAGAAGCAACTGTATTAGGTACTTAGAGTGTTCAAGTTAGAGTTAACTTGAAGTTGTCGCAGCAGTTGAGGCTGTGTGCCATAACGGGATTAGAGTTAATCCTTAGGTTTACAAAGAGTTTTGTAAATGTTGTTTTGGCTCAGTGATTTTAGTGGAAGTTTCGGAAAATCCTACTGAGTAGTAGGTCGGGGTTTTTTCACCTTTTGAGCCAGGTGTTTTCCACGTAAAAATCTCTGTGTTATTTATTTTCTTTACTTCTTATTCCGCAAACAGTAGTAGTTGGAACACATAGAAGAACCAGGTCTTTCTATAGTTCAGTTAAGCGAAAATTGGGTACCACACAAATCACCCCCCCCTCTTGTGTGGTATTGAAGTATAAAACATCAGTTGGAATTCTTGGCGGCCCACTCACCTTGTACCTGGTGCACAAGCAAATCTGAATCACCGATTACCAGTAGCTCCTGAACGTTCATGTCGATTGCCATGTTGAGTCCTAGTATGCAGGCTTCATATTCCGCCATGTTGTTTGTGCAGGGAAATCTGAGTTTAGCAGATACCGGGTAATGTTGACCTGTTTCTGATACAAAAACTGCTCCAATACCCACTCCTTTGAAATTTGCAGCTCCGTCAAAGAACATCCTCCAACCGTCGTATGCTTCAGTAATGTCTTCTCCTACGAACGACACTTCTTCATCAGGAAAATACATTTTCAAGGGCTCGTATTCTCCTCCTACCAGATTTTCAGCAAGATGGTCTGCCAATGCTTGTCCTTTGACCACCTTTTGAGTTACATAGACGATGTCGAACTCACTCAACAGTATCTGCCACTTGGATAACTTCCAGTCGGCATGGGTTTCTGAAATATATACTTCAGAGGGTCCATCCTAGATATGAGGTATGTGGTGTAGGCGCAGAAGTAGTGCCTCAATTTCTGAGTTGTGCAGGTCAAAGCACAGCAAGTGCATTCCAGCAGAGAGTATCGTGCTTCGTAAGGTGTGAACTTCTTACTCAAGTAGTATATGGCTTGATCCTTTCTCCCTATTTCGTCATGTTGTCCCAGAACACATCCGAAGGCTCCATCCAATACAGATAGATAGAGTAGCAAAGGTCGTCCTGGTTCCGGCGGGACCAGAACTGGTGGTGTGGATAGGTACTCCTTGATTTTGTCAAAAGCTTTCTGACAATCCTCGGTCCAGCTTGTCTCGGCATCTTTCCTCAGCATCTTGAAGATGGGTTCACATATGACTGTGAAGTGTGCTATGAAGCGACTGATATAGTTGAGACGTCCTAGGAAGCTCATCACGTCCTTTTTGACCCTAGGTGGCGATAATTCTTGAATAGCCTTGACTTTAGATGGATCCAGCCCGATCCCTCGATGACTGACAATGAATCCTAGTAACTTTCCTGCGGGGACCCCGAATGCACACTTTGCGGGGTTCAGTTTCAAGTTGTACCTCCTTAGTCTGTCGAAGAACTTTCTCAAGTATGCTATGTGGTCTGCGGACCTCTTGGATTTGATAATGACGTCGTCCAAATATACCTCTATCTCCTTGTGTATCATATCATGGAATATGGTTGTCATGGCTCTCATGTAGGTAGCCCCAGCATTCTTTAGACCAAATGGCATCATCTTGTAGCAGTATACCCCCTATGGTGTAATAAAAGCTGTTTTCTCTGCGTCTTCTTCGTCCATCCAGATCTGGTGATAACCCGCGAAGCAATCTACGAAGGATTGGGTTCATGCTTGGTGCAATTGTCGATCAGAATGTGTATGTTTGGCAGTGGAAAGTCATCCTTGGGACTTGCTTTGTTTAAATCCCGATAGTCAACACATACTCTGACTTTCCCATCTTTCTTCGATACTTGCACAATGTTAGCTAACCATGTTGGGTACTTAACCACCCTAAGAACTTTGGCTTTGATCTGCTTGGTAACTTCCTCCTTGATTTTCAGGCTCATGTCTGGTTTGAACTTTCTGAGTTTCTGCTTCACTGGCGGACGCATGGGATTAGTAGGCAACTTGTGAGCCACTATGGACGTGCTTAAACCGATCATGTCATCATATGACCATGCGAAAATGCCCTCATATTCTTTTAAGAAACGGATGTACTCTTCCTTCTCTGTTGGTGACAAGTGAATGCTGATGCGAGTCTCCTTGACAGTCTCGGCGTCCCCCAAGTTTACTGTTTCGGTTTTGTCTAGATTGGACTTAGGTTTATTCTCAAAGTTTTCTACCTCCCTAACAGCTTCCTCAGGTATCTCATCTTCTTCATCTGAATCACTATTCTCATGTTGCGTTGCCTCATTACATATCACAGTCACTGGTTCATCAGGAAAAGTAATAATAACGTTGTAGAAAGAAAAATTGTAGAAAATAGTAATAAATAATAAAGAGCAATGCATTTGATTAAAACCAAACAACATCCAGACAAGTACGGCTCGATGAATCGAGCATTTATTTTGAAACAAGTAAGGATTTAAAATAAAGTTACTGAAAGTCTTAAATGCCTAGAATGGTTATAATAAATAAAATCTACCAAGCTACCCAAGGACTCGGCGGGCCCGGGATAGTGTGGCGGTCTAGTTCCTGAGAACAACTCCTTTCTCCACAGTCTGAATAGTGAGGCCTTCTTCCTCATCCTCCTTAATTATAGCACTGCAGTCCATGTCTTCATCCTCCAAGAACAGATTCTTCAGCCCAATTAATGCCTCATCTTCTCCAGTTCCCCATATTGTATCAGCTTGGTGAAAATCTTGATCCAGATGTGGCACTGGCTGCTCGAGAGGGTAATACGGCCCGCGCCATGGAGGCGACCAATCATTGTATTCTTGCCATGTGTACTGATATCCGAGCCCAAAGGTAGTACCATGACCCTTCAGCCATATTGGTTTAGTGATTCTTCCCCAGCCCTTTGCCGAGCTCATACCCAGACCGTGCCAGTATGCTCTCTATTTTACTGCTCCACCATTTATCTTTCTCGACGGCATTGACAGGGTCAATGTGATGATAGGTTTCCCCTCCTAGCCTTCTTCTATTTCTAATAACCGGGATGGTTTGACTAGTGTAAATGGGGTTACTCCCATCTCCGTGAATGATCACCTCCTGACGATTCCATTCGAATTTCACGACTTGATGTAGTGTGGATGCCACAGCCCCAGCGACATGGATCCATGGTCGGCCCAATAGAATATCGTATGAGGCCGGTATGTCGAGCACCTGAAACTCAACGTCGAACCAAATTGGCCCCATCTGCAAGCACAAGTTAATTTCCCCAATCGTGGCCCTTTGAGACCCATCGAAAGCTTTCACAATCATGCTTTCTGCCCGTATTTCATGAAAACCTTTGTCCAATCTTTTCAGAGTGTCCAACGGACAAATATTGAGGCTTGAACCTCCGTTAACCAAGACCCTGGCAATGAATTTATCTTCAAATTGCACTGTGATATGCGATGCTCGATTGTGATTCAACCCCTCAGGCGGTAGCTCATTTCGTGGAAGATGATCTTATGACTTTCTAGTACCTGCCATACTATATTGGCCATCTCTCCATCGGTGATGTTGTTGGGTACATAAGCTTCACTCAGCACTTTCATTAAAGCGTTCTTATGCGCCTCTGAATTTTGCAACAGTGACAGGATGGATATCTGAGCTGGGGTTTTGTTCAAATGGTCAATGACGGAATACTCCTTTGCATGTACTTTCCTCCACAGGTCATCTGGCCCTGTTTCACTGACAGGCTGCTTTGTAGTGGCATCCTTACTTGGTCCTCCCAGGTGTTCAGGTGTACAGACCCTTCCGGTCCTGGTCATTCCTTACGCAGCATCGGATTCCTCTACCTTTGCCTTCCCTTTTCGCCGAGCTTCGGCAACGTAATCCCAAGGTACTGCTTTTGAGTGGAAAGGAGCTGTGGTTGATACTATCACTGTGAAAGGTGTGACCACTTCTACTTCAAACGGAGCAGGGGTGGCCGCAGGAGGAGCCACCTCTTCCTCAAATGGAACTGATGCAGCTACCTCAACCTCGATTGGTGACTGAGTCTGTACTACAATAGGAGTAAGTGTGACCGAGGGTTTAAAGTCATCGCCCTCCCGAATAAGCCCAATTGGCCCCTCAGGGTCCCACTCTTCATTCGTCTCTATCACTCGTCTCTATCACATGCACACCACCACATCTATGATCAGGGAGAGGGTTGTTGCGGACATTGGGTGCGGCTTCTTTCACCTGTATGACCTTGTTGTCAATTAGCATTTGGATCTTATCTTTCAATGTTCGGCACTCTAGTGGTGTGCCCCTTCATATCGAAATGGTACGCACAAGTTTTGTTTGGATTGACCCATTGTGATGGATTTTCTAATACCACAACGGGAACAGGAGTGACGTAACCCGCGGCTTTCAACCTCTCATACAACTGGTCGATCGGTTCGGCAATGGCGGTGTATTGTCTGGGTGGCTTGCGGTCGAAATTGGGTCTTGGTCTTGGATAATTTTGTCGAGTCGGTGGCGACTGGAATTGAGAAGGTTGGGAGTTATAGGTGTGATGGACAGTGGCTGGTTGGGAATATTTGGGAGATAAGGGTTGATATGTAGGCGGTGGTGTTTGGTATGTGGGTGGAGGTGTTTGATATGTGGTTGGAGGTGTTTGATATGTGGGTGGAGGTGTTTGATAGGTAAGTGGAGATTTCGGGCCCTGAGCCACCATTACTGCCCCAACGTCTCTCTTCTTCGATATGCCGCCTGATTGCAATGCCTTATTTGTAGCCTGTAATGCCTCAAAGTTCGTTACCATCCCGTTTTTGATGCCTTCCTCGATTCTTTCCCCAAGTTTGATGATATTAGAGAATTTATGATTCTCAATAACCATCAATCTTTCGTAATACTGCGGATCCTGTGCTCTAATGAAGAACTCATTCATCTGTTCCTCGTCCAAAGATTGCCTGACCTTGGCCGCTTCTGACCTCCAATGGGTAGCATACTCGCGGAAAGTCTCGGTGGGTTTCTTCTTGAGATTCTGGATGTAGAAAACATCTGGTGCATTTTCTGTGTTGAACCTGAACCGGTCCATGAAATCAGATGCCATACTCACTAATTGGCCATTTCTTAAGATCCTGGCTGATGTACCAAGACAAAGCATCTCTAGTAAGACTTCACATAAAGAGTTGCATCCGGATCTTTTCGTCTTTTCTGACCCCGACAAGCTTGTCACAATAGGTCCTCAGATGAACCCTGGGATCACCTGTACCATCAAACATCTCGAACTTAGGAGGTATGTACCCCTCTGGGAGTTCTACATCTGGCTGTATGCATAGGTCTTCATAGTTCAACCCTTCTATTCCTTTGCCGCCTTCGACACCCTGAACTCGACTCATCAACTTTTTGAGTTCTTCGGCCATGTTTTTAATGAGCAGGTCCTTCTCGGAGGATTCCGGTGTATAGGAGATTGGTTGGATATAGTGAGGTATGGTTTCCACGTATATGGGGTTGCTTTGATGGGTGCCAGGGACTTAGGTGTAATGATGGTCATTGGTTGAGTTTTGAGGATCGGGAATGGGTTGTGATGTATTTTGGGGAGTGTGGTAAGTGGTGGTTGGTGGGTACTGAATTGGTTGATGGTGATGTTGTGGCGGAGTTGGTATTGGTAAGGGATTGAGATTTTGAGGTGGGGTTGTGTATTGATGTGGTGCAGGAGGGTTTTGTGGATGTTGGTTTAGTGTGTTTTGGGGAGGTGCTGGGTTCTTTGGGTTTTGTTGGTTGATGTTGGGGACATTCAGGGTGAGTGACAAGTTTGCCAAGTTGCGAACCTGCTCAAGTTCTCCTTGTAATTCAAATATCTTTTGTTCCAATCTCAAGACTAGATCATTTGGTGCCGGAGTACTTCGCCTATCTGAAGTTTTTGCGTTCTCAACATTCTCTTTTCGGATACCACTTAAGTCGTCCATTTTTGCTTTTCCTTTGCCTTTTGTATTGCTTGGAGGAGGAGGAGGTGGAGGGCCTCTAGATCTGGTGTGATATACTGATGATGCCAGTATGGGTGAACCAACCTTAGGGGATGGGAATAAAGAGTAAAGAAAAACAAAAAGGTAGACAAGTCAGCAGGGATTCTGAAATATTTGCAGTATTTAAACACATATTATGGGGAAATAAATTCGTGTCCTAATTTGGGAGCCTCGTTGTGCCCGAGGTAGGCCTAGCGACAAATAGGTTTGGAGAATTTAGATGCCAGTAAATGCCTCATTTCATAATATGAAAACAGACGAATCCCAAAACGACACTAAAGTAAGTCACTATTGGCACTTGGCCTTATTACATTTAGGAAAGCAAATAAATCTAGTCTACTTCATCCCAGAAGGACCCTCCCCGAATTCGATCTTCTTGACTCCATCATACAGCTTCCCCAGCTCGCGTAGACCCAGCAATAGGTAAGCTCTGGTCAAATGTCCTCCCTCACTTCCTTCAACGGTGTTTCTTGTCACTTAAGGAAAGGTCCTCCCACCAATCTAGTAGCAAGGGTGGAATGTTTCTGACCATGCCGAATCTGGGGACCTCGTGCCTCATTTTCTGCAAAAAAAAAAAGATAAAGGCCCTTCTCCCCCACTAGACTCGACTATTTGTACATTCATGATTAGCATATTGGCATTTAGTTCTCCAAATTAATGCACAGAATGTGGTTGTGTCCGTTGGGATTATGGAAACCCCGGTGGACTTTTGGATAAGGCTCGTCTTAAAAGATTATTATGTGGATAACATATTAATCCGACTAGGTTTGACCATGATGCATGGACAATTACGATCAGAGTAAGGTTACTATGGGGGTCTAGACTGGTACCCTCAACCGGACAACTTGAGGGGGAAAGGCACGGAACCGTCGACTGCACCACTGATCGACTAGTTTTACCGCAAATAAGCCTTTCCGAATTTAAGGGTAATAAATTGGAAGAGCGCAACCACTCATCCAGCGTTGTTATAGGATTTGATACGCACGAGTAGAATATGATGTGGAGCATGATTTATGCAACAATAAATAGCATGTTGTCAGGTATTTGCACTTAGAAAAAATAATAAATACAGTATTTAAATAATTGAAAGGCAGTTACGGAAAAAGAAAACAAAGAGACAAGTCAGTTTTTGGAAAAGAAATCATAAATGCTTGAAAATAGACAGTTAAATTCAAATAAGGGAAAGGGTATGGGATAAGGCATGCTTGGACTAATTCAAAATGTAAGTTCGTTATAGTAAGAGCCTAAATATCCCCAGCGGAGTCGCCATGTTGTCGCGCCCCCTTTTTCCCTCCACGGGGAGTCCGGTTTTTTACATTCATTGAGAACAACTCGTTTCCTTTTGGGAATTGGGTATTTGAAGAGTCGCCACCTAACGGATTACGGTGCGTTGGGGCACCTAGAGCGATTATCTCTTGGACCGGTTTGCATTACCAGAGATTTAGGGTAAGGGCTCGAAATAACCTTGAGGGGAAGGTGTTAGGCACCCCTCACGGTCCACAACGGTGGGTCCCGACCGAACTTAATCTATATGAATTAGTCATTTTAACAAATAAACAGTTTTAACACGTACTTGCAAGTAAAGGCATGTTTTGACATTCTAGGTGCATGTATGATTCAAGTAATTAAAACAAGGGAAAAGGTTTGAATAATTTGCACATACGTAAAGAAAAGTGAATTCATTTAAACAATGGGAGTTGGGAAAGAGGGTTCCTAGGTTGGTTAGCCTACAGGATCATACCCACACAATGCCTGGTAATCACTCCTCAATGAGGGGCTACACGTGACATTAGCGCGTAGTTATCATATCCTTACTACCCAATTCCCTCCCCTTGGTCATAGCTTAAAGCTTTCTATCAACCTTGAAAGATATCCTATGCGTGCACTACCCGTCCCTTCCTTGTGGCCCTGGAGGTATTTAGGACCTCTTATTTAGGTAGTTCTAGGCCACCCTAAGGTACTTAAAGGAGAAAAATCTAGGCGTCAACCAAAAACAAGTAGGACTGCATTAAAGAGGGAACAATCAAAGGCTCACATCTTTACCTCCACAGACAGAACAAGTAAGTGCACGTCTCAAACAACAGTTTCAAGTATTTAAGAGAAAACCTTAGAACATGATATCTAGGTGAGCAGAGAGTATACAGTATTGAATTAGGACAAAAGTGTCAAAGACCTATTCAGCTTGCCTACTAATTTTAGACCTGTTGAATAGGAGCAGTCACAGATAACAGAACATAGTTTTACAGTTGCATGATTTTTAATCGCCCTATAGGCTTGCCTAGGGGTATAACAGTGATGTCCTATGAGCGTGATATCTATTATTGATTAGGAATGCAGAAAAACAGTAAGCAAATTTAAACGGGCCATTTGGATCCTATAGGCTTGCTTTCTAGTATTATTAATTAAGGCAGCGTTAAAAACTTATTAGAGAAACGGACAGATTAGTTAATTAAACCGATTCAGAACCTATAAACATGAGTTAAACCGATTTTTTTAGATCTAACTAAACTGGTTTTAGGTCCTATAGGCATGATTTCTAATTAAACATAAGGCGAAACAAGCAGAATTTATTTGACCAAAGTGAAATCCCTATAGGCGTGATTTCTATTAAAGCCGATTTTAACTCCTATAGGCATAGTATCTAATTATTAAAATTTGAATTAGATCCTATAGGCATGGCTTTTAATTTTGTGGAAGTAAAGCAAACAGAACTTATTTAAACCAAAGCAGATCCTATAGGCATGTTATCTAACAAACATATTTGAATCAACATGGACCCTATAGGCATGGTATCTACCCAACTTTACCCACAGTATATAACTACCCTCCCTTTTTACTAGTCACCCTATTGTTTGTTTACAATAATTATTACAGACCAAAAATTGAATGAATTACATAAATAGAACAGAAATTAAGCTATAGGGAGCCTGAAGTAGGCCCAAAGTGATTTCCAAGCCTCCAGTAGCCTCAAATGCCCAAAGTTCCATAGCCAATTTCATCTCTAGGTGTGTCAGAGTTCCCTAAGGACCTCAAGGATCCCAGGCAGTGCTCACATCTAGACCTTCCTCAAATAATAAAAGATTTAGGTGCAGTGTGAAAGTGCCAGCCCTGATATGCCAGAGTTCAGAGAGATCTCAAGGGTCTCTAAGCAGTACACATACCAGAGGGGCAGGACCTAGTATTCTAGGAGTAAGTGGAAGTGCATAATGGTTTGAAAGAGTTTAATAGACAGTATAAAGAAAGGTCTTAGGATTGAAAAGAATTTCTAAAAAACCAATACTGATTTAATGATAAAACAGTTTGAGGAAAGTGTAAAGAAACAATTAGCAATCAGAACACAAGTCATAGAACAAACAGTTTTAGGGAGTACTTTGGCAAACAACTTTCACATAGGGGAAGAGGGGTTGGGAACACAGAGAGTACACCTCAATAGAGCACACAAACAACAGAATACATAGAGTTTTTTAGGGGTTATATAGAGCTAGTAGGTTAGGTAGAATGCAGGTCATGCAGCCAAGATCACAGCAGCAACATGTTGAGGACAGATAAACACAGCTAGAGTCACTCTAAAGAGATTAGATAACTTAGCAGGAGTGAGGCAGAACATGCAAGGACTTATGCTAGGCAAATATTAACAAGTGAAGGCATGCTAATTACACAAAAGCAGAGTTTAGGAAGGCTAGATAAACAGTAGTTAGTCAAACAGGCTTAGTTACATATGTGAAACAAGATAGCAAACAAGCAAGCATAGTGGAAACATGCTAATCACAGATTTGAATAGGCAGTATTTATCATGCTGGGTAAGCAAGGATAGACTCGGGCAATATGAACTAATGCAGTAAATAAACACATAGGTCTAGAGTCTTAAAAATTAATCAGAAGCATACCTAGTTAAAGAAAACACAAGATGTGAGAAAGGTATTGTGTAATTTCCAGCCTTGGCTTGCAGCCGCCTAGAATAACAGAGATCACAAGTAGCAAAGAAGCAGAGAGAGCCTTTTTTAGAGTGTAAAAGTGGTAGTTTTTGAACTATTGTTTGTGTCCAGAAGTGAGAATAGGTAAAGGCATATATAGTAGTCATGAGTTAAACAAAATAAGGTAAGGGATCAATTATGTAGCAATTAGGGAAATTCACAGAATTAGTCACACGCCTAAAATCGGTAAGTCTTCCCCTTAGTCAAGAGATAATCAATCGACGGTAAAAGCAGGACAAATATTTAAGGAAGGGAATCAAGTAAGACTTGGGTATAGAGTAGGTAATTATGGGTGAATGAACAGGAGTTCAATTAAGGAAACAATTGGCAAGAATCAGCAAATAACAAATCAGGCAAGAGAAAACTAATTAAGGCAAGAAGTTCAATCAAACCGAGTAGGGCAGTAAGAATCAAAGGTTTTGTTAAGGAAAAAAGTTCAAATCAAACCAAAATAAGAACTTCAGAATAGTCAAGGGTTTAATTAAAAGAGAAAATCACGTAAAGAGTCAGCAAATATCGCAGACAATTCAAATAGGCAAGAAAGGAATAGTCAGGATTCAACACATAGGTTTTAACGAAACAAATTGGTAAATCAAGAATTCAAAACAACCCTGATTTAAGGCGAAAAATATAGGTTTACCATGAATAGCCAGGATGAACATAGACATATAGAATCTGTAGAAAGTTGAACCAAGAAACTTAGTAGAGATATATTAGGCTAAAAAAATCACAAGACATCTAACGGGCTAAAGAAAAATCACGAGAACCACAGCGAGGACAAAGTCAGTACACAAGTAACTCAGAAACCAAAGAAAAATGTCGAAAAATTAGGGCTTTTAGTATAAACGAGTTAAGGTTAGAGCAAACCTCACGAAAATCGGTTAAAACATATAAGAAATAGAAGATTAAACACTCAAAATTATCAAATGTTTTAGAAAAAGAAGTTTTTGGAAACCCTAGTTTAGAAAAAATGGAAAACCATTCGAAAATCAGAAAGTTCTTGCAAAAATCAGAAGGTTCTTGTAAAACTCATACGAAATACGTTTGATCTATCTCAGATCTTGCACAGATCTGAGAAGTTCAAAGGACCAAAATTAGGGTTTCGAGAAGAGCAACACATAGGTGAAGAAGCAAGATTAGAAACCCATAGATATAGGAAGATCACAGCCTGAAACAGGCGAGAAAGGGCCATAGATGCAAGCAAACTAACTTGTGTCCCTTGAGGACCCTGGAGATGGTGATACCAGTAGAGGAGAGGCCGTTAGAGGCCTGGGGGTGGTGAGAAACCACCATGAAGGGCCATAGATGAGTGACGGTGAAGTCCGATTAGGGTTTATACTTGAGAGCATTTTAGAGAAGAGAGGATTAGGTGACGGCAGGGGAGGTGAGGGAAATGAGAGGGGTTTTGTCACGACCCAATTTCAATTCAGGTCGTGATGGCGCCCAACACCGTTGTCAGGCAAGCCAACGCAGAATTATTAATAAGTTCTAGTTTTATTTTTTTCCAAAACAGTTAACACAAACTCAAATTTAAATTTAAAACAAGAAATAATTTGCGTCGAACCAAATAGTTATACAAATCCCAAAAGAATAGTCTACTAATGTGTGTGCCAAGACCTAGTGTCACAAGTACAAGGGCAGCTAGTAGAATATAGAAAAGAATAGTATACCCTACTGTCAGAACTAGAATAGACAGCAAAATGCAGAATAGACTCCATCACGCTGCTGGTCGGCATAGGAAAATAGCAGCTCATCAAGGAATCTCGGACTACGATCAAGCGCGCGCACCAGAATGATAGCCAGATGTACCTGCCTCAGATCCTGTACAATTAAGTACAAAAGCGTAGTATGAGTACATTAACAATATGTACCCAGTAAGTATCTCGTCTAATCTCGAAGAAGTAGAGACGAGAAGTCGACTTGACCCTTACTAGGGTCAATTATATAAGAAGTGTTTTACTACGCATAGATGTCACAATATATATATATATATATATAGCAGTTTATATCATGATGCAATAAGTCATTCCCTAGACAATTTAATAATTAGCTATTTACATTACAGGGCATTAACAAGACTAGTCATGAATATGAAATCACATAGATAACATGCGCACATTATGCCGAGGTCGTACGGCCCGGTCCAACATAAAAAGAAATGTACACTGCCAGAGGGTCGAATGGCGCGAACCATAGATGCATCTATTTCTACCGAGGCGATTGGCCCGATCCACAAATAATCAATCATCATCAAGAGGGCACATAAGGCACAATCATAATCAAATAAATTCATACGAGTCATAAAGTGAGTACATGCGTTTTTATACATTGTTTCCAACACCTAACAAGTCCTAAATGATCTCATTAACATGAAAAAATATAGGCATTTACAAATATAGCATGATACGGGTCCTAAACTACCCGGACAATTAACATACTAGTAGCTACGCACGGACTCTCGTCACCTCGTGCGTGCATAGCCCCCACAATAAACATGATAATTAACTCACCTATGGAGACAATTCCCTCTTACAAGGTTAGAAAGGAGACTCACCTCGCTCCAAAATGTGCTTCCAATACCAAGAACGTGCTCAAACCCCTCAATTTGGATCCGAACGATCCAAAGCTAATTAAACGAGGTAGGAACTAATCAATATAAGTTCAAGAGTTCGCATTTTAATTACTAAAGTAATTTCCCAACCTTAAACATAAGTTTACTAAAATCCGACCCCGAGCCTACGTGCCCGGATTCCGAAATTTTTCGAAGGAAGTTGTTCTCTATAACCTAAGGGTCAATAATATGTGATTTCTACTTCATTCCATCACAGATTTCGTGGAAAAATCTAAGTTTTTTATCAAAACCCTAGGTTTTGCTCTAATCCCTTGATTTTTCCTAATCTTTGTGTGTTAATCTACCCAAAACACAAGTATTAAACTTAGAAATAAGGAGGATGAACTTACCTCAAGATGCTAGGTAAAAATCTTCTCTCAGGAGCTCCAAAATCGCCCAATAAACGAGTGAAAAATGGGCAAAAATGGCCTGGAGCCCGTATTAAATGAGCTCACTACTTCAGTGATTTCCGCATCTGCGGTCCTGGGCCGCACCTGCGCCCACAGCATATGCAGAAAGGCGCCCGCTTCTGCGGAATCTCAACTGGGACGTTGGGCCGCATCTGCGAGAATCAAGCCGCTTCTGCGGCTCCGCTTCTGCGGAAAAACAGCCGCTTCTGCGGCTTTGGGCCTCGCCTGGCTTGGCCGCACCTGCGAGAGGAAGACCGCTTCTGCGATCTCACACCTGCGGCTGACCAACCGCAGGTGCAGTTATGACAGATAGCTGGAGCTTCAGCTCCTTCCCAAAATTTCCAACTTCACTCGAGCCTTGCTCGATTGTCGCTCGGGCCCCCGGGCCCCGCCCAAATATACCGACAAGTTTGAAATCATAACTCGAACCCTCAAAATGCCCGAAACAACGCTAAATCTAAGAATCACCCCCTAAAACCAATTGAATCAAACTTATGAACTTCAAGTTCTTCAATTCACTTCTAACGTGCCGAAACGTACTTAAACTACTCGGATAGACACCAAATTTTGTGGGCAAGTCTTAAATGTTATATTGGACCTGTACCGGGCTCCAAAACCAACATACGGGCCCGATACCAACATGATCAAGCATTATTCGATTTCATTAAATCCTTAGAATTTCCAGTTTAACAATTTTCAACAAAAAATCATTACTCGGGCTAGGGATCTCGAAATTCGATTCTGGGCATACGCCTAGGTCCCATATTTTCCTACGGACCCTCCGGGGCCGTCAAAACACGAGTCCGAGTCCGTTTACTAAAAATGTTGACCAAAGTCAAACTTACCCTTTTAAGAAAATCTTAAGGAATCAAGTGTGATTATTTCAACCCAAACTCCTCCAAATCCCGAACCAACCATCCCCGCAGGTCGAAAATTAGTTAAGGCAAGCGCAGGAAGTCTTATTTAGGGGAACGGGATTCTAAAGAGCGAAACGAGCAGTCGAGTCGTTACATTATTCTTGGTTGTTATACTCTGCTAACGTGTGGTGTTGTGAGGTTGGGATGTGATGATATTCTGGGGCCCTAGCTCTGTCTTCTATTGCCTTATTTCGTTCTTACATAGTTACTCGCTTCTCTATATTGTTATTATTTTTCTAGTTATTACTCATATAGGTTTACAGTGAGTGACTTGTCATAGCCTCGTCACCTACCTCGTCGAGGTTAGACTCGATACTTACTGAGTACATGGTGTGTGTTGTACTCATACTATATTTCTGCACTTCTTGTGCAAATCCCGTGTCGGTCCCAGTGACATTTAGAGGTGATTTGCTTGGACCCTTTCCCAGGAGACTTGAGGTTGTGTTGCTTGGTATTCATAGACCCTAGAGTCCCCTTCCTATCATTATCTACTATTTATTGTACCAAACAGTACTGTACTTTCTATTGCCGACTTGTATTTAGTATTACTAGTGGCTATGAAATTCTGGGGATAGTCTTAGACAACGATAACTGTAGATTTATTATACATTTCATGAGATATCACTCTTTTTATCCTTATTATTATATTTTTTTTCTATTTAACTGCTTTAGTCAATATGCTAATATTGTCTTGCCTAGCAAGTGAATGTTAGGCTCCATCATGATCCCTTGGTTGGAATTTTTGGTCGTGATACTGTAACGGCCCGGCCGGTCGTTTTGAGAGTATTAGCCCCCATCCTCTATTTATTTCTCCATCTATCTCATTTTGTGGTTATGTGACTTGTTGGGGTTCTTGGTGTCAGGTTCAGAAGAGTTTCGGGGTGTAATGGGATCCATAGTCCCTAAATTGGAAGTTTAAGTCGTAGGAGTTGACCGTAGGTTGACTTGTGTGAAAAAAAACTCCGGAATGGACTTCTGATGGTTCCAATAGCTCCATACGGTGATTTGGGTCTTAGGAGCGTGTCTAGATGTTGATTTGGAGGTCTGTAGGTCGTTTCAGTGCTAATTAGCGAAAGTTAGAAATTGGTGGAATTTTGGGAAGTTTGACCGGGAGTGGACTTTCTGATATCGAGGTTAGATTCCGATTCCAGAAGTTGGAATAGGTCTGTAATGTTAATTATGACTTGTGTGCAAAATTTGAGGTCCATCGGACGTGATTTGATAGGTTTCGGCATCAGATGTGGAAATTAGAAGTTCAAAAGTTCATTAGGCTTGAATCGATTCGCAATTCGTGGTTTTATCGTTGTTTGATGTGATTTGAAGGCTCAACTAAGTTCTTATGATGTTTTAAGACTTGTTGGTATAATTGGTTGAGGTCCAGGGGGCCTCGGGTGTGATTCGGACCAAGTTCAGCGCATTTCGGAACATTGAAGAATTTCTGGAATTGCTGAATTTGCTGGTGTCTGGTTTCCTTCATCGCATTTGCGAGAGAAGTATCGCGTTCACGAAGGGTACCTGGGAGGCTGGAAGATCTGCTCTTTTTGTTCACGATGAGGGTCACGTGTTCGCGAAGAAGGGAGGCAGGCTGGGTAGACCTCACGCATTGGTCTACGCATTTGCAGGTGAGGCTCGCGTTCACGAAGCCTGGGGATCACTGTTCATCGCGTTCGCGAGTGGACCCTCGTGTTCACATAAGAGGAAATTTGGTCCAGAAGCATTTTGTGCTTCGCGAACGCGAGGCAATTTCCGCGTTCGCGATGAAGGGATACCTGGGCAGCAGATTTAAGTTTTAAAATCGAGGGTTTATATCATTTTTCACCATTTGGACTTGAGAGCTTGGATTAAGGCAATATTTTGAGAGATTTTCAGAGGGATTGTTGGGGTAAGTGTTCCTAACTCGTTTTTGATTAAATTCCACTAATCTATCTTCGATTTCTTCTTTTAATTAAGGATTTGGGTTGAAAATTGGGGGAAAAGGTGTAAAGTTCCTAGACCGAATTCTTGAGTTTTGAGAGGCGAAATGGAATCGGATTTGAATAATTCTTGTATGGTTGGACTCGATATCAAATGGGTGTTCGAATTTTATAATTTTGGTCGAATTTCAAGACGTGGGCCCGGGTTAACTTTTTGGAGAGATTTTCCAATTCTTTGCAAAAATTATAATTTTGTTATTTAGACTAGTTTCCTATAGTTATATTTATAGTATGTAATTATTTTTGGCTACATTTGAGCCGCTCGGAGTCGGAAAATCGAGGGAAAGGCCTTCTTATTGATTGATTGAGCGTGGTTTGAGGTAAGTGGTTTGTCTAACCTTGCGTGTGGGAAAGTCCCCTTAAGATTTGGTACTGTTGTGACAATTTGTGATATGTGAAGTCCGTGTACGTAAGGTGATGAGTGCACACGGGCTTAATATTGAAAATCCGGTTTTAGCTAAGTAGTTTCCTTTTTATGCCTTAATTGAGTTACTCTAGCATGTATAGTCATCATGTTTAGCCTAATTTCACATGTCAACTTGTCTTATATCTTATTTTCAACTTGTACTACATGCTTAGTTGAATTACCTGCTTTCTTGATTCTGTATTCATTATTTAACTGTAGGATTCTCTACTTGAAATTGCTACCCTTGAATATCATTGTTTTAGTTGTAACGTCTTGGTTTTCGTGATTATTGTTGAGGTGATTTTTTGGTGGTTGCACGAGATTTCTGATGTTCTGTTGTTATTGTTGCACGAGGTTTCTGTCATGCGGTTGTTATTGTTTGCACGAGGTTTCTATCGTGCCGTTGTGATTATTGATACGCATGTGTGGTATAAGGTCTGGGTGTTGAAACGCATGCAGTGAGATAAGGTGGGCTTGATACGTGTGGCTAGTAGGGGAACTACTAGAAGTCATGCAGTGAGATAAGGTGGGCTAAAACGCGGGATGCTATTTCGGGAAAATAATTTTCAAAACAAACATAAAGGCTCCCGCGGTGATATAAGGAAAGACTTGAGTTATTTTACATTTGGACTACAAGGCGGTACCTCGGGAGTGCACCTGTTGATATTCTGTCACGACCCTAAAACCGACCCCGTCGTGATGGCGCCTACCGTGAAACTAGGCCAGCCGACACAAACCCAAAACCAACTAGAAAATCAAATTAAGTACATTTAAGTCATTGATTAACTAATATCCCATAGTATAAGTTTAAATAAGCAGTGCGGAAATATAACACAAGCCCGACATCGAGGTGTCACCAGTCATGAGCAACTACAAACTCGTCTAGGAACAAGAAAAGGATAACATAGTCTGAAAATAAAATACTAAGACAATCTGAGTAAGATAAGAAGGAGAAGCACAGGGCTGTGAACCCCAAGCAGCTACCTAGTCAACTCCGAAGACCTGCTGGAAGACTGATCAACACTCACTATCGCGTCCTGAGACTCCTGGATCTGCACACAAGGTGCAGGGAGTAATGTGAGTACGCCAACTCAGTAAGTAATAAAAGTAAAAGCAGCTGAGCAGTAAGAAAACAGGTAATTCCACGTCATAGCACTACAGCAAAACAATATATGTCCAGAACAATACAGTAAATCAATTAACTCGTAAAAACAACTCAGTTCAGTAAAACCTTTTTAAATCATCTTTCAGTAGTTTCAAACGAGTGATGAAAATAGTGAGTAAAAGGATAGAAACGTAAACAGCCCCTCGGGAAAACATGTACCATACACCGCCCCTCGGGCAAAATATCAACAGAACCAGTCCTTTGGGCTACCTCACAATCACTCGTAATCAGCCCCTCGGGCAACAACATAAAACAACAACAGCCCCTCGGGCAATATCACATCACTCACACTGGGTACCCGCGCTCATTGGGGGTGTACAGACTCCGGAGGGGCTCCTACAGTCCAAGCGCTATCACAAGCCATCTCGTGGCATAATAAATCAGGCCCTCGGCCTCTCATATATCACAAATCAGTACAACCTGCTGCGGCGTGCAGCCCGATCCCATGATACCCTCACAACACAGGCTTAGTCAGAACTCACTCAAGCCCCTCTAGCTAACAGTAAAAACAAATACTCGGCTCAAAATATCATTTATAAAATCGAAAGGAGTAAATAAAAACCGAGTTATGAAATCAATAAAAGCATAGCATGACTGAGTGTAAATATTACCAAAAACAGTAAGGAAACAGTAGTATAAAGCCCCTAAGGGTCCAAACAGTCGGCACAAGGCCCAAGCACGGCATTCAGCCTCAAACATAGTAATACTTTTTAAAATATAATAATATCAAATAGTTTTCGATTAAATACGCGACTTAATAGTCGTACGGGATGGATCAAGTCACAATCCCCAGCAGTGCACGACCCCACGCTCGACATCTAGCGTGTGCGTCACCTCAAAGTAGCACAATGATGTGAAATCCGGAGTTTCTTACCCTCAGGACAACATTTACAATCATTACTTACCTCAAACCGGTCCAAGCTCTAGCCCGCGATGCCTTTGCCTCTCGAATTGGCCTCAACTCGCCCCGAATCTATCCAAAATCAGAATCATAACATCAAAATTGGCTAAAGGAACAAAGTCCACGCGAAAATATTCAAATTACATCGAAAACCCCGAAATTGGCCAAACCCAACCCCAGGGCCCACGTCTCGAAATTCGATAAAAATCACATCACAAGAATCCTCATCCCCCCACGAGTCCATACATTTCAATAACATCAAAATCGGACCTCAAATGGCCCCTCAAATCCCCAATTTACACTCTCTAATTTCAAGCCCTAATTCCCAAATTTTAGGCTTTAAATCCCACTAATTTCATGTCTAAATAGTTAGAAATCACCATAGAATCGAGTATTGAGTTCAAAAACCTTACTCCAAATGTTTCCCTTCGAATCTCTCTTCAATACCTCTCAAAAAGCTTCAAAACCGTTCAAAAATGGTGAGAAATGGACCAAAAATCGCGAAGATGGGTTTTTATACATTCTGCCCAGGTATTATTTTCCTCTTCTCGAACGCGGTAGCTCCCTCGCGTTCGCGTAGACCAAATTTTACTGCCTCTTCACTTTACTCTTTGCAAACGCGAACACTGCCATGCGAACACGATGCTTCGCCAGCCCAGGCTTTCGCAAACGCGACCCTAACCTCGCGAACACGTAGACCAAGGACCTGGGGTCCCAACGGCCTCACTCCTCTTCGCGAATACGACCCCGATCACGCGTCCGCGATGCACATGCTGCCTTAACCTTCGCGTTCGCGTCCTCTCGTTCGCGAACGCGTACAACAAAAATCACCACCACAAAAGACACTCTTCGCGAACGCGAGACACCCTCCGCGGACGCGATGAACAAAATCTCTGCAACAGAAAACCAGCAAAACCTGCTAACTCCTCAAGTCCAAAATGTCCCGTTGAGCATCCGAAACACACCCGAGGCTCTCGGGACCTCAACCAAACATGCCAACACATCCCATAACATCATTCAAACTTGTTCCAATCTTCGGAACACTCAAAACATCAAATCACCCTCGGATTTAAGCCTAAGGATTCTAGAACTTTCGAATTCTGCAAACGATCAAAAAGTCTATCAAACCTCACCCGAATGACCTGAAATTTGCACACACGTCACAAATGACACAACGGACCTACTCCAATTTCCGGAATTCCATTCTGACCCTGATATCAAAATTTCCAATACCGACCGGAAAATACCAAATTTCCAATTTCGCCAATTCAAGCCTAAACCTACCACGAACCTCCAAAATACATTCCGATCACGCTCCTAAGTCCCAAATCACCTAACGAAGCTATCCGAACCATCAGAATTCACATCTGAGACCTTCTACCCATAAGTCAACATCCGGTTGACTTTTCCAACTTAAGCTTACTCAAAAGAGACTAAGTGTCTCATACCTGTCCAAAACCATTCCGAACCTAAACCAAGCAACCCAATACCACATAATACATCTAAACAACACATAAAGAAGCAGAAATAGGGAAAACGGAGCGGTAACTCATGAAACGACCGACCGGGTCATTACATCCTCTCCCTCTTAAACAAACGTTCATCCTCGAACGAGTCAAGAAACATACCTGAATCCTCAAATAGGTGAGGATATCTGCTCCGCATCTCCCCCTCGGTCTCCCGGGTAGACTCCTCCACAGGCCGACCTCTCCACTGCACTTTCACTAAAGCTATATCCTTTGATCTCAACTTTCGGACCTGCCGCTCCAAAACAGCCACTGCTCTACATCATAAGTCAAATCACTGTCTAACTGAACCGTGCTGAAATCCAAAACACGAGACGGATCGCCAATATACTTCTAGAGCATAGAAATATGAAATACCGGATGCACACTCGATAAGCTGGGTGGCAAAGCAAGCTCATAAGCCACCTCCCCAATCCTCTGAACCACCTCAAAAGGCCCAATGAACCGAGGACTCAATTTACCCTTCTTCCCAAATCTCATAACACCCTTCATGGGCGATACCTTCAGTAGAACCTTCTCCTCAACCATGTAAGACACATCACGAACCTTCCTGTCAACATAACGCTTTTGTCTCGACTGCGCTGTATGAAGCCGCTCCTGAATCACCTTCACCTTGTCTAAAGCATCCTGTACCAAGTCTGTACCCAAAAGCATGGCCTCGCCCGGCTCAAACCAACCAACTGGAGATCTACACCGCCTCCCATATAAAGCCTCATATGGAGCCATCTGAATACTCGACTGATAACTGTTGTTATAAGCAAACTCCGCGAGCGGTAGAAACTGATCCCATGAACCGCCAAAATCAATGACACAAGCGCGCAACATGTCCTCCAATATCTGAATAGTGCACTCGGACTGCCCGTCCGTCTGAGGGTGAAAAGTTGTGCTCAACTCAACCTGAGTACCCAACTCTCTCTGCACGGCCCTCCAAAACTACGAAGTAAACTGAGTACCTCTATCTGAAATGATAGAAACTGGGACACCATGCAAGCGAACAATCTCTCGGATATTCTTAAGACAGCTTTCAAGACCCAATATGGCCATTATGAGTTCCTTGTGATATCTTTTGGGCCGACCAATGCCCCAGCAGCGTTCATGCATTTGATGAATAGTGTGTTTCGGCCTTATCTCGACTTGTTACGGAATCAAGAAACAGCAAATACAACACAGAGACGTAAACGTAAACGTAAACGTAAAACGTAAAACGTAAACGTAAACGTAAACGTAAACGTAAACGTAAACGTAAAACGTAAAACGTTAAAGTTAACGTTTAACGTTTAACGTTTAA
>NC_031990.1:77819702-77872866 GCF_001879085.1 Nicotiana attenuata
TACCTATTTGTTTTCTACCACAACTATACTATTCCTACCATATAGTTTAGTGGGTATTTTCTTTTTCTCTATTTCTTTTATTCTATGTTTCTTTTCCTTTTTCCTTTTTCTTCTTTCCCCTTTCTTTTTCTCGTTTTCTTCTTATTTTTTAATTTTTTCTTTTCTAATTTCATTTAAATTTTATTTTATATTCTTTTCTCTTCATAATCTAACTTCTGTTCACCCCGTTTTTTTAATATAACTAGTATAATATACCTTTTGTCTTTTTATTCATTATTTACATTTAATTATTAAATTAAAATAATATCAGTTGTCACTTGATCTAATTCACTAAATATCACACTGACTGTTGCCGAGCACCATAAATTACATAATCAGATTCAAAAATCAACACGTGATTGCCATGTAATAAATTATAACATCATATTGTATATTATAATAATATACTATTGTAATAAACTATATACTATTGAATTATATATTATATACCAAAATAACATACAATATATAAAAATGATATTTTATGTTCTTCATTCAACATTACACTATTACATTAAAATAGTATACTATTATGGTATATCGTATACTATTACAGCATATTATTGCAGTAGCACATTATTACAAAATACCGTTACAGTATATTATATGCTATAAATAGTATACAGTTGCATTATAGCTATATACTCCTACAGTATATTGTATACCGTAATGGTATACTGTTAGGTAACTGTGTTCTTCTTCGATTATTATAGTATACCGTTGCAGTATATTGTATACTATAATAGATATTGTTACAATATAGCTATATACTCCTACAACATATTGTATACCGTAGCAGTATACTATTAAGTAACTATGTTCTTTTTCGATTTTCAGTGAAAAGATTCGATCTTAATCATCTCAAATCAACTTCAAATGTGATCAAATTTCAGTATGAACTTCCAGAAGGTACTATAAGCAATATTTAATAACACCCACTTTGAATCAAATAAGAAATCTTCAAAAACAAAAATTGAGCTTCAATCCAACAATGGTGGATATTCAAACACACATAAAAATTCAGATTTGGGAAGCTACTCGAAGGTACTATAAGCAATATTTTATAGCACCCACATTGAATCAAACAATAAATCTTCAAAATAAAATTTCCGTTTTAGAAGCTTCAAGCTCAACAACGATGGACCTTCATACACAAAAATCATAAGAAAAGGAGGTAGAGCAATAGCTTGGGTTGACCATCTTAATGAATATTGATCTGGCAGAGAAGAAGATCGATCTACCGAAAATTCAGACCTAAAAGTTTGAACTCATACACATAAAGTTTCAATTTTTTTCTTCAGATCTAAATTTGGATCCACTACTTTGTAATATTTCTCTATTGAATAATGGATAAGACTCACCGAGAACTTTTTCCTACTTAACTTTCTTGCCAATGATATATGGAAGAGAGAATTTAAGAATAAAAGGAATTGCTTGTTGGAAGAATATGAAGAGAAAATGAATTAATGTCGTAAAAGGAAGAAAGAGAAAATGGGGAGAAAAACAGGGGAACATATAAGACAACTTTAAACTTTAAAATTATAGAGAAAGAGTGATAGGTAGGCCGGGTAATTAATATGGGTGGGGTAGGTGGATATCGTAATTATTTTCAAAATGGGTAAGAGCGGGTAAATATTTTGATTTTTGTGGGTATAAAGTATAGTTTCCTCTATTTTAATTTTCTTGGGCTTGATCAAATGCGTAATGTGTATTTAACTGGGTCCTACATCGTCTAACTGGCAATTTCATTTCTCTTTCATTTCCTAATACTCAAATAATGGGTTTAGTTTAGTAAATATTACATTCTTCTTAGTCTAAGGTCAGATAAACTTTAACTTAACAACTATTTTTGATAGTCAAAGCAAAAACTAACAACTAATTATAACAACTAGGAAACGTTGTACTTTTTGTCACTAAATTCTTATTTTGTCCTTATAATATATGATTAAATACATTTAGTTTTCAATTAGTTGTATTTATTTGCTTATAAATCTTCACAAAATTTATAAATTCTTATTTTGGTCCTTGTAGTATATGATTAAATACAGTTAATTTTCAATTAGTTGATTTTCATTTGCTTATAAATCTTCACAAATTTTAGCAAATTTTTAAACATAAAACCATTTATTAACCGATATGATATGTTACATTTATATTGTTACTTCATATTTAAGAATAATATACACAAAATTAATAATATCCTTATATATCAAACACACGATATTTACTTGATTGATGTTGAATATGCCTAGCCAAATATTATGATACTTTAAATCAGAATTTACCAATTGGCTGAGAATTAAACCAACAATTATTATAATTAAATATAACACTAGTAAGAAGTGTATTCGCTTAACCCTGCAAGTTATGTTCTACTAATGTTTAAGTTTTTAAATATAGAGTTCAGGCATATTATAGGACAAAACGTAAAATTCCAAAATGTTTCCTTGTTCCTAGATCTAATGAGATCTTCCTTTAAACAATATGGATATGCATATCATTATTCCCTACGTAGAAGTAGAGCTGTCAATATGGGCCGGGCCGGGTTAGCTCAGTCCAACCCACACGGGCTTAGTATTTGACGGGTTGGGCTGGGCTAGCCCACTATTTTGATGGGCCTTATAATGGTCAGCCCACTCCAACCTTATATGGGCCGCGGGCCCCCACAGGCTGACCCATTTTAAAAATAATTTTATATTTTTTCTTTAAGTTCTAACCTATAAAAAGATAAATATTTAAAAGTTAAAAAATATCTTATTGGAAAAATTTCGCAAAACTTAATAACTTTTTATACTGTTTCAATATATCACAATAAACACTAAAAAAGTAAAAGACAAGGCTATATTTCATTTACTAAAAGTCAGAAGTCAAAACAAACTATTCAAGAGAATGTCTATGCCCCTTATGAGATATCCAACACATCATCTTCATCAAACACATTTGAATCCACTTGTGACAAGGTTGTCTTAAAATTTTCACTTTCATCTACATCTACAATTCATATGCAATATTAATTAGTTAAATATTAATTATGTAATTCACTTATGGTCTGTAATAATAATCCTTGTAAACAGATATTGGGGAAATTAGTAAAAGGGGAGGGGATTCTTATATGATTTTTGTGAGGGAAATTGGGTAGAAATCATGCCTTTAGATTTACTATGCTTACCTGTATTAGAAATCATGCCTTAGGTCTATTATGTTTACTTGCATTAGAAATCATGCCTTAAGTTTATTATGTTTACTTGCTTTGGAAACCATGCTTTTAGGATTGTTTGGCATACTAGAAAACATGTTATAGGCTCATCACCTCATTTGTTACGAAATTCTGCTTCTGCATAATCATGATCACCTAGAAATTTTGTTATTAAATTACTGCTATAATCTTGCTTAACAAAAACGTCCATTCATTATGTGCATTAGAGATCCTGCTTTAGGACTGTTATTGCATTCGCTTTAAAACCATGTCTGTATCGCATAAATCAGTAACTATCCTGTTTAAAAGCAATCCCAACACCTAGATATCATGATCTAGGATTAAATGTATGTAAACCAGCTCTGTAATATTCAGCACCTAGACAGCATATAGTTCCAATAGAAAAATAAAAAGCCAATTACTGATTCAGAATTATGGTCTTTACTAATGTCTAGATGACATGTTACTGTTGATCCACGCCTAGGCAAGCCTATAGGTAATCAAGGTCTAATAAACTGTGAAACTATGCTTTGCTTACTTGTGACTGCCCAGATTCAACAGATTTTAAAATCAGTAGGCAAACTGATTAGGTCTTTAACACTTTGCCTTAACTCAATACCGAATATTCTCTGCTTGTCATGCTCACCTAGATATCATGTTCTAAGGCCTTTCTGAAATATCTGAAATCTGTTGCTTGAGACGTGCACTTACTTGCTCTATTTGTGGAGGTAAAATGTGAGCCTTTTAACTGTATCTTTGGTCCAGTCCTACATGTTTTGTTTGTCGCCTAGAGTTTTCTCCTTTTAATTACTATAGGAGAGTCTAGACCCACCTTAACTAGAAGTCCTAAATACCTCCGGGACTATATAAGTAAAGGGACGGGTAGTGCACGCATAGGATACATCTTAAGGTTGCTAGAACTCTTTAGGCTATGACCAAGGGGAGGGTAATTGGGTAGTAAAGGACATGATGACCTGTGCGCTAATGCCACGTGTAACCCCTCTATTTGAGGAAGGCTTACCGGGTATTGTACAGATGTGATCCTATAGGCTGACAAACCTAGAACTTCCCTCGTCTTATTTACATATGTGTGCTTAGACTGCTTATCTGTCGAATTTCCTTTATCTTATATGTGTGCTTAGACTGCCTATTTTTTAAATGACTAATTCACATAATTAAGTTCGGCCGGGACCCACCCTTGTGGACCGCGAGGGGAGCCTAACACCTTCCCTCAAGGTTATTTCGAGCCCTTACCCAAGTCTTTGGTAATGCAAACCGGTTTCATGAGTTATTTGCTCTAGGTGCCCTGACGCACCTTAAATTCG
This sequence comes from Nicotiana attenuata, assembly GCF_001879085.1. Classification (NCBI taxonomy): domain Eukaryota; kingdom Viridiplantae; phylum Streptophyta; class Magnoliopsida; order Solanales; family Solanaceae; genus Nicotiana; species Nicotiana attenuata. The sequence continues at coordinate 77,824,263 of NC_031990.1, forward strand.
TTAGGTGGCGATTCTTCAAATTCAAATACCCAATTCCCAAAAGGAAATGAGTTATTCCCAATGAATGTCGAAACCCGGACTCCGTGAGGAAAAAAGGGGGCGTGACAGATGACATTATCTTTGGGGCTACTAATGAAGCAATATGCTAGGAATTTGCTGAGATAATGGGGAATGAGTTTGAAATGAGCATGATGGGTGAACTGAACTTCTTCCTGGGGTTGCAAATCAAACAAACACCTATTGGAACCATAATATATCACCGGAAATACATCAAGAAACTGCTGAAGAAATTCAATTGGACTCCTCTAAGCCCATTGACACTCCCATTGCCATTGCAACAAAGCTAGACCTTGATGAAGAAGGGAAAAGTGTTGACAGAAAGTATATATAGAGGAATGATTGGGTCATTGTTGTATCTCACAACAAGCATGCCTGATATTATATTCGGTGTGGGACTGTGTGCAAGATTTCAGGCAAATCCCAAGGAGTCTCACCTGAAGGATTTCAAGAGGATACTAAGATATCTCAAAGGGACTCCTGACTTGTGCCTATGGTATCCCAGAGGGTATAGCTTTGATCTAGTTAGTTATCCCAGAGGGATTTTTCAAAGATTGAAATTTTATTGATCGGGATTGCTTCATATGACATTGGTTGACTTCCTTGAATGATGTTTGGTTAGATTCGAGCCGGTTGGAGGTGATTTCTCAAGGAAAAGTGATTCTGGAGCTTTGGGCTAGTCCGGATGAGGAAAGTGTCTTGCCTAGCTCTTGTTTGAGGTAATTTTTCCTTATAAATGATATTGTTTGCTACATGCGAGGGTGATGTATATGCGGGGTGTGACATGTTTTAGACCACAAGTTTCAAAGTTTTATAGTCACACAAATATTATTGTATATGTAAGACTATATATTGTTAAGAAGCTCTAGCCATGGAGGAACTGAAGGTTCTAGAAGATGAGAAAGGAAGAAGAAGAAAAAGAAGAAAAAGTCTGAAATGAAGCTCTGTATTATTCTTACAGAGGAAATGAAAAATGAAGTGTAGAAAATACAACTGTTTAGTCTCAACCTATTTATACACAATTAACTAACTTCTAACAACTACAACTAACTCTAATACATTTTAACTAATTACACTTTGTATAAATAGCTGGGACCCACACTACTTAACACTCCACCTCAAGCCGAGGGATGAAATATATCTTTCATGCCCAGCTTGCCTAAGAGATACTCATGTTGTGGCTTGCAGAGTCTCTTAGTTAACAGGTCAGCTAGTTGTTCTGTTGTTCTGATGTGTTGTATCTGAATTAAGCCTTGTACAATCTTCTCTCTCACAAAATGACAATCAATATCAATGTTTTTGGTTCTTTCATGAAAGATGGGATGAGCAGCAATTTGTATAGCAGCTTTACTATCACAATGAAGTTGTATAGGCTGATCTATGTCTGTTCCTAATTCATTAAAGAGTCCTGTTAGCCATACCACCTCTGCTACAGTAGAAGCCATGCTCCTAAATTCAGCTTCAGTAGAGCTTTTAGACACAGTTCCTTGTTTCTTAGACTTCTAAGAAATCAGTGCTTTACCAAACTTCACTGCATACCCAGTCACTGATCTCCTAGTCTCCACACAAGCACCCCAATCAGAGTCACAATATGTAACTAACTGCTTGCATGCTTGCAAGCATGAACAGTCCAAGACCAGGTGCAGTATTGATATATCTCACTACTCTTAAGGCAACTTCCATATGAGACAACTTAGGTGCATGCATGTATTGGCTGAGTACTTGAACCACAAAGGCAATGTGAGGCCTTGTCATGGTCAAGTACCATGGCCTGCCAACTAACCTCTGATAACTGCCTTTTTCTTCAAGTTCCTTATCCTCAGTAGTATTGTCATTTCGTATTTCTTTATCAAACTCAATGGATGTGAGCTTATGGTTGAATTCAAGAGGAGTGGCTGCTGGCTTTCCTCCTGCTACGCCAAGCTCTGACACAAGCTCAAGGGCATATTTCCTATTACACATTACTATGCCTTCTTGAGATCTAGAGAACTCAATGCCAAGAAAGTATTTGAGTTCACCAAGGTCTTTCATCATAAACCTCTCTTGTAACTTTTTTCTGACCTGTTTGATTAGTGCCATATCACTTCCAGGAGATCATCTACATAAACTAGAATGACAACCAAGTCTGAGGCTAATTTCTGTGTAAAGAGTGAGTAATCATAGTGAGATTGAACAAAGCCCATATCAACCAAAGCTTCAGTTAATTTTAAATTCCATTGTCTAGGATCATGTTTCAAACCATACAAGGACTTATGAAGTTTGCATACCTGCTGACACTCCCCCTGGCTTGAAAATCCATCAGGAACATGCATGTAAACTTCCTCTAGGAGATCTCCTTGAAGAAAAGCATTATGGACATCCATCTAAAAGACATACCAACCAGAAGCAGCAGGTAAGGCAACTATAGCTCTGACAGTGACCATTTTAACCACTGGAGAAAAAGTTTTTGTGTAATCCAAACCTTCCTGTTGACTGTAGCCCTTGGCTACCAGTCTTGCTTTGTACCTTTCCACTTCACCAGAGGATTTGTACTTGACTTTAAAAACCTATTTGTAGCCTATAGGAACCTTCCTAGGAGGCAAAGGAACAATGGAACAAGTGTTGTTTTCTTCAAGAGCAGTAATCTCAGCCTTCATAGCCTCAATCCACTTGGGGTTTTGACTAGCTTCAGCAAAGGACCTAGGCTCCACAATGGCTAAGAAATCAGTCAAAGAAGATCTGTAACTAGGTGATCGTTTATCATATGCTACATGATTGATCATAGGATAGGAACAGACTGAATTTTTTGATAGAACTACATAGTCAGCTAGCCACACAGGTGGTTTAGTCAATCTTGAAGACTAATGGTACAGAAGGAGCAGAGGATTCACAAGCTGAGGTAGGAGAAGGCACTGGTGAGGGAAAATGAGAGAGATGCAGAACTGGGAGCAGCATCAGCATTGTTGAGAATATGAGATCCTGTTGGTGAGGGATTAGCATTAGGAACAACTGGTGACTGAGTAGGTTGCTCCACAAGCTCCAGCATAGGAAACAAAGGTAATGCATCTTAGGACATGTGCTTGAATGGGAACACTTCTTCCTTGAAGACAGTGTCCCTGCTAACAAAAAATCTTTTGGAGCACAGATCATAGAGAATGTAATCCTTTTGTGAAGAAGAGTAGCCCATGTGCACAGCGGGAATTGCTTTGGGACAGAATTTATCACCTTTTCTCACCTGAGTAGCATAACACAAACTTCCAAAGACCCTCAGATGCTGTAAGGAAGGGCTCCTTTGGAAGAGTTTTTCAAAGGGAGATTTGTCTTGTAGAGTAGTAGGCAATCTATTTAAGAGGTAAACTACATTAGAGACACACTCTCCCCAGAACCTGAGAGGCAAGTGAGCTTGGAATCTGAAAGCTCTGGCCATATCCAAGATTGACCTGTGTTTTCTTTCAACAGTTCCATTTTGTTGAGGAGTATATATACAGGAGGTTTGATGCACAATCCCCTGATTCTTCAATAAGGTTTGTAATTGATCATTGAGGAATTCTGTACCATTGTCCGTTCTTAAGCATTTAAGCTTGCTATCAAACTGTGTATATATTAGTGCTACAAAGTTTTTCAATACTTCAACAATATCAGATTTGGAATGCAGTAAGAAAAGCCAAGTATATTTTGAGTAGTCATCTACTAGGGTTAAAAAATACCTTTTTCCATCCTGAGTAGGTACTCTATAAAGCCCCCAAACATCACCATGAACCATATCAAAAGCAGATTTAGAGTAAGAGGAGCTAACAGGAAATGGTAATCTTGATTGCTTGGCAAAAGGACACACAGTATAGTGTTGTTGTTTAAAATGCATGTCATGGAAAGATTTCACATACCTCAAAACCTTCAAAGGAGCATGACCTAACCTCTGATGCCATAAGCAGAATACAAGACATGACTTATTCTCTGCTATGTTATTACCTTTATTGATGTCATCTGATATGATATTTACAGTTGGAGTAGAAAGAGATACTAGTGAAGAGGAAGTTTGTTGCTTGAATACTTGTCTGTCATATGCCTTGAGGATATACAAACCAAGCTCTTCCTTACTAATCCCCAAGACCTTCCCGCTTGAGAGTTCCTGAAAGACACAAAAGTCAGGTAAAATGCTGCAAGACACATCAGTTACTTTGTGAGTTTTAATACTGAGAGGAGGTTGTACTTAAACTCTGGAATGTGAAGGATATTCTGAACCTTCTTGTTCTTGAAGAAAGAAAAGATACCTACATGAGTTATAGACACCTGTTCTCCAGTTGGTAAATGAACCTTACTCCTAGCATTTTCAGGTATTTCATCATAAGTCTCTAGCAAATTCAAACTGTGAACCATATGGTTTGTGGCACCCGTGTCTATTATCAGTTATTATGATCTAGATTAGTCATAAAAGGATGTTCAGTACCTGTTGGCCCTGCAGCAACAGCATTGGTTGCAGATTCAACCTTCTTGTCCTTGTTCAACAGGTGCAGGATTTACTGGTACTGTTCCTGAGTGAAAAAATAAGCTGGAACTGGAGTAGTTGTCACCTGCTGTCCCTATACTTTTGGCTCTAAACAACTAGAACTAACAGCACAATGTCTTGAGCATGAGGAGCTCCACTTCTTCTCTTGTTCTTGAAATCAGATGGATAAGCATGAAGCTTGAAGCAATTTTCCCTGATATGGCCTTTGTATTTGCAACAATCACACCAGACTGCAGATTTACTAGATATGTTTCTAGGCTTAAAACTTCCATTTGAGTTATTTGAACTGACATTAGATTGTCCTTCACTATTCTAACCTCTAGTATACATCTTGTTACTCATCATTGCAACTTCATTGCTTTCAGCATATGCACCTTTTCCAGTAATCCTCTGGCTCTATACATTTACTATCATGGCATAAGCCTGATTCAAATTTGGTAGGGGTCGAGTCATAAGCACTTGATTCTTGGCCTTAAACCAGTGAGGAATTGATATAGCTTCTGTATCTGGTAATGTTCTACGTGTCTCCTAGATTCAGCACAACCACATGAAGGTGGCGGTGTTAGTGTTTCATACTTATCCCAGAGTTCTCTCAATTTAATATAGTATAATGAGACAGAGGATATGCCTTGAGTCAGTGTGGCAATCTCCTTTTGCAAATAACAAGCCCTAGATGTATTATCCTTATCAAATCTCTCCTTGAGATCCTCCCAAACAGTGTGTGCATCAGAGGCATAGATCACATAACTGATCAAACTAGGTGAAACTGTGTTCATTATCCAAGCAAGCACAATAGCATTGCATCTGTCCCACAATTCATGCAAACTAGCATCATATCTAGACTTTCTACAAGTGCCTAGAACAAAACCTATTAGTTTTACCATGCAAAACAATTTTCATAGATCTACTCCAAATTGAATAATCTTTTGAACCTTGAAGTTGAACAGAAGTAAGTACAGAACCTTGAGTATCAGAAGGATGAATGTAAAGAGGATGATTGTGATCAACAAGCTCTGTAGTTGGCGCAGAGTCACCAGTTTCTTCATTAATCGCCATTGTAGCAGAGACACAAAGCTTTCAGGCTGTTAATTTCTCACAAAATTGACAAAATTGAGCTCTATCTTACCGCGATTCAACCAGATAATTGAGAATTCCCAAACCCTAGAACGAGTGAGAAGTCTTCTATGCTGAAGAAATAGCTCGATCGATCGATGAGATTGAGAAGCTAGAGATGAATTGAATTACTCCAGTTCTATCACAGCAGAGCTTAAGTGAGACGAGCACCGGGCTCTGATACCATATTGAGAAGCTCCAGCCATGGAGGAACTGAAGGTTCTAAAAGATGAGAAAGGAAGAAGAAGAAGTCTGAAATAAAGCTCTGTATTATTCTTATAGAGGAAATGAAAAATGAAGCATAGAAAATACAATTGTTTAGTCTCAACCTATTTATACACAATTAACTAAATTCTAACAACTACAACTAACTCTAACACATTCTAAAAAAGATGCTTTACAGTCCATCAATGAAGGTGTTTGGAAAACGGTGAGCTTCCCAAAAAAGAAGAAAGTCAATCAACGACAAATACAAGATAAGAACAATGATCAAAATATCCGCATGCCAGGTATTCTCTCTTCTCCCCCATTAAATGTAAAATCTTTTGATATAATACAGTCCTATAATACAACCAATAAGGCTTCTTCTAGCAGATATGTCATCAAAAACCCTACTACAAAAACCACCACTACTATTGGGAACAGATTCGAAGCCTTGGTAGATCCGCTAGAGATGGATTGCATGGCCTTGGACGTGGACCCATCTCCTAATTTAGATGGCCAAGTAGCAACCACAATAGGGGACCAATTAAATCACATGCATGGTAATAATCCTCTTCCTAGCTCCCATAATAACCTAATTACCCCTACTAACACGCCTAAAACATATTCCAAAGAACTTCTAGTCTTTTCTGCCAACTTAAATCCCTCTGCTAACAAAATTACCCCATACATGAATAATATAATACTAGAACAACACCTGTCCCAAGACAATCACACTACCCCCACAAATGGCTGAAGACATAGAACACGTGCCAAAGGAAACCAAAATCCTATTAATCCCATCTGCTCAAGCAACCCTCAGGCATGCAAATAGAGGTAATAAGTAGACAAACTCCCTATCACACTAGTAAACCTATTAACCCAACCAGAAGAATCCCTTCAACCCCTCAATATAAACCAACTCTCACTTAGTAATCATGCCAAGAATTCCAATATCTCAAAGAAGGAGATATCGTCTAGTTCAAATCTTAAGACATCAACGTGCACACACAATGTCCAACCCCCATTGCCTCAGTCATCACAAATGAACAACCAAATTTTCTTTGTTCAACCACCCATCCCTCAAGATCATCAACCCCTCTCTTGGATAGAACAAGGTCTAATGGGGCATGAAATATCATTCAACATGATATTGGATGGTCAGGAAACCGTGATAGTACTCCAAAACTCCCACTTCCTAGCACAGTTAGTGTCAGAAGGAACGCACATGGCAATGAGCAACTATCTCAACCATGTCTGGATGAACAACATACTACACCCTCTAGCTCCCTCAATGAATTCAAACCTAGCTCAAATAATAAGGAATCAATGGAGTCTGCCACCCCACTTCAATCCAATTCAAACTCAAAATATGCAAATGGATCTCCCATTCTTTCCTCCGGGGGAGATCTCGAACATGAACCCCATATTCATGCCTTGGTCCACTCCAACCCAGACGACCACCCAAATGCAAGTACCTCCAGTTGCAAACAATGCTCCACTTCATGCACCCCTTCATGCTCCACCAAATGTCCAATACAATGTTCCCCAACATCTTCCTTTTCCTAATCCACCAGAACAAGAAGATCATCAAATAGAAGAGGCAGATGAAGTGAACCTGCTAGGGTCAGAACAAGTCCTAGAGTTTTCAAGTCTAAACGAGGTAAAAGTATATCTATTTAGGGAAATGCGAGAGAAGAGATATGTTCTCAACTGCTCCCCCCCCCCCTCCCCCCCTCCCCCCCCACTCTAAAATTCTTGATGAATGTCAGACCCCCACAAGACCCCACTATTAGGAGCCATGCAATGATTCTAGTTCGTTCGATCAGGAGGAATCCAACATCCCTTCCACAGAGACTGGGGGAAAATGGTAACATTAACAACCCTAATCAAGCTAATATGATGTTTCAACCAATGAATTTTATTATTTGGAACATAAGAGGTGGTAATAATGATGCGTTTAGAAGAAACTGTAGGGAAATGATTGACACACACAACCCTAGTGTAGTCACCTTACTGGAGATTCGTATGGAAAATCATATTTCTCTCCTCAATGATTTTCCTTTTACCCAAATGATCGAGGTCCCAGCAGAGGGACAATCTGGAGGGATGGTGATATTGTGGAAATCAGATGTTGTCACAGTGAAAGATTTTGTGAGAAGGAATCAAGAGATCCATGCAAATATAGAGGTACGTCCGATAAATATTACTTGGCTTTTTTCTTCTATATATGGTAGCACTAAGGTATCAAATAGAAATAATCTTTGGAGTAACATTTAAAGTATCTATTCAAACTACGAAGGACCTTGGCTTCTAGGAGGTGATTTTAATGACACCTTCTGCACGGATGATAAGTTTGGAGGTAACAAAATAAATCGTAAACGTAGCACTCATTGTGGACTAGTGTTAATAACTGTAATTTATTAGATCTTGGTTTTAAAGGATTTAAATACACTTGGTCTAACCATCGTAGGAAATCTAATCATTTAATCATGGAAAGACTTGTAGAATTTTTGTTAATCACAAATGGATGAACACTTTTCCTAAGGCAGTGGGACTACATCTCCCAAAGACCCACTCGGACCATAACCCTTTGTTACTCCAATTATTCCCTAAAAATATAGGGCACAATGGTAAACCCTTTAGACTAGAAACTATTTGGTGTTGGCACCCCGACTTTGTCAATATAGTTCGGGCTAGTTGGCAAACAAATGATCTCAACAAAGCTCATAAGATTTTAAAAGAGAAAATTATTCCTTAGAAAAACAATACTTTTGGAGATATTTTTAAGAAGAAAAAAAGATTACTAGCTCGTCTACATGGTATTCAAACTTCCCCCAACTATGAAGCTAGTTCTTTCTTAATGAATCTTGAAGTAACCCTCCAACAAGAGTATAATGTTATCCTTAAAATGGACGAAAATTTCTGGAAACTTCGTTCACGAGTATCTTGGTGTAATGAAGGGGATGCTAATACTAAATTCTTCCATATTATGGCTTCTAATAGAAAACGTATTAACTCAATAACTGGATCATTGATACTAATTCTATTCTAGATAATACCCTCAATTATTTTAAAAATTCCTACATGACTTCTAAAACTGTTAGTAAGATGGTTTTCTCTAATAACCAAGACAACAATTTTCCTGTAACTGATCTACATATACTTGATAGGCCTCTAGCTAAGGAAGAAATTACTAATGCAATTTTTTCTTTTAAACCCTTAAGGCACCTGGCCCGGATGGAATTCATCCTTTTTTTTAACCAAAGGTATTGGAACATAGTTGGTGATTCTGTTATTAAGTTCTGTCACAAGGTTTTTGAATTCCAATCCCTCCCAGTGGGTACTAATGATACTTATTTATGCCTCATACCCAAAATTCACAATGCTACTGACCTAAAAAACCTTAGACCTATTGGTCTCTGTAATACGGCTTGCAAGGTAATTAGCAAAATTATTGCCAATAGACTAAAACAATTCCTCCCTAGTCTAATTAGCCTAACACAATCTAGTTTTATAAAAAAATAGGAGAGCTAGTGATAATGCTATTATTATTCAAGAACTTATCAACAATATGCACACCTCTAATAGCTCTAAATATGATATGTTATTGAAAATTGACCTTGAGAAGGTTTTTGATAAGTTGGAATGTGACTTTATCCATAAAGCTCTTATATTCTTCAAATTTCCCCCAAAAATTATAAAACTCATTATGCATTGCATTTGCACAAGTCAGATTGGAATCCTTGTTAATGGAACCAAGACCAAGTATTTTAGCCCTAGTAGAAGAATTTGCCAAGGTAATCCTATGTCTTTCATACATATTTATACTATGTATGGAACTTAAGGCTAGGCTAATAGAAAATCAAGTTAATACCATGCACTGGATCCCGTTAAAATTAGCCCTAGGGGACCCTCCTTCTCCCATCTATTCTTTGCGGATGATCTAACCCTAATTGGCAAAGCTAATCAAAAAAACGGGTAATTATATTAAGCGTTGCCTAAATTTGTTTATGGAAGAAACTGGTCTGTCTATTAACTAATGCTAAATCCAGGCTTGTCTTCTCAAAATAATATCTGAAAGATATTACTTCTTACTTTGTAAACTTATTCAAAATGAAATTAAGTTTTGAGTTTGGAAAATACCTTGGTTTCCCCATTTTAAATCTCAAACCAAAGCCCAAGGACTTCTAATTTGTCATTGATAAAATGCGTACTAAACTCTCTCTATGGAAATCTAATCTTCTAAATATGGCTGGAAGAACTACATTAGCGACCTCCACTCTTAGTGTCATACCCTCTCATGTAATGCAATACACAATGTTCCCTTCAAAAATCTTGAGTCAAATAGATAAAATCCAGAGAGATTTCATATGGGGTACCACTAATACTAAGAAAAAACTTCACTTGGTGAATTGGAAGACTGTCACAAAGGATAAATCAGAAGGAGGGCTAGGAATCCGCTCAGCTTTAAAAAAATGGTCTTACTAACAAGCCTAAGTTGGAGACATCTTAATTATCCTAACAATCCTTGGGCCCAACTAATTATCAGTAAATATGCCTATAAAAAATCCTCTATTAATTCTTCTTTTATTTGGGCAGCTCTAGTGAAACGTTGGAAAATATTCATGCAAGGAACCTTGTGGCACCCTTGTAGGAATTCTAATATTAATGTTTGGGTGTCTAGATGGATCTATAATACCCCTAGCCTTAGAAATAGTATAGAAGGCCCTATCCATCTATCGGATTATAGCATCTCTCTTCAGCAGCTGATAAATGATAATAATTGGGATTTATCAAAAATATCATTTGTTCTCCGCAGCCCCTTAATAAAAAATATTAAAGCCACTCCAATACGTAGCCACTCGAATGGTAAAGATCATATGACTTGGGATATGAGTAGCAGTGGTTTTTTTAGCTCTAAGTCGTGTTATAAGCTTTTACAAGAAAACTACTCGACTAATCCGGATATTAAGCCTGATTATAAACGGATTTGGAATCTCCAATACCCTAATAAAATTAATTTTATTATTTGGCAGTGTATGCATAACAAAATACCATGTAGAGCCTACCTCCACCATATTGGAATTAATATTTATTCCAATTGCCCCCATTTGCAAAAAAGGGCCTGAAGATTCCACTCATATCTTCATTAGGTGTCCTATAGCTACCCGTTTATGGTAAAAACTTGGTCTAACCCTGAGACAAAGTGAGGAAGAAACTCACTGGCTAATTACCCTAAAAAATTCTAACCTGCATGGCTGTGATCATCATAATCAATGGGTTAATATTTTTCCCTTTTGCGATTTGGAACCTCTAAAAAAGTAGAAATAATAACAATGTGAACAGTCTTGATCTGGATCTTAATGCGAATATGGTTCTCTATCAATCATGGGAATATTCTTTCTTCACTGAAAAAAATCCTCTCTAACAATCAAAAATCAAAATTGACATTCATTGGTCAACACCCCCTCTAAACACTATCAAGCTTAACATTGATGGTGCTTTCTTAAAGACAAAGTTACATGCAGGTATAGGAGGAGTCTTTTGTAATAGAAATGGCAACTGGATTATGGGATATTACAACTCTTGTTATACAACATGTCCTTTGCAGGCAGAGTTACTAGCACTGAAGCAAGGACTAAAAATAGCTTTGGATATGTCATTCGCTACACTGGAAATTGAATCAGATTCCTCAGACATAAAAAAAATGATTATTGAAGACAATGCCCTCACTAACAATACATTACTCAACTGTAGGTCATTGATGCACCAACTGAAAATCCTAATGATCAAGCACAACTTTAGGGAAGGCAATGCAGTGGCGGTTCGTCTAGCTAAGGAAGCAATCAAATATTTCAACCCCGATAGATGTTATCACCTTGCACGTCCACCTCTTTTTGTTGAAGTTGTTTTGGAAAAGGACATGCAAGGTCTTTGTTTTGGATCTAAATTATTAAGTACTAGTGTTTGTAATAGTCTAGTTGCTTTAAAGTTTAAACAATAGTAATATCCTAAGGGACTATGTAGTGACTATGTAAATCTTTTGTTATATATTACTTACGGAAAAGGGTTCAAAATGCCCCTAAACTATTGGAAAAAGTATAAAAATATTCTTCATTCACCTATCGGGCTAAAAATACCCCTACATCCACCTTTTTAGTTCACTTATGCCCTTTGACCGTTAGGTCAATGCTAAACTAAAAATAATTACCTAAAAAAAATATTTTGCAAAATATTTTCGTTTTTTTAAACTAATGCACCAGTAGTCCACTAATTTCGTAAATTCTTCTTCCTTTTTTTTCAGTTTTTACAAAAAACTAATTACAGTTTTACTAAAAAACTAACTTTTTTTTACAATTTTTACTAGTTTTTTANAAAACAAAATGCTTTAAAAAAACTGGAAAAGAAATATTTTTCAAAAACAAAAATATTTTTTTGAAAATATTTTTTTCAGTTTTTAAAAATCTAAAATATTTTATTAAAAACAATTTTTTTCTGTTTTTACAAAAAAAAATTCCAGTTTTTACAACAAAAGAAAAATGCTTTAAAAGAACTGAAAAAAATGAATTTTTTTCTTTTTGTAAAAACTAAATTGTTTTTTGTAAAAACTGAAAAGAAAGAAGAAGAAGACTTTNTTATTTTTTAGTAAATTATTTTTACTAAGTTTTAAAATACTAAAATTATTTAATTAAAACTAATTTTTTACTAGTTTTTACAAAAAAAATTCCAAGTTTTACAAACAAAAGAAAAATGCTTTAAAAGAACTGAAAAAAATGAATTTTTTTCTTTTTGTAAAAACTAAATTGTTTTTTGTAAAAACTGAAAAGAAAGAAGAAGAAGACTTTACTAAATTAGTGGACTACTGGTGCATTAGTCTAAAAAAATGAAAATATTTTTTAAGTAATTATTTTTAATTCAGCATTGACCTAACGGTCAAAGGGCATAAGTGAACCAAAAAGGCGGATGAACAGGTATTTTTAGCCCAATAGATGAATGAAGGGTATTTTTAAACCTTTTTCAATAGTTTAGGGGTATTTTGAACCCTTTTCCGTATTACTTATTAATATATGCTTCCTTAACATTCAAAAAAAAAAGACAAGAGAAACTCCGTGTAACAACCTCCAAATACAAACACTCGCAATAACATAAGAAGACTGATCGTTCAATTAATAACCAAGATACAGGAAGGAAGTTACAGAAGGATAGAAGAATCGTAACCTAGAAGAAGGGGATGAGAATGCAGAGGATACACAATAGGGGATGGGAAATAGAATACAACTCTGTCAATAACATAGCATACCTAATGTCACCTAGCCTACTACTATTTATTAATTTTCCATTTGCCCAATTCTTTCCTCCCGTGCCCTTATCCCAGGGTCCTATACGTAATTTGCTGATTTTTCCAACGTGCCTGTCATGAGATTATTTTCATTCATAACAATACCCTCGTCCTCAATAAGAACATTGTCCTCAAGGTTCGAGTAGAGCAACATTGATAGAATAGCGGTGATTATGTCAAGACTTGAATGAGGCTCAGGAGTTGCATCAACAAGATATGGGTCGACAAAACCGCTAGCAAACAGACCCCACGAGACTAATATTGTAAAGCTCAATATCGGAATAGGTAACACATTTGTGTTAACAATTGGATCAAATGGAGCAGTAGTTAGGATCCCACAAGCTAATTCTTGAAAAATAGCATCGACTTCAGGCACATTTAGGGTGACAACACATTGTTCTACCACATGTCCAGCCAAGACAGACCATAATCTCTTCAAAGTCTCCTGGTAAGCATGATCTATTAGGATAATGGAAAACTTTCTTTGTTGCTGGACAACAGGTGATCCTAAGAACAACTCAATAGATTTGCTAGCAGTTGGGTCATCTGTGGGAACTTGCATATTTTTAATCAAGTTCTGCCACCATATCGACTCAATGGTCCACGAGAAAAGCCAAGATATGATGCTCTCTAAGTCAACTGTTGAAGTGCTCTCGGCATGCCAATTAGCAATAAATTGCAAAAGGTCATGCTTGCTTGATTGTTTGGTTCCTAGAATCAATTTAATGAGTCCCTCCGAACTCATATTTACCAGCTGAACATCCAAATGTTTAATGATCGTCACAAACCCCGCAAGAGCTTGCACCAACTGCATAGCGATGGTGTCAGGAAGGTCATTTCCTCCTCTTGCAAACCAGTCATGAAGAGATGTACATAGATAGAATTTTAGTTCTTCAAGCTCACTATCTATTTTAGGCTCACAATCTGCACACAGAGTCATGTTCGTCCCATCATGCATTATTTTCTCAAAATCCACACTAATGAGAAAGACTTCGCTTTCGAGCCTCGCATTGGGCCAGTGGTAACAAACGTGCTCAATAGTTTGCTGAATTATTCCTTGTCCACGATGGTAACGAACAAAAAATGCAGCAACGCCTCTTAGTATTTTCTCTTCCACGTGTATTGAGCCCCTACCCAAAAGTTGGCTAAAAATGTATTTGATGTTCATTCTAGCACCTCTACTTCCAGTAGCATATGAGAGTGTCAAGTTTCCAAGGTCTACTGCAGTAGTATCACTTTGATGTCCATCACTGTTGGAGATTGTGTGCTGCACGTAAAAAACTGCTTGCCAACCAGTTGTAGTAACATAAGAGCTCAAGGGTGAAATGAAGACAAGCCAGTGTCCGAGATTCATATCAAGGATGTCATCAATATACGCTTGAAATGATGCATCCACATTAGCAGGAGGTACTGCCAGCGCCATGCTAGTGCCTTGGGAAAACGAAGCAGCCAGAGCAATCATCTCACTATAGACAATAGTTGGTGGTATGGAAGATGCCAATTCAGTGAGCAATTTGTTGTAAATCATGTCGTCGAACATCCCTCTCCAGTTGTCCAGCCAACTAAATGATATATATATATATATATATCAATCAAATTAGTCAAAAATGAAATTGGAGAAAACTTACTAGTTATAAGTCTGTGCCCGGTGTCACACCACTTGTCTAAATAAGTGTTGTAATCATGGTAGAACCACCATATATTTTTAAGAACTTCCTGTAGATTGGGTTTACCGTGACCGCCTAAGCGTAGACGATGTTGCGTCCCATCAATTTCATCATCATAAATTTTGGTGTTGTAATCTTGTGTTGCATGAAATTTTAGCAGCGTAATAGCATTGGCAGCAAAGTCACTATCCTTGATTCCCATATAGACTATATATAACATAAGCTTCCCATTATCAAACGAACTGCAAATGTTGACGAAAAGTTCCAAATAATTGGTTATCGCGTCAGTTGGAGAGACATAGTTCATGTCAATGGTTCATTTGAGAATTCCATCAAGATACACGGCATCAAATGACTCAACATCAAATTTAGCTTCACCTAACAGCTCCCAATCATACAACTTTACAAATGAATAACTCCATCTTTTTCTAATTATTTCAAATGGTGTATGTACATGTTGTGGAGAACTTAAAGTAATATGCATAAGAGGTGCACACCCTAAAGCAAGGATAAATTCCTGCCCTGTGTCAATCCACCTGGCCACATAACTAGAATTTGATAGTCCAATATCTCTTGCATCCGTAGCCCAACTACCAGAGTGTGGTACCGGTGAAAGTACTTGACGAGAAAACGCCAAGGTGTCTGCCCACGGGCAATTCATTCCAGTAATTAGCACGATCCTATTTGTAACCTTATACTCACTTGCAACAAAAGAAATCAGAAATGAAGTCATATGGACAATTTGACTAGACAACTCGCATATATCGTTATGGGAATTGTCAGCAAGCACATTGTCTTCCTTTGAGTTTACATCATCCGAATCATATTCATCAGAGAGTACCTTGGTGCAACAGTTATGTCCCATTTTCTCAAACACCTGGGTGGTGATCTTCACTGAATCTTCAATGTCCATGTCGATTTCCCTTTCGGTAATGTCAGCAAGCACCTTGCAGGCGTAGTTCCACGAATATTCCTCCTCACCAATATTAATTTCCAGTGGTGTATCCACATCACCATTGCCACCCGTCGAAACTATGGAGGAAGTAAAATCAGTGGGGTTTGAAATATTACAAATCAGGGATTCTAACATCTCAGGAGGGACCTTGGAATTGTCAATAGGACTTAAGTTGCCATCATCCAAATCAGAAGCAATCTTCAATTCAGCGACCTCCTCTGATTGTGCATTATCTAAATTAGATTCCATTGCAGCAGGAAGGACTTCTGGTATAGATATAGGTCCGATGCTACTGGAGTCAAAACATGCCACACTCTCTACCGAACTTGCGAAGCTCCGTTGTCGAAATCGGATAAGTAATTTCTCCTTGAAATGGTTCCAATCGTAGAATTGTTTGTTGCGATGTAGCCAATCGAACCAAATGAGGGCATGGCCTTCAAGGTAGAAATAAGGTAGAGGTAACCAATATTCTTCGGAGAAACCCAAGAAGGTGAAGTACTGGTCGGCCTGAGAAACCCAACCCTCTGGGTCGCCGCTGCTGAATTTATCTAAAACCATCACTACCATTGGAGTTCAAATCGATGAAAGCACCAATGTAACAACCTCCAAATATAAACACTCACAATAACATAAGAAGATTGATCGTTCAATTAATAACCAAGATGCAGGACGGAAGTTACACAAGGATAGAAGAATAGTAATTTAGAAGAAGGAAATGAGAATGAAGAGGATACACAATAGGGGACGAAAAATAGAAGACAACTCTATCAATAACATAGCATACGTAATGTCACCTAGCCTACTACTATTTATTAATTTTCCATGGCAGAATGGCCTAAATGGTACCTACACTTGTACCACCTTGTCATGCCGGTCCCCAAACTTAACAATTTGCCAACCAAACTCCCCTACCCTTAAAAACTGAGCATTTTAAACCCCGCTCATCCTATGTGGCATTTTTTACTGAAGTGCGTGTGCTACACTCGTTTAAGGAGCGTGAGGCCTATTAAAAAGGCACCAAGAGCCATTTTTTGGCTGTCATCTTCTTCCCGATTGTTCATCCTCCATTGTTGAAAAAAAGTGAGCTTTTCTTCTACGCTTTTCTCTCTCTCCAACATTTTCTGTCCAATTCTTTTTTTCCTCTCTCTTCAACATTTTCTCTCCAATTCTTTCTCCCATCCCCTGACTTTAGCATTTCATCGAACACCCGGTGTCTGTAATTCTGCAGATTTTATTTTTTGAATTGTTGTGACGATTGATTCATTGTAGTTGTTGTTCGATCGTTTGGCATCAATCACTTGCTCAGTTGGAGTCAATTGGTATTGGTCT
Organism: Nicotiana attenuata; assembly: GCF_001879085.1. NCBI lineage: Eukaryota > Viridiplantae > Streptophyta > Magnoliopsida > Solanales > Solanaceae > Nicotiana > Nicotiana attenuata. The sequence goes on from NC_031990.1 coordinate 77,841,413, forward strand.
TGTTCAATTTGGACACCTGTAGCTCCATGCTCGACCAACTGGTATTCGCCGGCCATATTCAGTTGGTTGGAGGAGACTATTCCGGCATTGAAATTGTCTGAAACTTGGTGGGTCGATGGTATTTGTAGTGGAGAACAATCTCCGCTGCTTGGAATCACTTGATCTGAACCAGAACAGATATGATAAATATCAGTTTTGCTTCGACACATGCCCATTTCTGGCAGCAGAATGAAGTGTTGCTGTGTTACTTTTCACAGCAGTCGCATCATTTGAGGAAGACGATTAGGGGATTAATGTTTGAATTTTATTTTTTGATTTTAATTATTTTTAATCTACCAAGTGACATGGCATCTACACATTGTTATTTTTGACGTGGCAGCCAACGTGGAAGAGATTGTGTTACACGCACTGACAGCTTCCTGTCATAAGCATTTATTATTCACGGTTTGAAGGAGTATAAGGGTTTGGTTGGCAAATTGTTGAGTTTGGGGACCGGCATGACAAAATGGCACAAGTATAGATGTCATTTAGGCCATTCTGCCATTTTCCATTTGCCCAATTCTTTCCTCCCGTGCCCTTATCCCAGGGTCCCACGAGTAATTTGATGATTTTTCCAACGTGCCTGTCATGAGATTATTTTCATTCATAACACTCCGAGACTTCTTTCGTACTCTTTTCCTATTCTTCTTTAGTGTCTTCAAAACAGAGACGATTCGAAACAGAGACGAAAAACGAAGCAGAGGTGAAGAGAAAGAGCCCGTAACCCTTTTATTACTTTGGTAAAATCTCTTCCGTTCTGCGCCGGAAAAAAATGGAAGTTAACGACGATCTTCACGCCTTACTCGACGAACAACGCCGCGAAATCGCCGCCGCGGAAGCCGCCGAGAACGATCTCCTCTTCGCCTTTCAACTCCAAATGGAAGAAGCCATGTACAACTCTCTCCCAAAAGAAAATGCCCCTTCAACTTCAAAGCTCACTTTTTACGACGATGACGCCATCCCGACGAACACAGTCGCCGATCTCTTCGCCGAGGAATTGTCAAACTACGAGCAGCAAGTTCTCGATTGTAAAAAAGCGGAAGCGGAGATGAAGAAAATCCAAGACGATCTCAACCGTCGAATCCACGATCAGGCCTTCGCGCGTGAGATACAAAACGTGCCGGAGGGCCAGTGGAAAGAGACGGGAGATCATTTGCATCGGCCGTACGGTGAGGGTTCATCGAAAGGTGGGGCCCAAAATGGGAGTGGGGAGTGTTTTAGGGTTTATGTGAAGGGTTTAATGGGAGAAGATGTTGAAGAAGAGAGTGTTGTTGTGGGGAAACAACAACAAGTCGCTGGGATTGGAGTTGCGGTGTGTGATCCCAGTGGTATTTTGGTGTTTGAACTGAGTAAGGGTTTGGGTGAAAGCACTATTGAAGTGTTGAATGATGAAATTGTGGAGCTGAAAGCGCTGATTGAAGGGCTTGATGTTGCTGTAATGCTGGGTTTGAAAAGGGTTAATGTTTTTTTGGATAGTCAAATGACATTGCAATATGTGAGTCCCCTTAACTGGAATAAATTTTTATACACACGCATTAACACACACCACTGACGACCCACATTGATTTCTTCTTCCTTGAAATTCTTGTTGTAAGGAGAATATGCCTCTTCTTAATTGAAGATGGTTTTGTTCACCCAAAAGTGCATTGTTTTAAATAATTATATGTTCTTGGGTCTGTCAAGTTATATCTTGGAGGACAGAGTAAATTATACTCACTCTCATCTATTGCGCACTAACTGGAGAGCACCTCGTGCAGAGGGTTGCGGCAAAATCCTATTTTTTTTACTTTAAATCTGTATAATAATATTTTCTTTTATAAATCCCGTCTTAGGTCTATCAGCATAATTGGTGTATGTTTTTGCAGGTTAGGGGCAAGTTGCATCCAGGGGAGGGTAACATTGCTGCACTTGTTGAACAGGCAACATCTTGTTTAAGAAAATTTATGGATTGTACACCATTTCTTGTGACACCAAACACCGTCAACTTTGCAGTTAGACTTGCTACTGATGCAATAGTCTCTCAGGTTAAGCGACCTTTAGAAAATACTCGAAAGAGAAAGAGCATTACCGAGACTTGTGCTATTTGTTTGCAGGATACTGACATGGACCATATGTTTCTAATTAATGGTTGCCTACATTATTATTGCTTTTCTTGTATGAATAAACATGTCGAAGCTAAGCTCCTTCAGGGAATTCTGCCTGAATGCCCTCATGATAAATGCAAGTCTGTGTTGAAATTAGATAACTGCAAAAAGTTCTTGACGCCTAAGCTATATGATTTGATGAGTGAACGTGTGAAGGAAACTACTATTCCTATCACGGAAAAGATTTACTGCCCAAATCCTAAGTGTTCTACATTGATGTCAAAAGCTGAGGTCCAAACTTCTGCCCAAGCTGGGGCCAGAACGTGCACCAAATGTCGCCTCATTTTCTGTATCAATTGCAAAGTTCCTTGGCATCAAAACATGACTTGTGTTGACTATAGAAGATTAAACCCTTACAAGTGCGTGGATGACCCAAAGCTCAAGTCTCTTGCTACACAGAGTCTTTGGCGTCAGTGTATAAAGTGCAACCATATGGTGTCCCTTGGGGAAGGTTGCTATCATATTTATTGCAGGTCTTTTGTTTCTCCTTACTTCTTACATTCTTGCTGTACATGTTAGAGTTACACTTACCTGATTAGGTAATAGGAAAATGATGACTTTTTACATACCAAAAAAAAAAGGGAAATGATGACTTTTTGGAATGATTCACAAGAACTTATGATGTTACACGCATAACGATAGTTCATTCTCTAGTGTTTTCAATAATTATCAGAAGGTAATATGTAGCATACACTTTTTTCTTTTTTTTCCTTAGATATTTAGCGTTAGACACTGTTAACGATTGGTAGGAACCTACTCAGAAGATACATACTTTTGTGTCCTAAAGTTGGCTATTAAGCTTGTCTGACTGAATTGGTAATTACCTGGTAACATTTTAAGAATTGCCTACTTGACTGATTGGTGCTGCTTTAAGCTGATAAACTGTAAACTGAAGAAAAGGATATAGTGCTTTGTAGCTTAAATAAGTAGCAGATTGTCATAAGCCACACAAAATTATGTGGCTTGAATTTGCTATTAAGCTACTTAGTCGAACCAAAACATCATTTATTGAAGATATTGATGAGATTCCTAGTGAAAATCATGAAGTTTATAGTCTGGCTAGGAAAAGGAAGATTAGACCTTAGGTTTACAAAAAATAAAAAAGAAGAAAAAAATGTATCAATCGTTTCATTTGAAGTTTTTACTCCATTACTCTGTCCTCCCGACTTGTCATAATTTTGGGTGAAGTTATCACATTTGTTTAGATAGCTGGAGTTACAAGTGATACATTCTGCTTTCCATGACAGAACTTTTAAGTTTTTGCAAGTTCTTCTCATATCTTTATTAGGTGAGAAACTTTTGTAACCATTGCCAATGGAGAAGGGAAAGAGCATCTACTTTAAGGAGGAGCACTAAACAGAGATCACTTGTAACAGAAACTTAAAAATAGAGTCATTTAACGGTATGCTGGCGGGAAAATAATCCATTGGTACATTATATATAAGAGCAAAGAAGCAGGTGGACATTGTTATGCTTCGAAGGATATATCTGGTATTTCTCATAATAATGTGATTTAAGTTGATAGTAAGTTAGCCTATCGTGCTGTACAATGGTTTTATTTTGACAAAGAAATCGGGCTCTTTTACCAAGATCCCTCTTGTATCCTCTGATATAAAAGACGGACCGCCTCAATTATTTGGTGTACTTTTTTGTTGTTAGTGACCGGCCTGCTCAGAGGCCAGTTCTGTAAATTCATTTTTGGCTTTGATGGTTGTCGACTCAACCCATTTTGTAGAAGAGGGGTTATAAATTGATTTGGTATGAGTACTTTTATTGTTGCTGGATCTGCTGGCAGGCAAAGCTCAGCCTTTCAGTTTCTTGGGGAAGACAAGGGAATTAAATTTATTGTGGTCAAGGTATAGGAATGGTATTGAGGAAAGAACATGATGCTGTTAAGGGAGACATGTGTAGTTACATGAACAACTAAAGAGGAAAAGAGAGCGGAAAACTTAACAGTCACTCAACTGGTATGAGTAGCATCTCTCATCCGTTTAATTTTTGTTTTATTGCAGTTTAGAAAGGCCTTGAATACTTTTGGTCCAAAAGTATGTGGAAAGCATCATGCACCCCAGGGTGTAGCAATGGAGCATGGGAGACTAGAGGTCAAATCCTATCACAATCAAAAGCCTCTAGGTGATTTTCTTCCCATATGTGTAGGTCTTGATGGAAAGAGTTACCCAATACCTGTGGTGGTGGGAGGTCTGAGGTCGCAGGTACCTAATGAATTAGTCGAGATGTTGCAAGCTTGTCCTTTAAGTGAAGCCTTGTAGCAACGGTAAAGTTATTTCTCCGTGGCCTATAGGTTACGGGTTCAAGCCGTGGAAGCAGCCGCTAATGCTTGCATTAGGGTAGACTGGCTACATCATACCTCTTGGGCTGTGGCGCAGATGCTATGTGCATCGGGCTGCCTGTTGCAAGCTGGTCCTAATACCACCCCTATGAAAAAATATATGAAAAAGCATCGAATGAAGACTTATGAAGTAACTTGTCATTAAGAACAAAAGGGTAACAAAGAGAACCTGAATTTCTAATCCTTAGAAGACGGTGCATTTATGGCAGGATCAGTTCTCTTTGTTTTGATACTTCCAAAGACTTTGATCTTTGTGTAAATATATGTGATGCATGACCTCTTGTCTCTCATTCTTGAGGACTTGTATTCTACTTCTTAGTCTTAAAGAATCCTGCTGTTCGCAAAAAAAAAAAAAAAAAAAAAAAAAATTGTACTGCGAAAAGTATTGAGTAGGAAATAATTTTTTTGGTGATCCAGATATATGAGTCTCTTTCGGAAACCATGTCGTTATGAAGAGAGAATCCTTAGGAATTGCTGAATGAGTTCAAAAAGAGGGGAAGGTTTTAGGATTGAATCCCACCTATGGAACAGAAACTGAAATACCTCTTAGACGTTAATGCAAAGTTAATTAGTTGATCCTTCTTCCTTAGGCTGCTTTGAATTTTTTTCGCAACTGTCAATTTTATTTCATTAAATGAAAAAGGACGTTGGTATCTCTATCCGAGTCCAAAGAATAAGGATCTTTTTATTTCATTTGTGGTAGAAGGTAATCCCAACGACATTCACATCCGTTGTCTCTTTGAGCAAATTCTGTTGTTTCTTTCTTCTTCGGTAGGCAATAATTGTTTCTAAATAAAACAGGTAAAATCTGGATAGCGTATACTTTTTCCTTTTCTTTCCTTTATTTGGGCAGTGGGTTGGTGTGAGTTGGGATATGCTAATTCATGTTTTTCCAGATGTGGCTATGAGTTCTGTTACACGTGCGGAGCTGAATGGAAGAATAAGAAACCAACATGTTCCTGTCAACTATGGGATGAGCGAAATATCATTTATGAAAATAGACACCAACCAAGAAGAGGCTGATCGTGGCTATGACTGTTCCAGTCTATTTTGCAACTGAAGTTTTGCGGAGACTAATCAGCAATGAGAGGAGATGGGAGTAAATATAATCTTTGATATGTGCAGTTTTGTTCCAGGGGGCTTTTGTAGTATTCTTGTTAATACTTGCTGCAAGGATGCCAGTATTAGGAGATGTGAGATATGTGCAAACAACCTTATCAGATGTAATGTACTTTTTTGTGCACAATGTCATGCAAATTTTTTCAAAGAAAATTGCCTGATTGTCATGATCAACTTCGGTTGCCACAATTATTTTTCGTAGCTCTTTCTGTATGCCGGCTGGGGTGCTTCGGCTTCCCTCCGCGCAGCTACCTCCTATCCCCGGCGCGGAAAGTGCCAAGGATTACTGCATTGAAAGCCTGCCTCTCGCGCTCCGTTCGTGGTGCATGCGGGAGGACTTGTGCTTCTTTCGAAACATAAACGACTCTCAGCAACAGATATCTCGGCTCTTGCATTGATGAAGAACGCAGCGAAATGTGATACTTGGTGTGAATTGTAGAATCTCGTGAACCATTGGGTCTTTGAACGCAAGTTTGCCTGAAGCCATTAGGCAGAGGGCATGTCTGCCTTGGCATCACACATCGCGTCGCCCTCGCACACCGCGCCGAGACTTATGGGCGCGATGGTGTCATGTGATGGATACTGGCCTCCCGTACGCCTCGAGCGTGCAGTTGGCCTAAATGCGAGTCCACTACGACGGACGTCACGACGGTGGTTGAAACTCAACTCTTGTAATGTCGCGACTCCAACCCGTCACATATTCGGGCTCCCTGACTCTACTTGCGCTTAGGTGCTTCGACTGCGGCCCCAGGTTAGGCGGGACTACTCGTTGAGTCTAAGCATATCAATAAGCGGAGGAAAAGAAACTTACAAGGATTCCCCTAGTAACGGCGAGCGAACCGGGAACAATCCAGCCTTAGAATCGGGCAGCTCCGTCCGAATTGTAGTTTGGAGAAACGTCCTCAGGGGCGACTGGGCTCAAGTCCCCTAGAAGGGGGCGCCAGAGAGGGTGAGAGCCCCGTTGTGCACGGACGCTGTAGCATCACGAAGCATTGTCTACGAGTCGGGTTGTTTGGGAATGCAACCCAAATCGGACGGTGAATTCCGTCCAAGGCTAAATACGGGTGAGAAACCGATAGCGAACAAGTAGCGCGAGGGAAAGATGAAAAGGACTTTGAAAAGAGAGTTAAAGAGTGCTTGAAATTATTGGGAGGGAAGCGGGTGGGGCCGACGATGCGCCCCGATCGGATGTAAAACGGTGTTGAGTTGGTCCGCCGATCGAATTCGTGGACTAGAAGTTTTTGGATAAACGAATTTCTTTTGTAATGAAGACAACTATCTAAAAAGTACATTCCATCTCTCACGGTTGTTCCATTCTATTCGAAATGGTATAATTTGGCTCTCCGTTTTAGGTTTTGGATAAGTACTTTAATAGTAAAGATTTGAACAAAAACTTATATTTGAGATTATAAGATTACATTGACTAATTTAAAAGACAATTTTTATACACTGCCAATTTCTTGTAATATTTGGGCCCGTTCAGCCATAAAGAAAAATTCACTTTTTCTCGGAAAATTTTGATTTTTTTTCGAAAATAGTATTTGACCATGAAAATTTCAAAGTTTACTAGAAGTTGAATTTCGAATTTTTTTTTTTAAATTTGAAAAACCTAAAAAAAATATTTTTCGAAATTTTCACTTCAAATCACTCACAAAAATTCAAAAATAGCTCCACATTTTATTCATGTTCAAACACAACTCTAATTTTCAAATACTTTTTTCACTTTATATATATATATATATATATATATATATATATATATATATATATATTATTTTTTTACTTTTTTCTGGAATTTCAAAATTCTTACGTCCAAACGCCCACAAAGTTTAATTACCAACATTAATTTTATAAATTGAACATTTGTTCACAGTTTCCTTTCAAACTATTATACCAGCGAATCCGCGATTGAAATTTTGGATAACTTAAATTTAAAATAAGTAATGGAGTATAACATAGGGAATTGGATTTCTTTTAGCATGTCAATCATAGAGTTAGTAAATAAATTTTAAAATAGCTATCTAAGAAGACGTACATGATTTCATGTTTCAAAAAGAATAACTCATGCCTAATGCATAAGGAACTAGAAGAGAAAAGAGCTACATGTCATCGTTTCTTATTGTTAAAACGTTAAGTCTTTATACTATACTTATTTTGTTATTGTTGTTATTATACTTTTCTCACACATCCAAAGCAACCCCCCCCCCCAACCCCAATCAAAAAAAAAGGCGAAATATATAAACCGCCCCTTCAAGTTGTCCTCAACGATCATCCAGACACCTCAATTGGCCCTTTTATCATTTAAACACTTCAAGTGGCTATTAACCGTATCAGGTAAACACCTCATAATGACATGGCAAGTTACGTGCATTTTAGCTACCGTTTAGCGCGTGAGGTTTTTATCAGACTTGTTTTCTCTTATTTTAGAATTAAGTAAAATTTTCTACATGGGTCCCACACCACATTATCATTTTTGTCCACACCTTTGAACATCAAACCAGTGTTTTTCACCCAAATTTCATATAAACCTTCCTCACACCAACATCATTATCTCCACCACCTTAAACCACCACTTTCCACCATAAATTCACCACCTATATTTAAACCTGGCCGCAAAAAAAAACTATAAAAATAAAAATAGAAGATCGCATCGAGTTCAGCCATGGATAATCTTTAATGGTCCAGCCGCCGATTTCAACCGTCGATTTCAGCCATGGACCATCAAGGTTCATCCATGGATGATAAGCTTCAAGACTAATTTGATTTGGTGCCACTCTTTTAGCCTTTGAATTTTTAAGTTGCTGGTTATCCCTAAAAACAGAGGAGAAAAGAGAAGAAGTGAGGCAAAACAGAAATCTAAGTTGGATTTATCAACCCATTTTCTTTTCTTTGTGGCTGTTGCTCTATTACATATATAAATTTTTAATTATTGGAATAATTTGTGTCCTACAATGGCATTGGCTCTATTAAATCAGGGATGAGAGAGAGATAGGAGGTGAGAGGAGATGGGGCGGGAGGAAGAAGAAGAAGAATAGGTTTGGCGTGGGGAAAGGTGCTGGTGTGATTAAAATTTAAAAAAGGTTTTTTTTTCTTTTCTTTAATGTATTTCTTTTTTAATAATATATATCAATTTTTTAATTACAAATTACACGTGTCATTGTTTAATTGGTTCATTTGACACGTCATTGGCAAGTGTAACTCGCGCAACTGGTCTGCTGTACTCCGGTGTCTACTTGATACAGTTAATAGCCACTTGAAGTGTTTAAATGTTTAAAAGGGTCAATTGAGGTGTCTGGATGATCGTTGGGGACAACTTGAAGGGGCGATTATTTCGCCAAAAAAAAAACATGAAAAGAATTGGGGCAAAATTATCCTATTTTGAATAGTTCAAGGACAAAATCGACCTTTTTCCCTTGTCTGGGGCAACCATTAGTGGGAAGAGTATTTTTGAGCTAGTTCGCTAATAGTGAGGGCAATTTTGTGCCAAACGAAATGGAGGGTAAATTTGTCTTATTACAAATAGATCAGGGATATTTTGGCCCTTTTCCTTCTTACATTATAGAAGTGTCTCATGCATCAGTCTGCTTTCATCGTTGTATTCTAGTGTTTTCCTTTTTAAAATCCTTCTCTTTTTGTATATTAATCCTCTTCCTTTCCGTTTTTACTAGCACGTCAATAAGGTAAAAAATTAAAATTGCAAGCGTTTTGTCCTAGACTTTCTATGCATATCAAGATTATTAATTGGCAACATTATTTACTACTTACAACATAGTCTTAAAAGGATGTTTTCAATGAGTTTTGCTTCATTCCAATTCCAAAGAAGTGGAGATTTTCCATTTTTTTTTGGCTAAATCGTGAGACATGATCATTTTTCTCCTGTTAGATCAAGAAATTAAAAAATAGCCAAATTTAAAAGTGGTCATTGAAAATAGCCACAGTTTCAAAAGTAATCGAAATTTAGTCGCTTTTCATGTAAAGATAAATCTGAATAAAAACACTGCTCAAAATCCGAAAAAATCTTCCAACATAATATACTGGAGTTTCAGTATAATATACTGGAACTCCCAATAATATGCTGGAAGTTCATACACAAGTGTTCCAATCTCCAGTATATTATGTTAGAACTTTTCGCGTGTTGGAGTTCCAGCATAATATGTTGGAAGTTCATACACAGATGCACCAGTCTCCAGTATATTATGCTGGAACTTTCCGTGTTGCGGCAAAATAATAGCTATTTTTTAATTACCAGTCCAAAAACTGGCTAGCCCGTGCTATTTTTACGGATTTAGATTGTCAAGTCATCAGAGTTAAGTTATATAGATTGACAATGTAATTAAATTTTTATATCACTAGTTTAATTTAATTTAATGTTGCTTTTCATTTATCATAGGTTATTAAATAAATTTTACTTTTACAATTACTCCCTCCATCTAAAGAATGATATATTTTAGATTTCGTGAGTCAAACTTGTTAAATTTGACCGTGAATTTGGACATAGAATCTTTAAGTTTATTTTAAATGAAACTTATATATTTGGAAAGTATATAAATATTATACATCACAATAATTAAACAATTCAAAATATTTAAAAGTCATATATGAAATCGAAGATCAAAAAATAATTCGTTGGACTTAATTACAAAATTCGAAGCGTATTATTCCTTTAGAGATGGAGAGACTATACCTTTTAAGTAACGTGATTGTGTAAATGGATGAGTTGAATGAGTGCTGTCCTATTAAAATAATATCATTCAAGAAAACTATCCATTCCTTTTTTTTCTGTCTAAATACAGCAAACATATTCTTAAATTTGCACCATGTATTTTGAATATTGCAGTCTTTAATTTCTACAATGGATCGGACTTCCAACAATTTTTTCGAAGCCTTTATGAAGAAAGTACTAAATCCTTTACATTAATAATTGAATTCAAAACAGAAACAATTACATTACTTTGTTCTAACAAGAACATGCATGAATCATAAAAGATTGTGCTGCAGAAACTCATTCTTGGGACGAAAACTTGTAGACTTCATCACAAAAAACATGAAGGGATGTTTTTCTCCAAGCATTGAAACACTTGCCAAAATCCATATTCATTCCCAAAATCAAACAACACACCTTCTTCATCAGCCACAGTAGATTCTTTATTATTCTTCAGTTGCAGATTCTTGTTCTGATATGGGAATTCAAGTGGAGGATGGTTCTTGAATGGGGGATTGAGTTTCTTGAAGAACAACACCGCTCCCGTCCTTCTATGTCTAACAACTTGTAAACTTGAAGCTGAATTTTCCATGAGAAAAGAAAAATGTGTTTTTACGTGGCGAACGAGCATTGTATAGTTGTTTATATAGTACTGGTGTTAAGCCTAACATCTTGTTTGTTGTATAATATTTGTTATTTTAAATCTAATATTTATTTTATTGTAATTTAAAGATATTAAATTCTATCGTTAAATTTATTACAATGAAAAAGATCCATTTTATATAACAACAAGTTTGGACTGGTGGGATTATTACGTTATTTCTCTTATTCCCGTTAAATTTCCTTATTTATTATTCATAATCCTATTTTATCCTTTATACGTACTATTTTTTTCATTTAACTTCACCATATACCTTATTAGACATCTCCACCTAAAATTTGTGGTTAGTTTGCTTATACTTTTTCCTTTATTATTTTATCATTCTCCATCGACCTTTTTTTGTGCTAATGCTTTTTATTTGTTTGAGATGATTTTGGTTGACCAGTTTGTTTCTGATTAATGTCATTACGAGTTGCATGAACATGATAGCTTAATGGATTTACAAGGCAAAATTGATGATAAATTTTAAGAAAAAGAATTTGTCTTAAAGTATTTTTATAGTGATTATTGATAAATTAAATATCTATAGTAATGAAGAGTATTTTAGTAATTTAACACAATAAAAATCAGAAAAATAATTATTAGTTATTGTACAATAGGTTACAATCAAACTAAACAATAAAAATATTCTTAAACTACAACAAATAATACTATAATTTATTTAAATATTATAGGCACAAAAGAAACTAAACATTATAATACAATTCGTTATGAAACAATGAGTAACATCCATCCAAACAAGCTATTAGGAATACGTTCCCATTTAAGTCGAAGCTTGAAAATGGTAGGAAAAAAATTAAATCTATTCCTATTTTTACTTGGACAAGTGCTTTCATTGGGTAAGTGTGAAACATCGTTACTTAATTAACGAATCGTTAATTAATTAGTGAAATTATATTCTCACATATGCCAATTTACTGCTATGGAAGCTCTATGAGAGGAGAAGGAAAGTTGGGGGAATCATAAGAAATCATCAAGGCTTATGCAACGAAATGGTGGTATATTGAGCTCTCAAAGTAGTACATTGATGTCAAAGTGTTAAAAAGTGCCAAGTCAGGTTGAAGTTTCAGCATTTATAGTTTAGTCCTACTTTTTATGTTATTTTTCATTAGTTACCCACTAGGTAGTTGATCACGCCCAACTCTAGTCCTAAAAAAGATAAGTGATCGCTGCAAACATAACATGGCATATGAGTCCAGGGTCGAATCCCACAGAAAACTAATGCTTAGCTATAGCTATTTAATATCACTAAGAAAAAAAGTTTAAACAATTTTCGAGTGATAAAGATTAAGATTTTTGTTTTAAACTACTTAACTAAAAAATATACTAAAGTAATAAGATTATCACTAAAGAGAAATATGTGAATTGAAGAAAAAAAAAACCTAGGATTATGATTTCCTCAATTATCAGGATGAATGCTTAACGTCTTCAATATAATCACGCCGATTTGTTCTTCATTGATCGTGAGTTCTCCTGTTACCACAATTATCTCTCGACCAAAGGCAGTAATTTTCTAGAATTATTCTCTTGTACAAACCCTAGCTAGCAATTCAAGCGACTCACAAAGATCGTGCCAAAGCTTCGCTATCTCTAATCCCACTTTTAAATCCAAGTATTTAATCGCTTAACTTACTCGGAAGTGATACTGTTCCACAACAACCTAATCAGGTATTTTTTTTCAAGCAACACATGATAAATATGCACAGCTAATTGATGGTCATTCAATTAACAACAAACAAAACGTAGTTGAACAAATAGATTATAAAAACGGCTAATTATAGATGTGCATGGTCAATAATTCACCCAATAATTGATTCCATCAAAACCCTAGAAGAAAGGTTTAGCTACTCATACTATTACTCAAATATACATAAATCATTGTCAGACCAATATCCACAGAAATAAAGATAGAAAGGTAGAGAATAACTCTTCGATTCGTCTTGTGGAATGGACTTCAGAATCTTCCGGGCTCAATTTTACTTCAACAATGGTGTTCCTTGCCTTCTCAGGCCAAGAATGCGGCTGAAATAAGGGTTAGAAGCTTTTATATCACGTCCCTAAGCCAAATGACTAAGTTGTCCCTCAAGATAAAATGCAGGCAAATTTGCCCTTGTGCTATAGTTGTGCTTCGCACAGGGTCTAGTTGAGTTTTCCAGATTTTCCAGTGCTTTTCTTGTGCTTTTTGAAGTTACTTCACTACCTGGGTCCTATTTTCCTTTTCTTCAAAAATTGCCTTTTAGCTTCATTAATGCTCAAATCACCTCAAATCTTTACTCTTGGCTTCCTACGTAACAACCTTCAACAATTAAGCTCAATTGGTCTTCTTTCAACCTTCAAAACACCGAAAAACACATCAAAGTAGGGTAAGATATATTCGATTATATGTAAATCTCGCATATTATCAGTAGTTCACGCTTTTATTTGTTAGACTCATCGTAGAACATATGTTGAATGAAAACCTATCTTTTTTCTCTGTATTTTCCTTTCTTCTTCTTTATTGTTTTTCCTAGCTCTTTTCATGGCAATTCCCTTTCGGGAATCGCTACAGCTTATTAATGGTTGTCTTTTCCAAATCCATACGCAATTAGGGCAGCTTCACGTCTCTCAGTTGAATAAGTCTGGATAGTTCTGTTCTTTTAAATCACGGGCCTAGTTTTCATTTCCTGTCATAAAGGTTCCACAGACATCAATTATTCTTTTGTGCTGTAAAACTATAGTAACTCATATAAGATGCATAAATGAAACATCTTTTACTTTTAACGTATATTCCTTTGTAATGAAAATGAGTTCTTTTAAATGGTTCATTCTCATGCATGAATTTCATAATTGAAATGGTCGTATTTGAAAAGATTTCTGCATGCATGTTAGGAACATCTAAGTAGGGATTCTTATATGGGTTCGGTTTGCTCGGATCCAAATATCAGTCACGTGGATTTGGAGCTGCGACACCAAAATTTGAACCTCCGTGAGAATTTGGTTAGCAAATGAAAATTTGCACTCTTCTTCTATGAGAATATGAGTTGACCCCCGAATATAAGATGTACTTAACATCTATTTCATTCAAGTGACTTCGCTAGCGTTTGGCCATAGATCCCAAATTTATTTTGAAAAATCTAATTTGAGTAAAGTTTGGTTTGAAGATGAAAATGTGTTTGGACATACGTTTGCAAAACATATTTCCCAACTTCATTTTGGAAAAACATGTATATAATTCCCATGTTTTGGGATTTTGGCCCAAAATCAGCAATTGGGGTGATTTTGGGATTTGGGGTTTAGGATTTGGGATTTTGCCAAAATGTGAGCAAAATTTATGGCCAAACATGAGTTTTGAAAATAAATCCCAAATTTATTTTGGCAAAACTCATGGTCAAACGGGTCCTTCAACTCATTTACTATCCTACTTGCACATTAATCTTTCGAGATTCTCTTTCGGCCAAAGTCAATCGGCAAGGATACTTCAATATTCCACTATTCAAATCCGCAACTCTTATGCATCAGCTGATAAATGATAAAAATTCGCACATGAAATTGAAAATTATTTTCTAATAAACAAGGTGGCATATTGAATGGGAATGAGGATGGTGAGATGGATGTGTAGGCATATTAGGAGAGATAGAATTAGGAATGAAGATATTTCGGACAAGGTGCGAGTGGCATGTGTGGTGTACAAGTTGCGGGAAGCAAGACTAAGATGGTAGGGGACGTGAAGAGGAGAGGTGCAGATGCCCCAATGAGGTGTGAGAGGTTGGCAATGGTGGGTCCTAGGAGAGGTAAAGGTGGACCGAAAAAGTTTTTGGGAGAGGTGATCAGGAAGGACATGAACATCTTCAGCTTATCGAGGACATGACCTTTATTAAGAGAGTGGAGATCGAAGATTAGGATAGTAAGCTAGTAACTAGTCGAGCCTATTTCTTTTCCAAACCTATACTTCCTTTTCATAGCTATAGTACTAGTCTTTTCATAGCTATAGTACTAGTGTTATCCTCTTGTTCCCTATTTTTAGATCACTATTATTACCTGATGTTTCCTTTGCTTCGATTATATCTTTTTTCTATTTGTCATATCTGCTGTGATTTAGCTTTGATTGAGCCGAAAGTCAACCAGAAAGACAGATACAACCTCTCTATCTTCAAAAGGTAAAGGCATGGTCTGTGTACATACTACCCTCCCCAAACACACTTGTGGGAATACACTGGGTATGTTGATGTTAAGGTAGCATGTTGAAAGTCTACTGATTTAATCATTGAACGTCTAAAAAGCCTAGTCAAATTGCAAAAAAGAGATCACGATTTGCTTCATTCATGGTTTTGATCTATTTTTCCATTCGAACATCTTTCGACTCCAATGCAGGACTACATTAGGATGTCCAAGTGATGGGATTCACTGCAGTTAGCATTTCACAAAAGGACCCAGAAAATGAAACAAAAATGTAGTTCTTTTTCTTTTATTCCTAACCAGGGATGATCTTGGATAATCCATCCTAAAATTGACCCAACAACTGCTATGTGAAGCCGCCTAGTAGCCCCAGTAATCATTTCGAATTTCATCATCAAACTTCTTCTTCAGCTCAGGATGCTTCTCGAAGTATTCTTCAGCTGTCATGGTACTAAGTTTTTTCTGTTCATCAAAACAAAATCATAGAAATGCACAATGGCATGCATACACTGAGTTAGATAGAGGGGTAACTGATATGAATACATGAAGATAAAAGAAAATTAGGGGGCAACTTTGCATCACCTTCAACTCTTGCACGTCTGCAATTTCTTTTTCTAATCTTTCAGATTCCTTCAGAGATCTCTGCTCGGCTTCTTTCAGCTCCACCAACTACAATTTATTGCAATAGAAAAGAACAATCAAGAACAAGTTAATAGTTTAACCATATCATCCTAGTGTTAAACTTAGCATCAAACTTCTGCAGAAAAAGGTAGGTTCAGGGGGTGATTTGGCATTTTCATCAAATCACTCAATTTGGCTTCAAGCCGTGCATATTGTAATTGTATTCTATCAATCTGTTGGCAACAAAAGAGAATATCTGGAATTAATTTGCTAGGGCAAATGACTTGATAAAATGATTCAATTGAAATATGTACATCATGTAATTTTGATTATTTTCAATTTGCTCGACACCTAGACTTACTTTTATGCCAAAAGGTGGATCCCTTTCTAAGGCAATAGCTATGATTTACAAGGATTCAGATCAATACAAAAGAGGAGTTTGTAGGATTTGAGCAATTGATAATTTCCCTATGTTAATTTTCAACCAATAATGTAGTAGTATGATAATACCAATAACAAATACTCCCTCCGGTCCATTTTAGTTATCATGTTTCTCTTTTACACGTTTATTAAGAAACTAATACTCCTCCATTTCAATTTATTTGAACATATTTGACTAGGCACGGAGCTTAAGAAAAAAAAGAAAAATTTTAAACTTGTGGTGTAATATGAGGCACAAATATTTTGTGTGGCTATAAATCATTGCATAAAAGTAAATTGTTTTCAAATATAGAAAGGGGTCATTCTTTTTGGCACGGACTAAAAAGGAAATACGTTCACATAAATTGAAACGGAAAAAGTAATAAGAAGTTTTTTTTTAATATTATTCCCTTATTCACTCTTCAAATTTAGGTTTTCTATGTTATATAATAAATGTATTTTAGTATCAAGAACAACTAATACTAAGGACAGAAAGGAGAAAAAATAATTAATTACATCTTGATTTTCTAAAATGACAAGTGTTTTGGACTAGTTATTTTAAGTAACCATGACAACTAAAATAGACCAAAGGGAGTAGTTAGTGAAAGATAAAAAAAAGGTAAGGATCGAGAGAATTATTTTTCTCTTACCAAGGCATCAAATTTGGGTTTATATTGAGGAGTCACTGTATCCACAAACTTGGGGATCTCAATGCCTGCAAGATACATTGTTCAAAAACTACAGAAACTTAGTACAAGAACAAAAGGTATTCTTTAGTCCAAAGAGAACAACTCAGAAAGTCGGACACAATTAAGACAAGCCATCAAATATCATTGGAGTTTGGAATATGGTTATAAGCTCCATTAGTCCAATAGTAACAGAGCCTCGTATAGATGAAATACTAGATTGCCTAGACTTCAAGATGAAATTTCATCTGAACTATGAGACGAACAGTATTATACAAAGATGGTGCAACTGTTAAACCTTTTTGGCTTTGCCGCTTTGCAGTGAATACTTAGAAGGAACTTGAGCAACAAATCTAACAGTATTAGAGGTGCATTGAAAATGTTTTGAGTTGAGCTAGCAAATTTTAAGTCAATATATAATTTTGTTAAATCATAATAAGCTAGGTGAGTGAAGAAGGTAATGTTAATATCCATGGTGGATTCAAAGTATGCAGGAAAATAGGAGTAATCTTTCAGATATCATAGAATGCAAATTGAACTGGACGTTCCCCACTCCAGTCTGGATTAGGGGCAAATTTAAGGCATTTAATAGGCCGGGGCACAGATGTATTACACATACAAGTCAATGAACATTTCTTCCAGCTTAAAATTCCCTGACAAGACACTGTAGGACTACGAATACATGTGACTTAAAGAGGAGATGGAAAGAACAAAGAGAAAATAAATGGGCGTAAAAATCTGTTCCCAAAACTGGTCAAATGCCAGATCTAAAACGAATGTCCCTTTCTGAAAAGTAGATCCAAAGTAAGAAGTTTTACATTGCATAGCATTAGCTTGATTCGAAGTTGTGCAGCTAAATTGGTTGAACAAGCTGTAACTTGTCCATTTCTTCAAATAATCTAAGAACCAGTTTTTCCAAGATGAAAAAGCTCTCTCGTGGTTTTTCTTGTTGTTTGAAGAAAGGATTTCTCATTTACAACGAGACCAGTGTTATTAACACCACCAGTCTCTCTGTGACCCAAAATTGGGCGTTAGATCCATTTTGTACATCTTTTTCAGTTCTTAATTGTGGTCAGCTTAAGTACATACATTGTTCAATAAGTAATCTTAAGGAAAGCATTCAGAATATATGAGAGTTAAAAGTATTAGATGTTTTTAACTGAAATAGGTCAGTACAAATTGTTCATCCATTGTCTTTCTCAAAAAGGAAATTGTTCATCCAATGTGCATATCGCAGTAGATGCGTCAACTGATGAACTACTCAGGCACTTGAAACTCAAGAATTAAGCCACTAAAGAAAATGAAACTCATGATTTAAGCCACTAAAAGCTTAAAGAAAGCTACAGACCAATTCGAATAGAACCATTTACTTGTACATCTGACTTCCATAGAGAACTATCATCAATAAATCCTGCACCGGGACAATCTTACAACCCAGGACAACTACACTGCTCAGTAGTTTAGTAGTTTTATCATTTATGGCGGACAATTCTACAATAGATAGTAGTTCTACAATCCAGGACAACTCCTGTACATGGCTTGGGCCTTTGGAAACACATTTGCAGCTTACGGCCTTTGCAGGCTTTGCTTGAAACTAAAACTAGAATTTAAGTGGTCGTCTGGTCGATGATCGGAGGACAAGATTCTGACAGGACACATGGATTAGCCATACTCCACTTAGGTCGGCATATAATGATACAGTTTTTCCACTAATACAGAATGCCTTGTACCACAATGTTGGAATTGTAATGTGTTAATTTGAGAAGACTATGCCTTGACTGGGAAGTTCCAAGATTGGCTGTCTTGCCACAAAATCTGGACAAGATCACTCTAAATACTGATGAACCTGACCAACTAATCTGGCTGAGGCAACAAAATGGTGTTTTTAGAGTACGCATGCTACAATGAGTTAAAACAAGGAGCTGGATAGTACTCCTAATTGGCCTTGGAAGATGTTATGGAAAACTAAAGCACCTTTTGCCTTGGAAGATGTTATGGAAAACTAAAGCTCCTCAAAAGGTAGTCTGCTTTATGTGGCTGCTAGGATGGTTGATTGAATCAAGGCAATTAACAAAGAAGGGGAATGAACATCTGCAGTAGATGCTACTTGTGCAACAAGGAAGAAGAGCTCAGCAGTCCTCTTTTTTTGCACTCTCCAGTGGCAAGGCAGTTATGGAATTTGTTTTTAAATCCTTTGAACTTGTCTTTTGGCATGTGTTTCACTATGAAAGACATCTTGACTGTTCGGGACAGTTGTGGGATCACGAAATCAGCAAGAAGTCTGTAGATTACTGTGCCAAGTTGTATCTTTGGGTTTTGTGGGCTGAAAGAAACTCCATTTGTTTCGAAGGGAAAGCTGTTTCCGTACAGATGCTAGAACTTAAAATGTCTTTGGCTATTGGCTTTGGTGCAATATACAGGATCTAAAGGATGAAATTGAAAACAGCATGTTAAATTTCATCAAGTCGCTACAGGAATAGAAATCTGTACAGATAGGATCCTCTCATTTAGTCCCCCCCCCCCCCCCTCGCGTTTGAAGGCAGGGAGGGAGAAGGAGCCCTTGACCCACAGGATGATTTATTCAATCACATAGTTTGGGCTCCTAGAACATGTCGCCCTTGGGGCTTTCTATTTGATTGTATTGAAAGGCCCAATTCTCAAAAACAAAACGAGAGATGTAACAGTAACGGTACAACAAGAGCATTATAATAAAGCAAGAAAAAGATTAATCATTACAAAATTAATATGAAAAAGTTTTGACGGAGAAAACGAGAATCTGAAGTTGCACATACTCTCGTAGGCCTCTTTGTACATATCTACCAAGCGAGAACCAATTCCTTTTCTGTAATACTCCCAGTTAATAGGTTCAGGTTCCTGCTTGGCATAGAAGCAAAGAACAGTGTTGTGTTAGAGCCTCTAAGTGTATTGTCCAAACAGAGAAACCATATCTATTTTGAAAAAACCTCATAAAACCAGTGATTAATCGAACACTACACTACTCCACATATAATCCTTGGTTAGAGAACTTCTCCAGTTGTTTTGAAATTCACAAGTGCCATTTGGTCAAACCAAAAAACAGTTAACCAAACTCAACAGAGACAAAGGCTAAAAAGCCACTTCACAAAGATCCGTACAAATTACATTTATGCAATAACTTTTTCTTTTGTCAAGGCAGCCTACCAACCTCGACATTTATACAATAACTCTTCCCATATCAAAATTTTGATAGCTATCATTAACTGAAGAATTCTATAAAATGGAAAACAAACTCATTGTTCTCTTTTTTAACAATAAGTAAATGAGTCAATGAGCACCCGAAACTTGGAAACAACGGGGTGCTGCTCTATACCACAAGTCCGCAAAAGTACGGCAAGAACGACAGCATATACAAAATGATTTGGTCAAAAGCTTTTGACAAAATCATTGTGCTCACTTAAGGAGCAGTGGAATCTCTATTGCTATTGGTTCAGGACCTCAGGTCATTCTGGGAGAAGCGGATAATTTACAATGAAGAGGATGAGTTTCAAGAGAATGATCTGGAGTTTTGCATAGTCACCCAACAAAGCAGGTTCCTCAAGGACCAAGATATGAATGCTGGACGTAGCATTTTCTATCCTCTTGACTTTAGTATGTCTCTTTGGGTTAACTGCAGCAATTTAGAAATTTTTGTATGGGTTTCCATATTATGCAGCATGTCTTCCTTTACGAGGAAACAGAAGAATCATCCACAGTTCTTTCAGTTACAGATTTCATTCCTCCGATTGCAGAAATAATGGAATAACAAGTGCTCAGGAGCAATACAAATATAACCTAGTAATGGCTCTTCTGCCTTTCTAGATAATATAGCAGTTAAGAGTTCTGCCGAATATACGACACTGGGAAGCCCAAAGACATCATGTCTCCCCCACCCCCACCCCCCCCCCCACCCCCCCAAAAAAAAAGAGAGAATGGTTTTGCCACTTGAATTGTTCTATGAACTAATGTATTAGTGAGTTATGGTCTCTCACACACACACACAAAAAAAAAAAATTTACTTCAATACTCACAAACATGAAACACCTCTTGCTTCAGGCAACCAAGTTACCATACCAAAACGATTAATGATTCCTTGGTAAGCTACCTAATAATAGATCCACAAATGACAAACCATAGAATGGAAAAAACAACAATCAAAACCTAGATCCACATAAAGATAAACAAAAAATTATTTTAAAATTTCGAAAAAAAATCCTTAAACTATTAAAAAAGTAAAAAATATTGGGGGAAATGAACATATAGAGAAAGAGGAGACAGAACCTGGCTGAATTTGGTCTGAAGTTGAGAGTTGACATCATCGAAGGCGCGACGGAGATTAGCGAACTCCTTGCGAGCTTCATCGGTGACCAGAAGCTTCGCCATTCCTTCCCAATCAATAGTCTTGCCGGCCTTGAATGTCACGTCGGCGATCTTCTTCACTGTTCCGCTCATTTTCTTCTCGCACTCTAAGTGTTTGCTAAAATGTCTCTGTTGTTCTGTTGGGTCGATCACGTTTGAGGCAGCACCAAAAATGAGGCTCGGAGATTGCGACTATGATACGAGGGCAGTCTGCGAATAGGCCTATATGATAATTGATTGGGCTTACCTCCAGGATATTCTCATTTTCCTGTATTACTTCTTTATTTTTATTTTTAGGGAATTTACCAACTATGCTCATTTATAAGTAGCTCATTACAAAAATTGGCTAATTGATAAAATATTACTAATATTAGCCAAATTGGCCAATTAGCTATTTGTAGCAAAAAATATCAAATTTTTATTTTGTTTTGAGTGGGTGTTATTAGAATAGATTGGGCACAACTTAAGGAGCTTGAATCTCAGTTTTGGGGTGATTTGGTGAAGTTTTGAGGTGGTTTGAATTGAAAATTCGAAGTAAAAGCTGAACATGAAAAAAAATGATGTGTATCACACTGTGTATCATTTGTGTATCACATATGTATCATATTTGTATCAATTGTGTATCACATGTATATCCATGTATACCTGTGTGTGTGATACATGCGTGATACATGTTTGATACATGTGTCGCAGAAGACTTTTTTGAACTCGATTTAATTACGAATTTTGATACAAAACTAGTCCAAATCACCTCCAATCTTCCTCAAATTTTGTATATTGACTTATCTATATATTTTCAATGAATTTCAACTATACCCATTGAAAAAGTTCCTTTTTTGTTTAGATTTTTGGAATATTGTATAGATTTTTGTATTTCATCACCTTATTTGCTACCCCGTCCATGAAATTTCCTTTCCGTGTTGTATCTAATGTTGCTAATCACGCTTAAAAATATGGAAGGTGATTTTTGCATGTGATTCTTTGAGAGAGAAAACCCTATTATTTGGTTTTTCAATTTTTGTTGGCTAGTTTTGGTAAGTCTATGACTAATGACTAGATGTTGGTAAGTTGAGATTTATTTGGGACATTTGTGTAAGTTTCCCAATAATACTAATTAACCATAGTAACAGTGTAAAAGCCATTCTCTTACTTTCTTCAGCATTTTCTTGTCTTCAATTTTTTCTTCCTAATTAAATGTATTTTGCCATTTGACATAACGAATAGCAGCACTAATTTATTTTGTATCATTGTGGAATGGATACGAGGATCGGATAAAATCATCACTAGTTTCTTTGAAGAGTCATGCTTCGGAAACAGAGACAACTTTTGAAGTTGTAAATTATGTGTGATTCATGAATCTTATCCAAATGAATTTTGTTGCGGAATTGGTAACATGCATGTAAGAACAAATATTTTGTCATTGATATCGAAGTATCAGCCAGCTAAATGAAAATATCGCTTACACAGAGCAACAAAAGAATGTCATGCTGTAATTGAATGATCAAAGAACGACAACTATATGTCAACAATTAGAAAGAACTGATGAACCAATCATACTCAGTAACCAAAAGAAAGCAATATACGGTAGAATGACAACAGTCGTCTGCATTTACAATAATCAAATCACAGCCATGAAAGGAATTTATGAAATGTTTTCATACATAATTACATGATACTTAGCTTATCACCAATTTAACTTCATATTTTCAGATATAGTTTGCACGTTAGTAAGAGTGAAACCACTTATTAGAAAAGGATGGAGCACGTGGAGAGAGATCATAATTACAAATGAAGATGAAGACAAGTTAAAATTACACAAGTTTTTATAAAATTTATACAGGTATAATCATACAAATGTTATTATACAAGTCAAATTCTTGAAACAGGGAAGGATGAAGAACCAAATCTTGACTTTTATGACGTTCGAGCCTCAATTCACAAAGGTATTATGGCAGCCACCTTATATATATATTTTGTAGATTGAAATTATAGTAAATCTATTTCTTTATTTCTTTTTTATCTAGAAAATTTTAGAATATCGACTATCCATGTCAGTGGTGTACTAATCAATCCAACGATTCAAGACGCAATAGATATTCGAAATTGGTAATGTGTCAATTTTGTGGATCTGAGTGAAGAGAAAATTCCTCTTACAAAGGGAGAAAACAGAGCAGAGAGAGAGAGAGAGAGAAGCGAGAGATGGGAGAATGAATCTCATTTTCTGAATACTAAAAAATGACGAGTACTGTACAATCTATAGTTATACCTAACATAACCGACTAATCCCTCATTAACAACTAACTATGGTCAACTACTAATATTAACAACTAACTATAGTTACAATATGACCTATCTATGGTTAAGTTAACCTATACAATATCAATCTGGATCATGACTATTACATAGCTCATTACTCCCCCCCCTCCCCCCCCCCCTCCCAAGCTAGGACTAATGAAGATGTTCTTGAGTCCTAGCTTGGATAATAAGTGATTGTGTTGAATGCTACTCAAGCCTTTGGTCAAGATATCAGCAGGTTGATCAACAGACTTCAAGTAGACTGTTTGAACTAAGCCCAGATGAACCTTCTCACGAAAGTAGCAGTCAATGTCAATGTGCTTTGTTTGTTCATGGAACACAGGATTAGCAGCAATTTGTATTTGTATTGCTGATTTACTGTCACAATGAAGGGGAACTGGTAATGTGAGAGTGACACCCAACTCAGCAAATAGACCAACGAGCCCAACAATCTCAGCTACTGTGGAAGCCAAACTTCGATACTCTGCCTCAACAGAACTTCTGGAAATGGGACACTGCTTCTTGGACTTCCATGAAATGAGGGAATTACCAAATTGCACTGAGTAGACAGTGATTGACTTCCTTGTATTAGGACATGCTGCCCAATCAGCATCACAATAAGCCTTCAATTGTGTAGATGTTGCAGCTGACATAAGAATCCTAAGGCCTGGACTCTGCTTGATGTATCTAACTATCCTGAGAGCAACTTTCATGTGAGAGTGTTTGGGGGCTTGCATGAACTGACTTAAAGACTGCACAACAAAGGAAATGCCAGGCCTTGTAATTGTCAAATAAAGAAGTCTGCCTATCAGTGTTTGATAGGCACCAGGATCTTCAAGCAGACTGTCATCCTTAAGACCTAAATGATCATCATAAGTCACTGTGGTGAGCTTCTGATTTAGCTCAACAGGAGCATGAACTGGTTTAGATCCTGCCAGACCAACATCTGAGATGAGCTCAGGTGCATATTTTCTTTGGTGTAACAGGATCCCTTCTTTGTTTCTAGCAAATTCAATTCCCAGAAAGTACCTCAACTCCTCAAGGTCTTTGATTTTAAAATTTTGTTGCAAACTTTATTTAGTATCTAAAATAAGGTCCGCATCATCCCCAGTGATCAAAAGGTAATCAACATAGACCAAAACAATTACAATATGAGAGTCTTGTCTCTTAGTAAACAAAGAATAGTCAAAGTGACTTTGCTTGAATCCTGAATTAAGAAGTGCTGTGGTGAGTTTAATGTTCCATTGCCTTGAACCCATAGAGTGACTTGAGTAATCTACACACCTGTGTCTTCCCTTGTCCAGGAGATAAACCTTGAGGTAGAGCCATGTATACCTATTCTTCCAAATCTCCTTGCAAGAAAGCATTGTAAACATCCATTTGATATAGGTCCAACCTCTGGTAGCTGCTATGGATACAACAGACCTAATAATAACCATTTTCACAATAGGTGAAAAAGTTTCTTGATAATTCAGTCCCTCCTTTTGACTATACCCTTTAGCTACTAATCTAGCCTTATACCTCTCAACTTCCCAACTAGATGTATACTTGATATTGTACACCCATTTACATCCAATTGCACTTTTGTTTGGAGGCAATGACACTACCCCCCATCTTTTGTTATCCTCCAATGCTTGGATCTCTGCTTTCATGGCTTCAATTCACTCCACATCACATCCTTAGCTGCCTCATGATAAGAACTTGGTTCAACTTCAGAAGACAATTGAGTGATGTAAGCTTGATATGAAGCAGCCAACTCTGTGTACTAAATAAAATCACCAATAGGATATTGGCAATGAGTCGCATTAGAAGAGTTGGACTTCTGTATTGGCCCAACATAATTCTTAAGCCAAATGGGAGGCTTGGTAGTTCTCCCTAATCTTCTCAAATCCCCAGTATTATCAGTATGTTCTTCATGCTGTACAACAGTTGCTTCCTCTATATGTGGCAGAGGATGACTTCTAATGATGAATTAATGCTTCTAGGAACGGATTCTGCAGTTGTAGGAGGTGTAGATGAAACCAGATTGTCTCTGTCTCTAGCACTAGAAGGTAAAACAATAGGAGGCTGATCAAGAGGAAGATCATGCCTCTGAAACTCATCTATAGAGAAAGAAGAATTTTGAGCAAGACCTTGAAATGGATATACATCTTCATAAAATATCACATCTCTACTGACAAAGAGTGTCTTGTTCAATTTTTATAAAGCCTATATCCCTTTTGTGTGCTTGCATATCCCAGAAACACTGACTTTACGGACTTGGGTGCAAATTTGTCCCCTCATATGTGATAATGAAGGTTGTCTTCCATAACGCAACTCAAAAGGTGATTGTTTCCTAGTATTGTAGAGGGAATCCTATTTATTATGTACACAGTTGCATCCACACAATCACCCCAAAACCTCACTGGCAAGTGCCCTTGAAATCTGATGGCCCTTGCAGTTTCTAGAACATGTGTATGTCTCCTTTCCACCACACCATTTTGTTGAGGAGTGTGTGGACATGAGCTTTGATGTATAATCCCATGCATTTGAAACACAATATCACAATTATGATTAAAAAATTCAGATCCATTGTTTGATCTAAAACACATGATCACTCTACCTAACTGAGTTTTCACCATAACAATAAAATTCTTGAGGACTGTAATGACATCAGACTTAAGATGTAATAAGAAGATCCAAATCCATCTAGAATGATCATCAACCATTGTGAGGAAATATCTCTTTCCATTATATGTAGGAACTTTATAAGGTCCCCAAACATCCATATGTATCAAATCAAAGACATTGTCTGCTTTGTTATTACTAACTGGAAAAGGAGTCCTAGCTTGGTGGTTAAAGAACATATGCCACATGGGCTTATTTTTGCTTTACTACTGCTACTAAGACTAGGAATTTTCTTGAGAACTTGAATTGGAACATGTCCCATCCTCTTGTGCCACAGCTCAGCTTCATTCCTGTGTGCAACCATCACTAATGATCTAGTTGTATTCTTGTTTCTCCTTTGTGAGCGCAACACATATATTCATTCTTCCTCTTTACCAATCTCTTTCACCCTTCCAGTGAAGAAATCCTGAAATATGCAAAATTTGGAAAGAATGCAACACAACAGTTCAAAGCTTTTGTCAATTAAGACACAGACAAAAGATTAAACTTGAAAGCTGGTACACACAAGACATTGTTAATAGTATCACCTCCATCTAATTGACAACTACCAACATGTGACACCTTAGACTCTCCAGTAGGCAGCTGCACATTTCCTGCATTACCTACTAACAATTTATCATGTAAAAACTGTTCATTACCAACCATATGGTTTGTAGCTCCAGTGTCTACTATCCATTTCTCATTAGTGTTTGGTTCATGAGAAATATTACCTGCCGTGTGTGCACTGGCAGATGATTCAGAGATTGATGCTTTGTTTAGTAGGCTTAAAATCTGACTATATTGCTCAGGAGTAAACATTTGCATAGGCCCTAAGCTTTGTTGCCCCTGGTGATTGTGTTGTTCAGGAGTGAAACCCTGCACAGGTGCCAAATGGTGTTATTGTGTCATCATGACTGATGAAGGTGAGATTGGTTGATTTTTTGAACTTCCAACCATATTTGCTCTTTTCTGAGGCTTAAAATCTGTATCAGTTTATAGCAATTGGCCCTCAAATGTTCCTTCTTATTGCAGTAATCACATTTCATCAACTTATAACATTCTTCCTTAGTATGTCCTTTCAAATGGCAGAAGTCACATTCAGCATTGAAATTTCTCCTTTGCTTTTGACCTAGTTTAGAACTGAATAGAACTGTAGGATCAATGGACTCAGCACTATAACTACCACCTGCTACTAATTTTTGACTCTCATCCTGAAGGATCGCATAAGCTTGATTAACCATAGGGATTTTGGATTTCATTATAATTTGGCTATGAGCTTGACTATAGCCATCATTTAATCCCATTAAGAATTGCCATAAACGTTGATACTCCCGTCGTTCAATGAACTTCTTCAACTTATCACAACAAACAGGAGGAGGCATAATTGAGTCATATTCATCCCACAAATCCTTCAATTTCGAGTAGTAAACCGAAACAGAGGATGTACCTTGTGTTAATGTAAAAATCTCTCTGTGTAGGTAATACATTCGTGATGCATTGACCTTATCAAAGCGCTCCCTAAGATCCGACCAAATTGCATGTGCACTTGACCGGAATAGTACTCCACTCAGCAAATCGCGACTCACACTGTGCATTGTCCACGATTTCACAATAGCATTGCAGCGATCCCATAGATTTACAGAATTGTCTCCATAGGTGTCACGCGTTATTGAACCATCTATAAACCCTAGCTTGTTCCGCGTTAGCAACGAAACTTCCATAGCTTGGCTCTAGATCGTGTAGTTTTCCATTCATTGCAGCTGAAAACCAAGTGACAATGCTCCTGGTGTATCCGATGGATGTAAATATAGCGGATGGTTGTGATCTATCACAATTGTCGATTGATTTGTGACTTCCTCTGTTTGATTTGTAACTTCGTCTCCGGCCATGACTATTTAGGGTTTCGGCAAGCAATTGATAATTCCGGCTGAAAATTTGAGAAATGAACGACGAATCTCTCGTTTTCAACAATTCTCAGTGAAAACCTCTAGATTCAATCGTCTACAAGCTCGGATATCATATCAATTTTGTGGATCTGAGTGAAGAGAAAATTCCTCTTACAAAGAGAGAAAACAGAGCAGAGAGAGAGAAGCGAGAGATGGGAGAATGAATCTCATTTTCTGAATATTGAAAAATGACGAGTACTGTACAATCTACAATTATACCTAACATAACCGACGAATTCCTCATTAACAACTAATTATTGTCAACTATTAATATTAACAACTAACTATAGTTACAATACGACCCGTCTATGGTTAAGTTAACCTATACAATATCAACCCGGATCATGACTATTACATAGCTCATTGTAATGTATATTTTTTTTCTCTCATAAAGCGAAATTTCAATTATGATAATGCCATTTCATTAGAAGTCATGATTTGCGAAGCTCACATGACTTTAAAAATTTGATGCGCTCAAATTTAAAGTTAGTGCACATTTTCTAATTGCTTTCTTCATGACGTAATTGCTCCCGGGTTTCTTGTTGTTTGCTTAATCAACTACACATACTTTTATTGTAAATTGATATGGTATACATGTCAATATTTATCTTTCTTTTTCATAAAAAATTGGATGACACATGTTAGCATAAAATAAATATATGTGTAATACCATAAAAGCATAAATAAAGAACCACACTAATATCAAGTAAGGTAATAAAAAAATTCCAAAGAAATGTTGAAAGCCGATATTACGAATGGCTTATTTGCAGATACTCATGTAACTTTTACAATCATTTTTCCAATATATATGTGCAGAAATTATATTTGGTCAATCTACTTCTAAAGCATGTGTTTATCTCAAGAATTTAACTTTTTCCTCCTGAAAATAAGCGATATATCCATTCTATTTCGCCTGAGAATAATTTTTTGTATGTTTATGTTTTGTACGAACATAAACAAAACAAACGTCAAATAATCCCCCAATATTGTGTTATATCTATCATAACATATTTTTCACGTCATCAATTTTACATTGTACTTTAAAGAGGAATATCAATATCAACAAGAGTCTTGATAATAATATAGTAGCCAAAATGAATGAAAGAACATACACTTAAAATATCATCTATAAGGAAGTATTAGGTTAAAAATACTTTACTACATGTTTATGCCTCGTGAAATGAAAATAAGACAAAAAATCAAATGTATCTAATTAATTTTGATTGTTCATCTTCATACATAAGATAATATCCAATCACCTTGATCTCAACAAACAAAATAATGCGCAATAATTCACATTGATCATTCTTAGTAAACTTGCACTTTATAATTTTATGTATAATTAATTACTCAAAAATAAATTTTAATATTATCTTACAGAATCATATACTATATGGCTCGGCATACACGTGCAACGCACGTGCGGAGAAGCTAGTCATAACAAAAGGATCAAACCAATTGATAGAAAATATAAAACAAATACGTTCAAAATTTAATTAGAATAATGATAACAAATAGATAAAAACAAAAGGATAAAAGCAATTGATTGTGAATAAGGATAAAAACAATCGATTGTGATCAAGAAGAGCAACATGCTTTCTTGGTGTTTATCTCCTCTGCTCCAACAACAAGAGTCTTCCCTTCTTTAATGTTAGCAGGTGCTGGATCCTCTCCTGAAGAAAGTGACTTCTTACTGATTATACGATAGATTTCTGAAAGATTCATCTGGAAAGCTTTTTCTACGTTTGTTGCCTCCAAAGCAGATGTTTCAATGAAAGAAAGCCCTTCTCTTTCAGCGTAGCCCTGAGCATCCTCTGTAGGAACTGCTCGCAGATGCTTCAGATCAGTCTTGTTTCCAATGAGCATAATCACAATGTTGGAGTCTGCATGATCCCTCAGTTCCTTTAACCATCGGCTGACATTTTCAAAGGACATAGGTTTTGTCACATCATATACCAGAAGAGCTCCAAGTGCACCCCTATAGTAAGCACTTGTAATGGCTCTATATCTCTCCTGTCCAGCGGTGTCCCAGATCTGAGACTTAATGATCCTTCCTTCAACCTGTGCATATATCATCAGTTTAGCACAAAAGAATGATTTTCCAAGTGTACAGTTTTAGAAACACCCAAAGACGTGGCAACTTACATTTGCTCATTCAACAAACAGAAAAGTGATATTCACTTGCTTACAGCATGTCAAAAGCTATGTTGAATATTTAAATCCATGGAAAATATCATGACATCCATACAAAGGTAGACTTCATTAAACGGTTTCTGGCAATCATGTTTGACCTCCTAGTGACTTGGAGCAATACTCATAACATCACACACTCAACACGCAAAATACAAGATCCTTTCCATTTTTTTTTTTTTTTTTTTTTTTTTTTGGGAGAATGGTAAGACAGTGCAAAGCCATCTATTGTTTATTATCAGAAATGCCCCTTTCTATTTTGCTTACTTCTGTGCAACGTTCAAGAAAAAAAAGAAGAGGACTAAATCAAAGTTAAATAGAGAGGACTAGAAAACAAATAATTGGATCCAAAATCAAACAAGAGATAATGTAACTATGTTTGCAGTAGTCATAGAGGCTATGTTTACCTTTAACTTTCTGGAATTAATACCAAATGTTATCTAGTGATCACTGCGTAAAATGTTGAGTTCTTAATAAAGTGATTTTTCTTTTAGTTTTATGAAAGATACCTTTGTATAACTCACAAATTAGCACTAAGCAAGTGCAGCAAAAATAAGTTAGGCCAACCGTGTTATAACTGTAGGGAGTCTCAACTCTCAACCACCAACAAAATGGAAATTACACCTGAAAAGGTTATTTGGAGGAGACAAAGCCTTCAATCTATAAACAGGATTAGTTTTTCCTTCAAAACATCTGAGATCATTTTCCTTCTAGAGAGCCCATAGGATGCAGATTCGGAATGCAAACCACGTTTTTTTCTGTAATTTTGAAGCTTACGATGTATCCACCATTTCTGATTTTACAACCTCTCATGTAATTGGTTTTGTATGGAAGGATCAGAGATTAACATCCCAGTGAAAACTTCATATTAGATCAGAAGGGAAAGCGTGTTAATTAATATTTCAGCATCTTCAATCATCACCGTCTCAAGCAGAGAGGATGCCACTAGCATTGTTATCGGTGACCTCCCAATAAAAAGACCTAATCCATGAAGTTAGCAATTAGGAAAAAATGTCAAATCCTAGCATCTTCTCTAGTGCGCTCTCCCCAAGTACTGAATATGCTCATAAACAGCTAACTGCGGCCCGGGGGGGGGGGGAAAAAAA
>NC_031990.1:77872886-77948255 GCF_001879085.1 Nicotiana attenuata
GGGGGGGGGGGGGGGACATAGCCCTTGAGATAAAAACTCACAGCATATTAACAGGATGGCCATCAACCACGCAAGGAGTTTTGAGAAACGTAAAACCATGAAGCAAATACAAATACTACAGAAGGCAACCACGGAAACAACTCCTTCCTCATTAGTAAAAGCACGTCAAAAGGATAGGTTATGAACTTTTTTCCAAACATAAAATGGATAATAATTGGAAGAAAAGGATTATGTCATGCCGCCACTGACACTAATATTCTTAATGAAAGTATTTGCTATATCTATAGGCAAAGATTGATTAGGCAATACAAAAACATTTATTTTAAGAGGTTTAATCTACTTCCCTCGCATTGGACAAAATGGGGCGTAAATTAATGCTCATGATTTTATCCCTTTCTTTCTATCCATCTCTCTTTTCTCAGCCAAACATTTATGCGGAAAAAAGCTTATGCCTTTTGCGCTCCCTGTATCGCTTTTCTTCAATCTAAAACATCCATAACAGACTTCTACGAATAACCATGTAAACCATAAAGGTAAATTTCCTGAGTATGGTACATTTGAATTAACCAATAAATATGTAATACCAAATAAACCTTCGTAAGATGAACAAAAACAGGCTCATATTGGTTGTACTAATATTGTTATGGAAAACCAAGTCACTCTCAAAGTGTGTTTATATTTTCAGATTATTTTGTTAGTTGTCCACTATAAATACAAATTCAAAAAGGAATCAAGTAAAACGATTTTATATTTTTAACATATTTGAAAAAATTATATTTTTACATAATTTTGTTAAATGTCGCTTTAAATATAGATTCCAAAAAGTGAAAGAAAAAAGAGTGAATTTTCAATAACTTCACATCAAATCAAGAAGAGATAAAAATTATGGGCTTACAAAGATCAACATAATCTCTCAAGGGTATTTGGACTTTATTGATAGTTTCAACTGTAGAATAGATCTGCCACTTCTTGTAGCTACTCATTTAAGCCACACACGAGTGATCAATGCTCTTTCCTTTTCTCTCTTCTCTTTTTCTGCATCACTAATGCTTTTTCTTAATCCGACACTCTTACTTTTCCTTATTTCTGTTTCTTCAAATCCAAACATCTAATATTGTATTAAGTGATTTAAATTTTGAACCAAATACTTATTAGGGCCTGTCTAGGTATCAATCACTTTATCAATATTTACAAATAGTACACTTCAATAATTACAAATATTAGTTTGACCATGAGTATTTGCAAATGTAGTTCAGTAATTGAACAAGAAATGAAATATTGGTTTGAAGGCATCTTTCAAGTGAAATTCTCATTTCCACTCACAAATCTTTAACTTTCTCAAAAAAAGAAAACTTCCCATAAAGCTCTTGCTAAAACACAATATCAACAAACTTTTTTTCAACTTCAAATACTCTTTTTCTAAACCTCAACTCAAGTATTCTCCAAACGCCTACTTAATAACTTGAATCGATGAAAAAAATTAAGTAACCAGGCTCGGCTAGATTGCAAAGATCTAAGAAGTAAAAAGAAGGCTGCCGTGCCATAGATCCAAAAAGATCGCAAATATTCAAGCACAAGCGCATTATATAATCCAAATCACGAAAACTAACTTCAGGCCACCGAACGAGGGAATGCACACACATCATCCAGGTCTTAACTAAAATCGAGCTAATATATGATCAATGACAGTGCACTGATGCATAGGTCCAGAGGCGCAGAAATGTAAAATTCGAATTCGCAAATCACAGTAATGCTTGAATCGCTTCAAGCAAGAGCGAGGAGAAACAGAGATCAACAGTGCATACAGTTTGAAATGAATAATAAAAAAAGATGGATTCGTCGTAAAGAAGGATTTAAAAGAGGACCTGGAGAGTACGAGTGGCGAATTCAACGCCGATAGTAGATTTGGACTCCAAGCAAAACTCATTTCTAGTGAATCTGGAGAGCAGGTTGGATTTGCCTACTCCTGAATCTCCGATTAACACTATCTTGAACAAGTAATCGTACTCCTCGTCCGGTCTCCTCGCCATCTCTATTTCTCTCTCTCTTTCTCACACACACTCTCGCTCTCTCTCTCTCTCTAGAAAAATCCTTTGCTTGAGAGCACTCTCTTCGTACGATTGTTGAGTAGATGGTGATGGCAATGAAGAGTGAGTTTTTACCCGAAATGACTCCAGGATCTGCGGTTAATGTGAGTTGTAATGACAAATATACCCTTGGACTGCTTTTGACTTCTTTGAATGTGTGTTTTTCAAACTTTTTGACGCATATAGTCACAAACTTCGTCGGAGCTATGATCTCTGCTTTTGCGGAAGAAACGTCACACTTACGGCAGTCATTTGGGTTCAACGCGTTTTCAAACAAAAATTAATAAATAAACGAAAAAGAGAAATAGGGGTGTTTCCAGCACATCGTTGAGAGTAATCCTCATAGGGGGCAAATCATGAGTTATCCTCATAAAGACCTCATCTTGAAACATGTAATCGAGTGACGTAACTCTCTAAGGTAATTAAAAGGGACAGTTAATTCCTTGAATCCAAGTTATAGAAATGACTTGTGTATCGGTCAAAATTAGATCAGAGAAATTCGTCATCAATGGACGTGGTCGGACATGCCAAGGTCGGACCGTCATCAATGGACGTGGTCGGACATGCCAAGGTCGGACCGTCATCAATGGTCGTGGTCGGACATGCCAGGGTCGGACCGTCATCAATGGACGTGGTCGGACATGCCAAGGTCGGACCGTCATCAATGGTCGTGGTCGGACATGCCAGGGTCGGACCGTCGTCAAACATCTAGTTTGCTTTGGAAAACTCAAAAGGAATATTCTACCGAATATTCCCTGTAAAGTGTACCTTTTTTAGGATTTTCTATGAATATCCCCCCTTATAAATAGGAGGAGAGGACTTCCCAAAAGGAGGGGGCTCCCGCTCGGTCTCCCTCTCCCTCTTTCTAGAAAATATGTAAACACATCTCTCAAAAGAGAGAAGAGGATCTGTGATCCAAAACCTTCATCAGATCCAAAAAGGGTCCAATGGTTCTTGTATTTCGTCTATCATTCATCTTTATCAAATGAAAGAAGATCCGACTAACTCAAGATCGGGTGAATCTTTTCCTTTATCTACATTTTATTGACATTTAATGTTATTCAATGCATCTTTCTTTATGTTATTAAATCTGGCTATAATCACGCCCAATATTTATACTCGACTATGTTTTTCTACTCATATTATTCGTCTCAGATCTAGAGTTAATTATCTTTAACTAGGATTTACCCCTTCATCTATTTGATTGATTTTCTTAAAAAATGTTAAACAACTTTTGAGTCAAACAACTTGCTCCCTCCGGTTGACCAATTTGCTTTAGGCATATCCATTATGAAAAAACTAAAATTCTAGACAAAAATAGTTAGTGTGATTAAATTATCCTTAATTTAATGTTGCAGCATAGTTATAGTAGCACTTACTTCTCTTCTCAAATGTGAGGATTAAATGACTTTTTAGGGGCACGTACATAAGGGTAATTTTGAAAAAATAAATTGAATTTTTTCTTGATTATATAAATGGACATTTATTTTGGACCAAAATAAAAAAGCAACTTGGTCATTTATTATGGATCGGAGGAGTAGTAAAGTTCATTGGGTTACTCGAGAGGAATTTTTAAAAAGAACTCCTCAAAAATTAAATGGTTCAAGTGGATGAGGCCTTTTTAATTTTTTCAAAACTTGTGGGTCAACTATAAGGTTTGAAAAATAATATTTCTCTCTTTATTTTCTGCCCAAATTCTCTGTCATCTCTCTACTCTCTGCTCTCTCTTCTCTCTCTCACTCAACCCTCTCGACCACGGTGATTTTTGGCGGGAAGGGACAATAATCAAGCTTCGATTTTGGGTGGAATCATCTCTATAGACCCGACAAGCACTGTATTGTTGCTCGAACGCGTCAATTTTGGTAAATCCTAATTTTTTTCCGTTTCTTACATTTGTGATTTTGAGTTTTGTAGAGTGATTCGTTCATGTGCATGTTCAAGATTAATTGGTTTGTGTATAACCATATCTTATATGGCGTGGGTGGTTATATTTGCTTCTTGAACTACCTCTGTGCTCTGTATTTTAGAATTTTATCGTAATTGGCGACCTAATGTTTATTGATAAACCTGTGATCGATTGTCTTCTGGTCATAGATGTTTGCTAGAATTGGGGCTTATTTTTCTTATTCTGATCATAAGTTTCAAATTGTTAAATATGGCCTTGCATATTTGCATGTAGGTAACATGAGGAAGAAATCAAATAAGAAGCATATTAGAGGGTGTTGATGAGGAGGAGGAAGAAGACTTGGACATAAATGCATAACAAACTCAAATGGAAGAACAAGTTTCCGAAAAAATAATTGTAAAAAAAAGGACAGTGATGATGAATCTTTAGGCGGGGAGGATGATGAAAATGGCGATCATGCTTCTCAAGAGGTTGATAAAAATGCTGAAGAAGAAAAAGAAGAAGATGAAGCGGAAGAAGTAGATGATGAAGATGATGAACAACTTGAAGATGTTGAAAATGGGCTGGAAACTGAAACACATGCAGTAGTTGAAGGTGACCAGGATGCTATGTCAATTCCTATGTTTGTAAGGGCGATCGATGCATCTAAATACAAATTCAGGACTTTTCTAAGAAAGCATAGACGTTTTTCGGCCAAGATTAGTGTCAGGTCTAGGATTTGTATTCCATGAGTTCAAGGATAAACTTAGAACAATCAAATTGATGGAAAAGTTTAATAGTAGTTATTATAGATAGTTTGCAAAACTTTCAGAGCATAGGACACGGTTGTTGTCCATTCCCTGCTGATTCGCCGAATTTATTGCACGAAGAAGCGCGAGTTATGATTTTTAGTTGGAGACAAGCTTGTTCACTTTGGATTAAAGGAGTTTGCTATGATGACTGGATTGAACTGTGGTGCCAAACCCAGTAAAGAAGAAATGAAGAAAGTAATGGACGACGGCGAAGCATTCTGCGATGAAGTTTGTTTGTCTAGCAGGAAGGGGGTGGATGCAGAGCTGCTTTTGAAGCAAGTGAAGTCCAAAAGGTTTGACACATTCGAGAGGTTGAAGATTTCATTGGTGTGGTTTGTCCATTCAGTCTTGCTTGCAAGGGATAACATAGCGCACGTCGATAAGAAGTGGATTCGTATGGCTAATAATTTGAAAGATTTCATGAAATATCCATGGGGCAAGGAGTGTTTTGAGCTTACAATTGAATACTTGAAGAAAGACATGTTGCCAATGTACAAATCATATGTGAGTAAGAGAAAGAAAAATAAAATCTCTGGTAAAAAGTCCAAATCGGCTAGTTATGCCCTGTACGGCTTTCCATGGGCATTCATGGTAAGTATTAAAAAAATCTTCTCAAAATTTTTTTACAATACTATTAATTTATTTACTGCAGATAGAAATTAATATTTTTTGGTTCATGAAAAAATTTAGGCATGGGCGTACGAAGCAGTTTTGCTATTTGGTCATAGTGCCAAGAAATCAAAGGTCATATCGATGTCGCTACCAAGGATGTTGAGATGGCACAACAAGAAAGTGACATCTGACCCTGATCGCGATCCCTTTAAGAAAAAAGTTGATGACCCTAGTGTGATAAGATAGGGAGTGCAATAACACTCCACCAGTAGATTAGAATCAACCAAAATAGAAGGTTGTCTATTTTTTGTATTGCTTCTCTATTGACTTCTATCTATGCTATATTTTAGGAGGTGCACCCTTACCTTATTCCTACCCTACGTGAGATGGATATAGAATACATGAAGAATTTATTACCATACGACGATGAGGCAACGGATTCTATAATCGACCAGCTAGCGGTTGATTTGGAATAGGTGATTGCCATTAAAAAGGCACCTGGTGCAGTGACCTTAGAGACTAATGATGAAGTTGACTTCGCTGATGATGACCCTTTGAGTGGGAGTATTCCTAGTTCACACTAGTTGGTGGTTTTTATGATATTGGTAGAGGAGGATCATGCAGGATGTGCTATGCCCAACTAAGTGATATATACGTGTGCGAAGAGTTAAGGTTGTGAATGACAAATTGGATAAGGTGTTGAATGTAAGGCCCCGTTAAAATTTTCTAATGATTTAAGATTTAAAAATGCGCCGTCGGTATTTGGGAATAACATATTCGAGTATTAGAGGAGACCTATGGGATAGAACCACATGATTTTTAAATAAAAATATATGTTTAAGGGTGTTGGAACATAATAAGGAGTTTTGTGAATGGGAAGAATTTGTGTGTAACAAGTTGGATACATTCAATGGAAAGAATGCTATTATGTAAGCATAGTTTCATACTTGTATAAAGGTTTGGAAGTCAATTCGGGTCTATATCATAATAAGGTATCAATTAGGGTGAGTGTAGAAGCAAGAAATGGAAAAAAAGAAAATAACTGGGAGCGTGCTAGGGACAGTGCGACGCGTGGATTGTGGCACGCCAGCCCTCTCAGCAACTTTGAAAACCAGTGAAGTATAGGCATTTGGTGCTGGCACTGACACGCTACCCCCACCTGAAGCCTTTTTAAGTACTCGCCTTCTAGGTTCATTTCCCCCATTTCACTTGGACGAATTTTGGATCTCTTCTCCATTCTCTCAAGACCACCAACTCCTCTCTTCTTCAAGGTAAGAAATCCCCATTATCTTGGTGTGAAATTACATCATTTCTACACTAGTGTTGATGAAATCTACACATGGAATCTTTATATTTTCAAGAAATTTCTTCAAGAACTCAAAGGGGCGGTTTTGCAAGATATCTTCCAAAAGGTAATCCTACACCCTTAGACTTGCATGCATGGATTTATTATGGAAATATGAGTAGGAATTAAGTATTGGGACTCATGGAATGGTGATTGGAAGCCATAATTTTCCAATTTAAATACATAACCATCATAGAGATTGAAAGGTAATTATTTGATGAAATTTTGTTGGTTGGGTGTGGATGGATGGTCATGCATGCGATGTTAGTTATAAAATGTTCAAGAATGATGGTGGGATAAATTGTTGGTAGTTGGATGAACCAATTCTATGGCTATAAGATGTAGAGATTTATGCCTACTATGTGTTTGATAAAGTGTCTAAATGGCCTAAACTATGGAATTTGTTACTAATGATGGTCCCATTGGATGTTAATATTGTAGATTGAAGTTGCTTAGTGTAGTGGATCGTTGTAGTATCATTAAGGGACGAATTTAAGGTATGTTGGCTAAATCCCCTTCTTCTTAGAATCGAATCCCCCGGTGTCATGTAATTGGTGTAAGTCCCAAATTGATCATCATAGAATGAGCTATTCCGAATGTGTTTGTGTTGAAGAATACATGTTCAATATTTATTCTAAATGCTTTATCATGTCATTTTGCCATTTGAGGATGTGTTCAAAATGTGGAATATGTGTTAAGAAATGTTAAGACTTCATGTCAAAGTTGAATAAAGGTTGTTATGCCAAAGTGTATGAAAAACCTCTATGCGCTTAGGATTCCCAAATTGCTCATATGTGTACTAATGTCTTAAATGATAGGCCTTAGTGTTGTTGATGATGATAATGATATTGAATGTAAAAGGGGAAACTGAAATTGTGAAATTCGGCCAAGTGCCAAGAATGACTTTATAAATGAGGCCACTTGTGCCAATGTATTGAAAAGATGGGAAAGGAATATGAAGTGAGATGATTGATTGAAAGGATGTCTCGAGTGAGACGGCCTAGCCGATCGGACCGTGATCGGACGCCATGCCGCACACATGGTGGTAACTGTGCTGGAAATGATAATTGAAATTGTGGATATGGTTGATGTCTCAATTGAGATAACCTAGCCGATCGGTTCGATATCGGACTCCGTGTAAGAACACGGTGGTATTGTGGATTGTGGCATATCGGCATTAAAGATCACCCAACCTAGTAACGTGGAAATTGGCTTGAAAATCTATGTGATCCTTAACTTGATGTTTTAGTGTTATTTGAAGCTCATATTGCATTCTTGACTGTTTTCCCTGTATTACTATTCATTCTATTAAGATTGTGTTTAGTTAACGTCCCTTTTGCCGGGGGCGCTGCATCTTTAAATGGATGCAGGTGGTTCCATAGCAGACAGTGTTGGTCACAGATAGTGGTGCATCCTCTTTCAAGCGGACTCAGTGAGCCCCACTTCATCCCGGGGTCATGTAGTTGTCACATTTTAAGGTATAGCCGAGGCCTTGTTGCCGGCATTATCATAACTCTCTTTTGTACTTTAGAGGCTCCATAGACACTATGCGGGTTGTATATGGGTGTTAGAAAGGTCAAACGGGTTATGTTGTATTTTGGACTCTTGTTCCACTCGATCATAAGGATGTGTGTATCTTGAAACTTAACAATGATGTAACTAATGAAATGATTTAGTAATGTATATATGCCTTATCTTGATCATAAGTGAGTTGGGTAGAAAGTGTCTAACAGGCTTGCTCGATCGGTTCCACTCGGTTGAGCGCCGGTCGCGCTCCCCAAGGTTGGGGCGTGACAAACTTGGTATCAGAGCCTAAGGTTTTAAAGTGCCCTAGGATGTCTTGGACCCATGTCTAGTAGAGTCCTTCTTATCGGTATATTGTCGACCACATCTATTAGTTGGAGGCTACATGGACATTTAGGAATGTTACCCTTCTTTAACACTCCAGATCGTGCGTTAAAGCTTGACTAAAAGATTATCTTCTAACTGGTGCGTATAGATTCAAGGTAAGTTTAAACGCTATTCGTCTATTCCAAGTAATGTTGTCATATGACATGACCAATGGGCAA
The DNA here is from genome assembly GCF_001879085.1 of Nicotiana attenuata. Taxonomy (NCBI): domain Eukaryota; kingdom Viridiplantae; phylum Streptophyta; class Magnoliopsida; order Solanales; family Solanaceae; genus Nicotiana; species Nicotiana attenuata. The sequence continues at coordinate 77,881,697 of NC_031990.1, forward strand.
AGGCATGAATATTAAGGAGATGGAACATGTATCTTGTTGAACGAATGGTATAGGCATATAGGATAAGTACATAGTACCATGAGCATAATTTATTCGAGAAAAGTGTTAAAAATGATTACCCACCTCCAAAGAGACATTGATTTGATGAGACGTAAGCTTGAATAGCACACGTGGGTAGTGTGGGAAGCATGTAAATGATCTTAAGGTGTGAAAGAAAATTGGTTATATAAGCACGTGATATATGGGAGGCATGACCAGGAGATTAATGATGAGAGAGTAAGTCTCTCCCAGGAGGCAAGAAGTTAGAAAGGAGAGTCAATTGAACCCACGATGAGAAGACCCTTGTACTAGGAAATTTATAAGAATCCAAAAATTTACGAAGTTGTATTACACTCCTAAAGGATATTGACACCACGCGTGGCTGAATAAGAGCAGAGAACTTATGAGGTTAATATCATGGTGACTTAAATCTCCCTAATAGTCAAACATATATATGAGGGATAGAGACATGAGACATATGTCCCTGAAGTTACTAAATTCTAGTACTTGTGTCGAAATCCGGGACATTCGCCCCAAGTGGGGGAGGAAGGGCCATAGTGAGGCCACTTAAATACAATGAAACAAGAGTAAGACCGTGTAGCTATGATGTTTGAATATTTTGTTGGAGACAGGTGTAGTCTAGAAAAGAGATAATTGGTAACGTGATTCTCTGAAAGGATATGCTAATGATAGATCACTAGTACCCCAAGAAGGTGGACGGTTAAGGAAGGTAAATTCTTCATACATGGCAATGTGAATGACAGGGTCAACGATCCTAGAAACTAAGATAACATTTGTAAAGGGATTTTATACTTGTTAGAGGGTCAGGATCAATGGAACCCAATGAAGTACTATAGGTCAAATGTGAAAGGTTGCGAGTTTTTAGAATGGGTTAATCATGGATTTGTGATTTAACCAAAGTTCCAAGGCATTAATAAAGAGGGAACAAGTGGGAGAAATAAATGTGATGCTATAATAACCCAAGAGGGTATTTGGACTTGATGGAGAGCCTCTTAAGAATCTTACAAGCAAGGAAGTGTTAAGTAATACGCGGATGAACACAGTTTCCCACGGATATCCCAACAAGTGTTGAGAGGTGAGCGGGATGAATTCCCAACTAAGAGAAAAGACCTCGTAACATATGGAAGAGTGCATAACTATTCACTAACTTGGAAGAATGAGGCGAGAATAAATGGGAAGAAATCTATAAATTGAGATGGTCATGGTTATCATAAATAGTTCATATTAGAATGGTGGACTTGCTTAGAGCACAAGTGTTAATAGAAGGTATATAGGACTAACCGTAATGCAACCAACTTGGGTGACACTGAATATCAACTAAAAGATCTAGAGAGAGTTCATGTCTACATATTACAAGGGAAAGTGAGACTACTTGTGGTATGATAAACCCAACAAACCAGGCACAATGATACTACGAGTTCATGGGAGGGAGACAAGAGTGTGGCACAATTGGGCTATCAACTCCGCACTATGAGAAAAATGCATGGAAATGGATATTCCAGTTACAAAGAGAGATGGTACCAACATATTTCCCAGGCTAGAGGGCAATCAAAAAGGGAAAGGCAACACAATCTACCCAAAGGGCAAAAGAAAGGTTCGAAACAGATTGATAGAGGATGAACACTTGTTATGGACCAGACATGTTTAACATGGTAGCTCTTAAGCCGCAATATCAGGGAACTCTATCAGTAGCTACAATACGGGGAATGAGGTGAGTTACTCATCGAGGATGGAATCAGGTGAACTAAGTCTTACACGTAAGAGTCAAAACAAAAGTCGTTGTTGAAGAATTGAGGAGGATCTCAAGTTTCAGAGAATGCCCTGTTCGGGCAGTGACTCTTCTTGAATTGTATATATAAAGGGTGTTGATATGTGCTTTGGGAGGTGTTTAATAGTAAATAGGGATCGTGAGAATGTTCACAAGGGAAGTAGAGCAGTTTCTTAAATTTTATAAGGCACATAAGGGGAGAAGAGGTTGGCTAAGAAAAGTCTGAGCACAATGTTACCTACATTTGATGCAATGTCGTGTAGGTTGATGTTATCAGGGTATGTGCGCAAGCTAGCAGATGTTATTCATTTTAATAGAATGTCCTATGACAAAATTCATTTAGTAATGTCTTTTGTTGAGAATTTGGAAGAGCGAGTTGCAAGTATATACATAAGATTGTAACCATATCAGGGAAATTATTATAGAACTCAATTCCTAGGAGGTCTTATGTAAGAGAAATGTGATAAAGATGTTCCGCTAATGGTGCAACATGGTAAGGTGATAGTTTATGCCTCTAGACAACTCAAGTATCATGAAAAGAACTATGTATCACATGACATAGAACTTGCAGTAATGGTATTTGCATTAAAAATTTGGCGCCATTGTCGGTATGGGGTCCATGTGGGTATAGTCAGGGACCATAAGAGCCTTCAATATATTTTCAAACATAAGGAATTTAATTTGAGGAAGAGAAGATGGCTGGAGTTACTCAAAGATTACGACATCGATATTCTATATCACCAGGGAAAAGCCAATGTCGTGGCAGATGCTCTTAGCCGGAAATCTAGTTTGGCTCACTTGGAGGCACATCAAAGGCCGTTGGCCAAGGAGGTTCATCGGTTGGCTAGCTTGGGAGTTCGTCTTGCGGACTCTAGTGAAGGCAGGGCAATTGTGCAAAATAGGGCTGATTCATTGCTTGTGGTGGAGGTCAAAGAGAAGCAATACGACAATCCATTGTTGGTACAGGGTAAGGAGGGGATTCATAGACATAAGACCACAACTTTTTCTCTTGGCATGGATGATGGTACACTACGGTACCAAGGAAGACTATGTGCTCCAAATATAGACGGTCTTCGGGAAAGAATCACGGCTGAAGCTCACACTTCTAGTTATTCTGTAAACCCAGGTTCTACAAAAATATATCATGATCTCAAGAAAGTCTACTGGTGGAACGATATGAAGAGGAATGTAGCGGACTTTGTGGCAAAATGTCCGAATTGTCAGCAAGTAAAGGCCGAACATCAAAGACCTGGTGGGTTGGCACAAAACATAGAAATTCCAATGTGGAAGTGGGAAATGATTAATATGGACTTTGTGGTAGGACTACCACGCACTCCTTGCAAGTTTGAATCAATTTGAGTAATTGTGGGCCGACTCACAAAATCAACACACTTCTTGCCAGTTAAATCTACCGACACAGTGGAACAGTATGCTCAATTGTATATTAAGGAAATAGTCAGGTTGTATGGCACTCCAGTTTCTATCATCTCTGATCGTGAGGCACAGTTCAGGGCTAATTTTTAGAAGAAATTTCAGCAAGGTTTGGAAAAATGTCCAAATTGCCAGCAAGTGAAGGCCGAATATCAAAGGCCCGATGGGTTGGCACAGAACATAGAAATTCCAATGTGGAAGTAGGAAATGATTAACATGGACTTTGTGGTGGGACTACCGCGCACTCCGCGCAAGCTTGACTCAATTTGGGTGATTGTGGATCGACTCACGAAAGTTAAATCTACTGATATAGTAGAACAGTATGCTCAGTTTATATCAAGGAAATAATCAGGTTGCATGGCACTCTAGTTTGTATCATTTCTGATCAAGGGACACAGTTCACAACTAATTTTTGGAAGAAATTTCAGCAAGGTTTGGGTACTCAGGTGAATCTTAGTACAACCTTTCATCCACAGACCGACGGGCAGGCAGAGCGGACTATTCAGACGCTAGAGAATATGTTGCGAGCTTGTGTTCTTGACTTCAAGGGTAGCTGGGATGACCCTTTGCCACTCTTAGAATTTGCTTACAACAACATCTATCATCCTAGTATTCATATGGCACCATTTGAGGTGTTATATGGTAGGAGATGTAGATCTCCAATTGGGTGGTTCGAGATTGGGGAAGCTGAATTGATAGGACCAGACCTCGTACATCAGGCTATGGAAAAGGTTAAGATCATTAACGAGAGGTTGAAAACGGCTCAGAGTCATCAAAAGTCCTACTCGGACGTTCGTCATAGAGATTTGGAGTTCAAAGAAGATGATTGGGTATTCTTGAAGGTCTCCCCAATGAAAGGTATAATGCGGTTTGGAAAGAACGGGAAATTAAGTCCGAGGTATGTCGGACCGTACAGAATCATTCAACGGATTGGTCAGGTGACGTACAAGCTTGAGCTACCACCTGAGATGTCATTAGTGCACCCGGTATTTCATGTATCTATGTTGAAGAAAGTAGTCAGAAATTCGTCGCTTATCGTACCAGTTGAGACTATTGAGGCTAATGAAGAACTGTCGTATGAAGAAATTCCAGTTGCCATTCTTGATAGGCAAGTCCGGAAGTTGAGGAATAAAGAAATTGTCTCCGTGAAAGTGCTATGGCGAAACCAGCAGGTTGAAGAGGCTACTTGGGAGGTAGAGGAAGAGATGAAGAAGAAGTATCCTTATTTGTTTGAATAGCTATGTAATCTTTCTATGAAATTGTCACCTATGAATTTTGTATCAATTGTACAGGTGATGTTAAAGGTGTTCGTTTCTAGTTATATGTTGTTTAACGGTTGGTGTTGTTTTGGTGTTATGTTATGTCATTGGATTGTGTATATGTTGTTAGAATGTATTTCTGGGGTTCTCTGGCAGGTGGATAGGCCCAATTACAAGGGAAACTCTACCGAAATTTCTGGAAAATTTGAGAGATAGTCAAAATTTTGGGAGCTTGAGGTGTGTGAGAAAAGAGTTAAGTTATGTTCCGTGTTGGAGGCAAACTTCTCATTCGAGGACGAATGATCCTAAGTGGGGGAGAACGTACCACCCCGAAAAATTTTGAAGTATTTAAGCGCTATTAAGAAAGTTGATGTGTGCTAATTATATTATTTTGTGTGAATTCAAGGACTATTAATATGATGGATATCAATTGGATATGATAATAAGTGTACGAGGCATATTATAAGTGATGTGATGTCTAAGGAGAGGCCTAAGTCTAAGCCAAGTTTGAAAGTTACATGATAGACTAAAATTCCAAATGAGTACGCACAAGACCAAATTTTGGACGAGAATATATATATATATATATATATATATATATATATATATATATATATATATATATATGTTATGTGATGAACAAACTATCAAATTAAAGACTTCGAATCTAGTTTCTAAAGCTTTAAAGCGTTCGTCATTTGGACACTCCTACAAGAAGTTATGACCAAATTACCAAAAGCTGGAAAAATTATGCACTACCGCCCCGCCCCATGCGGCGCGGTTGTGCAAATTTCCAAAACACTTCAAAATTTCGTTTCTAGACACATTTCTCACTACCGCGCCGTCCCATGTGCCGTGACTGTGAAAATTTGGATTTTTTTTATAACTTGACCCCCATTTCGTTAAATAGAAGCAATGGGCCATTTCTTGAGCTAAAACCTGATATTTTTAGAGTGAGAGAGTACCCTAGAGTGTGAAAGTGTTCCCCAACAATTGTTCTTCAATTCTTACTCAAATCTTGGAAGATTAACAAGGAAAACCCACAAGGTCTTCACCCTAAAGGTAAGATTCTACACCCTAACCCTCAATTTTGAATTTTATCTAGAATTGGGTAATTAGTAAGATAATTTTTGGGCATGGGAGTTGTTCGTCTTGTATGCACGTGTTATCAAAGGGTATAAGAATACTGATGAGCTAAGAATGGTAGATAATGGGTTTAGGATGATGGAATCCACCATAGGAGGACTTTGAAACCATAATGCACACCTAGTGTTTGATAAAATGATCAAATGAGATAGAACCATGATCATCTTCCTAATTTTGGTTCAATTTGTTATATTTCTAAAATAAATTGAAGTTGCTAATAAATTCCGGAATATTTTAGAGTTTGAGGAAGCTCAATTGAGGTATGTTGGCTAAACCCCCTTTCTTAGAATTGAATTTCACGGCGTTCATGTAAGTTATGTAAGACCCGAGTTGATCGTTGTGAAATTGGCTATTCCGAGTAAACTTATGTTGAAAGATATATGTGCAATATGTGTTCCAAATGCTTTTATCATACTATGCTATCATTTGAGGATATGTTCAAAGTATGGGTTGTGTGTTATAAATGTTACGACTTCAAGTCAAGTTTGAATAAAGGTTATCATGCCAAATTATGTGAAAAATATCTATATGTCTAAAACTCTTAATTGCTCACATGTGTATCTAAAGTCTTGAATTGAAAAGTCTTATTGTTGATAATAATGATGATGTGTGAAAATAAAAAGGGGAACATGAAATATGAAATATGGCCGATTTCCAAGCATGATATTATAATTGTGGCCACTAGTGCCGATGAACTGAAAGATGTGAAAGAAATATTAAGTGAGATGTATAGAAAAGGGTAATATCTCGGGTGAGACGGCCTAGCCGATCGGACCGTGATCTGACGCCATGCCCCACACATGATGGTGATTGTGCTAGAAATTGTAATTGAAATTGTGATTGTGATTGATGTCTCAAATGAGACGGCCTAGCCGATCGGGCCGTGATCGGACTCCGTGTAAAGGTATAGTGGTATTGTGAATGATGGCATATCGGTACTAAAGGTCTCCCAAACTAAAAGCGTGGAAATTTACTTGAAAACTTATGTGTTTCTTCACTTGATGTTTGGTATTGTTTGAGGCTCCTACTAATTTCATGATTGTTCCTCCTTGTATTATTATTCATTCTATTGAGATGGTGTTTAGTTATACATACTAGTACTATCCGACAGTACTAACGTCCCTTTTACCGGGGTGAACCTTTAGTAGATGCAGGTGGTTCCACAGTAGGCAGTATTGTGCAGTGATAGCAGTACACCCTCCTCCCAGCAGACTTGGTGAGCTCCACTTCATTCCGAGGTTATATATCTTTATTTCATTAAATTTCTCACGTTTTGAGGTATAGCTGGAGCCTTGTCGCCGACACCACTATTGTACTCTTTGTAATTAATAGAGGCTTCGTAGACATAGTGTGGGTTGTATATGGGTGTTGGAAAAGTCAAACGAGTTATGTTGTGTTTGAATCATTTATTCCACTTCAGACTATGAAAATGCGTGTATTTTGAGACTTTAAAATGAAGTAACTAATGGAAATGATTTGATATTGTATACACGATCCCCGTATTGCTTGATTAATGAGAATATGCCTTCTCTTTATTCATGAGTGAGTTTGGGTAGAAAGAATCTAATAGACTTACTCAGCTGGGTTCACTCGGTTGGGCGCCGGTCGCGATCCCTGAGTTTGGGGTGTGACATATATAGGTTGGGGCCAAAGTGTAATAACTGAAACTTTAGGAATAAAGACTGAACTTTTTCCCTTCACTTTATAATCCCACTTAAGCACTAATTAACCATGAAGATTAATTCTGCAATGATTAAAACTTGAAGGTTACTTCTTCGCATGCTTGAGCACATCCCCTTTGTTTGTTTTATAGTACTAAATAGAGTAACTCATCTTTTATCAATTATCCCACAAAATAATTTCTCATGAAAAGCATTAGAAAATAACATGGATGATCTCTTAAGTTTGAGAAAATGTTTAAAGCCGTCCTATATATATATATATTGAAGTCTTTAAACATTATTAAAATTGACTAATTTTCAGTTGAAAGAATTACTAAAAAATACACCTGACTTCATATTATAACAAAAAATGGCCCACATTTTTTATACCCGACCTAACCAATATTGTACATATTTTAAAAGCACTACCAAATGCATCATCTGACAGCCATTGCTTCAAAATTCGATTTCTTACAACCACTGCTTCTAAAAGTGATGGAGTTAAATTTAGTTAGTCAAGTTAGCCTCGTGGCTTTTGAGACTCTTCATGATTTAGTTTTTAAATTTCTGTTCTTTAATCTTTGAGTTAAATTTAGATGTGGGTATCTAGAGCTTGTTATTTGTTTGGATTGAGTTTTGTTCCAATTGATTAAAAACATCAAGAGAAGTTCAAAACTTAAATATGAAGTGATTTGCAGTAGATATTAGCTAGATTTGAGTTAAATTTCAGAAGAGGCTCAAGGAAGAAGACGAAGTCAAATTTTTTTTATAATAGTGTATAATATTGTATAATAGTGTATATGGGTGTATAAACACCTCTTGTACACCATTGTATACTTATATACATCTTTATACAAGCATCTGTGATGAATTTCTTTCACGATTTAATTACAATTCTTGTTCAAAACTAATCCAAATCTCCATTAAATAATTTTAAGTTTTGTATACAACCTTCTTATACTATTTCTAACAAGTCTAAACAATACCCACCCTAAATTTCTCACAAAACCGGATTCATAATTTAAATCCACTTATTTAAGTTTGTTCAACAATGGTGGATTACCTTAAAAATCTAATTTCTACCATCCAAATGGATTTTGTTAAACGAATATTTGAGTCACAATTACTGATTCAAAAATTGGATTAGAAGTTTAAATATTTTTCTTAAATTGAATAGCGATTTCGAGAACCTTTTGGAAATCGGATGTTGAATCTTAGCCTATTATTTTCGAGCTACAACTATGCAAAGTTAAATATAGGCCACCTAGTTGTAATGTATGTGTGTGAGTTGTACTTATGTGTAATTCTACCAATCTTTGCAATTATGATTTAAGTTTTTTTTTTAATTTTTCTTAATAAATAATACGAAATATTCATTTGCGCAACAATTGGAGGATACATGAGACAATATCATTTTTTTCCAAATCTGATCCAAAAAGTTTTGAGAGCACTCTCCGGAGTCCCGACTTGTCACGACCCGGAATCCCAACCTCGGGGTCGTGATGGCGCCTAACATTCACTTGCTAGGAAAGTCGATGTGAAATAATAAAATAACCAATTTAACAGTTAAAAACACAATAGTGATATACAACGAGAAATAGAAACCCAGTCTAATAGAGTACTGATATAAATCACATGATAATATCTACTCGCAGAAATACGGAGTCATGAGTACACGAGCAACGAGAAGTCTACAAGAAAAATCTAAAATAAATACAACTGTTTCGAAAGAAATGAACATTAAAAGTGGTGTAACGACATGTCACGACCCAAAAAAACCAACCCGGTCGTGATGGCGCCTATCGTGGAACTAGGCCAGCCACTTATTCCCAATTACTCTATTTTCCAATTAAAAGCTTAAGAAAACATCATGTTTTAACATAAATCCAATGATATAAATATAGAAGTTCCAAAACCAGCGGAAAAAATATACAAGCCCGACCTCGGGTGTCACCAGTCATGAGCAAAAACTACTACAACTGTTCGAAAACACAAGACTAGTACAATCTGAAAATATCCAACATATAAACTAGAGGAAGATAGGGAAGGAAAAGGCGGAACTGCGGTTGCCAAGCAGCTACCTCGAAATCTCCAAGTGAAAGTCCGCACAATATAATCAGCAGCTGCTACCGTGACCCGAGACACTTGGATCTGCACACAAGGTGCAGGAGGTAACCTGAGTACACCAACTCAGTAAGTAACAAGTCCAACCCATGGACTGACAGGTAGTGACAGACCAAATCTCAACAGGTAATAACATATATCTGAACAGGAAAAGTAGCCATGCTTACAATTCAAGTAAAGTTCAATAGTATTTAAATGCAACTGAACAGTACGAAGTTCAAAACTCAGAGATTTTACATATACCAGTGCACAACTAGCATGATCAATGTTCCATGAACCTCCACTCACAAGTACTCAACCCCTCGGTACTGTATATGGCCATCCGGCCTAGGGAAGATCCATCCCGGAATATACATCACTGACCGCAGTCATCCAGCACCGAGGACACAGGCCAGTCCAGCCTCACGGAGAAGATCCATCTCCCGGTATAATACTTCGGACAAGATCCATGTCCAGGGAAGATCCATCCCTCAATATCATCATCTGCGCTCGCTGGGGGTGTAAAGACTCCGGAGGGGCTTCTCTCATTAGCCCAAGCGCTATAACAAAGCCAACGAAGGCTTGTTCAATATCTCGCTGCGGTGTGCAGCCCAATCTCATACTATCACTCAATAGCAGGCTCTCGGCCTCACTCAGTCATAACTCACCAGTCTCACACACGGGCTCCAAATGTCATGATACTAGCCCGGTCAACAATAAAATGTGGCAAATAGTAATAATCGAGACTGGGACAGGATATAATATGCATGAAAAGGGATGAGTATAGAATATCAGTAAAATAAATGATATGACAGTAAGAAACGACCTCTTGGGTCTCAAAAATATCGGCGTGAAGCCTTAACATGATAATCAACATGAGTTACAGCTCAACAACTAAATCACATAATTACAGCACATATATCGGTAAGAAAGAACCACTAAGCGGTGTTCTGGAATGATCCAGACCGCGTTTCCCACAGTGCACGCCCATACGCCCGTCACTTGGCACGGCGTCACCTTCATAATAATCATGAAACACATAGTTCGAGGTTTCGAACCCGCAGAACCAAGATTGGAAGCGTTACTTACCTCGGGCCAAGTCAAACTCTAGTCCGCGAGGCCCTTTCCTCTCGATTCGTCCTCCAAGTGCCTCGAATCTAACCAAAATCAGTTCATAACCATCAATATATGCTAAAGGAGTGAAACCCTACGAAATTAATCAAATTACAACACAAATCCCGAAATTGACCAAACCCGACCCCCGGGCCCACGTCTCAGAATCAGACAAAATTTTCATCAATAGAATCCTTATTCCCCCACGAGTTCATTCATACCAAAAGTACCAAAATCCGACCACAAATGACCCCTCAAATCCCTAATTTTAAGTCTCCAATTTTTTCCAAGCCCTAACCCCCAATTCGCTACTGATTTCCCATAGATTTCAAGCTTACAACCTTAAATATCATAAAAAAAATGAGTTTAGGGATCAAGGACCTTACCTCTAAGAAACCCTCTTGAATTCTCCCTTGAATTTGCTCTCCAAAGCTTCTTCCCGTTTGAAATGTTATGAAAAATAACCCAATTCGCGAAGGGTGAAATATACATGTTCTGACCCAGTAAAACTGCATCTGCGGTCTAATTATCGCTCCTGCGGACCCGCACCTGCGGTCCCAGGTGCGCATCTGCGGATTTCACTTATCCGCCCAGCCACCGCACCTGCAATCAAATTCTCGCACCTGCGCTATCGCAGGTGCGCCCAAAGTTCCGCTTCTGCGGCTCCACCCTTTCCCTCTGTTAACCGCATCTGCGACTTCACGTCCGCTTCTGCGGGCCTGCACCTGCGGTCCCCAATTCGCAGGTATGGTTATGACAGGTTCAGCAGCTTCAGCTGCAACTTTCAAGTTCCAAACTTTCCGATAACCATCCGAAATCACCTTGAGGCCCCCGGGACCTCAACCAAAAATACGGACAAGTCATACACCACTATCCAAACTTCGAAACACCTAAAACAACATGGAACATCAAATGAACCATGGATTCAAGCCTAAGAACTCCAAAAACTTCCGAATTTCGCTTTTGATCAAAAAGTCTATCAAACCTCGTCCGAATGACCTGAAATTTTGCACGCACGTCACAGATGACACAACAGACCTACTCTAACTTCCGGAATTCCATTTCGACCCCTATATCAAAATCTCCCCTATCAACCGGAAAACGCCAAAAATCCATTTTCGCCAATTCAAGCCTAAATCTACTCCGGACCTCCAAAACACATTCTGATCACTCTCCTAAGTCCCAAATCATCACCCAAAGCTATCCGAATCATAAAACCCAAATTCCAGGATCATTTGCTCACAAGTCAACTTCCGGTTGACTTTTCCAACTAAAGACCAACTTAAGAGACTAAGTGTCTCAAACCTTTCCCAAAACCATTCCGGATTCGAACCGACTAACCCGACACCACATAATACAGATGACCAAAGCATAAAGAAGCAGAAATAGGGGAAACGGAGCGGTAACTCATGAAACGACCAGCCGGGTCGTTACAGAATGATAGCCTTTCGCCATCCCAACCTGAGAATGCTAAGTATATAAAAAATGCCCCAACAGAAGCGTGTCAGACATAGTATCTCTTGACCGCATCTGCATCGACATATATATCAGTCACCTCTCCTTCTATATTTGCCAAGTGTAGATCTCCTTTTGACAATACTTTCTTGATGAGGTAAGGGCCTTCCCAATTCGGTACAAAATTTCCTTTTGCTTCTTCCTGGTACGGAAAGATGCATTTCAAAACAAGCTGTCCTACCTCAAATTTTCTTGGGCGCACTTTCTTATTGTAAGCGCGTGCCATTCTTTATTGGTGTAACTGACCAAAACAAACTGCCGCCAAACGCTTTTCATCAATTAAACTCAACTGTTCCAATCGGGACTTGACCCAGTCAGTGTCCTCGATTCCTGCTTCAACAATGATTCGGCGAGAGGGAATCTCAACTTCGCAGGTATGACCACTTCAGTGCCATAAACCAATAAGTAGGGTCTTGCGCCAACTGATGTACGGACAGTTGTCCTGTATCCCAAAAGAACAAAAGACAGTTTCTCGTGCCATTGTCTAGACCCTTGGACCATCTTCCTAAGAATCTTCTTGATGTTCTTATTCGTAACTTCAACAGCTCCATTAGCTTTGGGTCGATAAGGAGTAGAATTGCGATGCTCAATTTTAAATTGTTCTCATATCTCCTTCATCAGATGACTATTCAAATTAGCAACATTATCTGTAATAATGGTTTTTGGAATACCGAAACGACAGATGATGTTGGAGTGAACAAAATTTACTACTGCTTTCTTGGTGACTGCCTTCAATGTAATAGCTTCCACCCATTTGGTGAAGTAATCAACTGCAACCAAGATGAATTTGTGCCCATTTGAAGCTTTTGGCTCGATTGGTCCAATGACGTCCATTCCCCAAGCAACAACAGGCCAAGGAGCCGACATAGGATATAAATCTAAAGGAGGAGAGTGAATCAAATCACTGTGAATCTGACACTGGTGGCACTTGCGAACAAAATGAAAGCAATCTCTTTCCATAGTAAGCCAATAATATCCTGCCCGAAGGATTCTTTTGCTAGAACATATCCATTCATGTGCGGACCACAAACTCCCGAATGCACCTCATTCATAATCATTTCAGCTTCTTTGGCATCCACACATCTCAATAAATTCAAATCTGGGGTTCTTTTGTATAGGATTTCCCACTCAAAAAGAAACCATTAGAGAGTCGCCTAATAGTTCTCTTTTGATCCCTATTAGCATGTTCCGGATATTCTCTTGTTTTCAGAAACTATTTAATATAATGGTACCATGGTTCACCATCTGGTTCTGCTTCAATTTTATTGCAATAACCATGTTGATCCCGAATTTGAATTTCTAATGGGTCAATGTGAGTATTACCCGGATATGGAAGCATTGAGGCCAGGGTGGCCAAGGCATCGACTAATTCATTGTGAAACCTGGGAATGTACCTGAACTCGATGGACATGAAACTTTTTCTAAGATCTTCCACACATTGTCTATATGGAATGAGCTTGATGTCTCGAGTCTCCCAATCACCTTGAGCTGCTGAATAAGCAAGTTTGAATCTCCCATCACCAACAGTTCATGCATATTTAGGTTTATTGCCATGTTCAGACCCATGATGCAAGCTTCATATTCTGCCGTATTGTTTGTACAGAAGAAACAAAGTCGCGCGGTGGCAGGGTAATGTTGCCCAGTAGGTGATACAAGAATTGCCCAATCCCTACGCCTTTGATGTTGACAGCCCCATCAAAGTATAGTTTCCAAATTTGACTGTCATCTTGGACTACGTCTTCAACTAAATTAACCTCTTCATCTGGGAAATATGTGTTCAAAGATTCATATTCATCATCGACTGGGTTTTCCGCCAGATGATCAGCCAAAGCTTGTGCCTTCATGGTAGTGCGAGTGACATAAACAATATCAAACTCTGTGAGCAAGATTTGCCACTTTGCCAATCTTCCAGTTAGCACCGGCTTCTGAAAGATGTACTTCAGGGGATCTATTCGGGATATGAGGTAAGTTGTATAGGCCAAAAGATAATGCCCAAGCTTCTGAGTGACCCAGGTTAAGGCACAACATCTCCTTTCCAAAAGAGTGTATTTGGCCTCATAAGTGGTGAACTTTTTGCTCAAATAATATATTGCTTGTTCCTTTTTGCCTGTAGCATCATGTTGACCCAGAACACAACCAAAGGAACTATCCATTACTGACAAATATAAAAACAGAGGCCTACCAGGTTCCGGCGGGACCAAAATAGGGGGATTTGACAAATATTCCTTAATCTTATCAAAAGCTTCTTGGCACTCATCTGTCCACTTGATAGCGACGTTCTTTTTCAACAACTTGAAAATAGGCTCACATGTGGTTGTAAGCTGCGCGATGAACCTGTTGATGTAGTTCAACCTCCCGAGTAAACTCATGACTTCTTTTTTATTCTTCGGGGGAGGCAGCTCTCGAATGGTCTTTAGCTTGTTGGGATCTAACTCAATGCCTCTTCGACTAACTATAAAAGCCAAAAGCTTCCCAGAAGGAACTCCAAATGCACATTTAGCTGGAATGAGTTTGAGATTGTACCTTCGTAGCCTTTTAAAGAACTTTTTCAAGTCTTGCACATGATCATCTTGTGTTCTGGACTTAATGATCACATCATCAATATATACTTCAATATCTTTGTGTATAATGTCATGGAATATGGTAGTCATGGACCTCATGTAAGTTGCCCCTGCATTCTTCAAACCAAATGGCATGACCCTATAACAATAAGTTCCCCATGGAGTTGTGAAGGCAGTCTTTTCTGCATATTCTTCATCCATCAGAATTTGGTGATATCCGGCATAACAATCCACAAAAGATTGGATCTCATATTTAGCACAATTGTCAACAAGGATATGAATGTTGGGTAAGGGAAAGTTGTCCTTTGGACTTGCTTTGTTTAAATCCCTACAGTCAACACAAACTTTGATTTTTCCATCCTTCTTTGGCATTGGCACCACGTTTGCTAACCATGTGGTGTATCAGACGACCCTGATCACATTTGCACTTAGTTGCTTTGTGATTTCTTCTTTAATCTTATCACTCATGTCTGTCTTAAACTTCCTTTGTTTTTGTTGGATTGGTGGAAAATTAGGGTATGTGGGAAGCTTATGGACCACTAAATCGGCACTCAAACCGGGCATGTCATCATACGACCAAGCAAATACATCTCCGTACTCGAACAAAACTTGAATTATGGAATCTCTCGTCTTTTGTTTAGTATGAATGCTTATTTTTGTTTCTCTGGTTTCTTCAGGACTTCCCAGGTTAATTGCCTCAGTTTCATTTAAGTTAGGCTTAGGCTTATTCTCAAATTGATCCAATTCCCTTTTTATTTCCTTAAGATCCTCATCTTCATCATTCTCAACTTCTTGATTCATTATTTCGAGATTAGACAACTTTTTAAGATCCGAGCATAAATTCTGCGTACATGTCATGTTTTTAAAGCCAGCATTAACGAAACTGAAAATGATGAGAAATTAACAAAAATTAGGGAAAGGAAAAGACGGAATTCTACTATGAAACTGGAACTTCATTTCATTGAATTTGAAAGGATAGAAGGGTTAACATCAAAGCAAAGCAATTAAACTAAAATATCTGGATTACAACCCTTTAAAAAATCCAAATACAGAAAAAGCAACAAAACAGACTACCAAGACTCCTTCCTGATGGGAAGCGGAGTTGCTTCCCAGTTGTTGAGCAAGGTATCTGGACCAATCAGCTGAACACTTGCACGGCTAGGGCCCTCACCAACTTGAACCATATTGATCTCATAGAACATCCCCTTGATACCCTGACAAACTTCATCAATGTCATCCTGAGTAGCATGATTTTGGACTTCTTCAAATTGTGGCTTGGCAAAAGAGTAAGTAATGTGAGGGACTGGTTTGGACAAATTCCAACCATTCTTTTTGCGCGCCTTGGCTCTGTTTATGTTAGCTGATATTGGTTTAAAACCCAAGCCAAAGGTATCTTTCTTCAAAAAAGGAGCAATGGGGTTCACAATTCCCTGCAGAGAGGATCCTAATCCTTTTCCTGGTTCATAACTGTTCCTCAGCATCAACGAAGCTACCATCATATATGTGGCTGAAAGACGGGGATGCAGAATTGGTTTTCCTTCTTCCACTTGGTCCACCTCAATCACCTCAAAATGCTTGATATATGATGGATTCACATCCTTCCTTGGCCTCGATACATGGAATGGACGGGTCATTATAGGCGGAAGAGTCGTCCTCCCTATGAACAATAATTTCTTGCCTGTCATACTCGAATTTGACCATTTGATGTAGGGTGGATGGTACAGCTCTGGCCATATGGATCCATGGCCTTCCCAGAAGAAAACTATAGGAAGTTTTCATATCCAACACTTGAAAGACAATGTTATAATCAACGGGGCCGATTGTCATGGTGAGTTCGATCTCCCCAATAGTGTCTCTTCTTGAACCATCAAAAGCTCTGATGATGACACTACTAGTTCGAATTCTATTAGTGTCAATGTTCAGCTGTTTTAGAGTAGAAAGAGGGCATACATCTACACTTGAGCCTCCGTCAATCATGACTCTTTTTACGTAATGCCCTTCACATTTGACCATAAGATGCAAAGCTTTATTGTGCCCAGCCTCTTCCTCAGGCAAATGATCATCGCTGAAAGAAATTTTGTTCACTGTTGTCTTTTCTGAGACATATGCCTCGTTCAAAGTTTTGATCAACACACGACGATGTTCTTTCGAGTGCAAAAGCAGAGATAACAAAGATATCTGAGCAGGGGTTTTCCTTAGTTGGTCAATGATTGAGTATTCTTGCATTTTCATCTTCTTAAGGAATTCCTCCGCTTCTTTTTCTGCAACGGGTTCTTTCACTGGCAAGTGACTTTCCCTGGCTTGCTTAGCTTTTCTCAATTCCTCTGGTGAGTAGAACCTTCCAGAGCGGGTCAAGCCTCCCATTTCATCTGTTTCTTCTACTATCTCTTTTCCTTTATATGTCATAACAGTCTTGTTATAATTCCAGGGAATAGCTTTTGTGTTTGTAACTGGGAGTTGTGCAACATGTCGGATCACAACTAGCTCTGTTATATTTCTCAAACCATTATTCGGAACAATCTTTTGAATGCCCCCAGGGATGTAAAGTTTTGGCACACCCAATTGAACCTCGACCTTTTTTGTGCTTCCAGGGACGTAGAGAACCATTTTTTCAGAACCTGCCATGCTTGAACTAGAACTTGCACCTTTCACAATCAACGGTGCCAATTGCGGTGGGCTTACTACCACTTTTGGCTCTTGGCCTATGGTCCCAACAATCATCTCTGTCTTGCCAGACTGCTTATAATCCCGATCATCACAAATCATCCCAATAAAATGTGTATTATGATGAGCTTGGAGCGGATTATTTGTGATATTAGGATTATCCTCATTATTTGTCACCACAATTGCCTTTGCTTCAATCAAATTTTCAATAGCTTTCTTTAATGTCCAACAATTTTCGGTACTATGACCTTGGGTGTTTGAGTGATACTCACATCTTGCATTGGAGTCAAAACCTTTTAAATTTGGATTCACATAACGTGACATGATAGGTTCGATCAACTTCAACTGCATCAACTTTCGAAATAAGCTTGTATACGATTCTCCAATTGGGGTGAACTCTTTCTTTGGCTCCTGTTCTCTCACATATTGTCACGACCCAATTTCCCCTCCGTTGGGTTTCGTGATGGCACCTAGTCTTAAGGACTAGGTAAGCCTAATAATTGCGGAATAACAACAATAAATAGGTTACATCATGAACACCTTCCCAAAACCCGATACTACAAGTTATAAGCTCTACAGAGTTTCGCTATAATTTCTAAACACAACCGTATGGAAATAAGTACAACAGTGTGAATATGAAAAAGGAAGGTGACTCCGAAGCCTGCGAACGCAGCAGCGGGGCTACCTTGAGTCTCCTCGGCAAGAATCTGCACAGCTACTAGCGAACAATACCTGGATCTGCACAAAAGAATGTGCAGAAGTGTAGTATGAGCACACCACAACGGTGCCCAGTAAGTATCAAGACTAACCTCGGTGGAGTAGTGACGAGGAACAATCAAGACACCTACTAGTCTAATATACAGATCATGATATTTATATAGAGGCTATGCGATACGGCTAACAATACAGTAATTAAAAATAAGGAAAGAAAACAGCAAGTACTCAGGGGAACACCATAAGGAAAATACGGAAAGGTAAGCGAGAATACAACCCAAATCCGAAATCACAAATACAGTAAAGACAAGTCATAACTCAACAACTCCGATAGTTTTCACCATAAGTCTTAACCAGCAAGCGTCAATCAAAGAGCCAAACCTTTCAAGTGATAAAAATGTTTCGAAATATACTTCATTCAAATAATTGTTCTTTTCAAAAAGAGTTCTTTCAAAATAAATGCTTTTCGAATATAATCTTTTCAAATAGATAACCTTCGCATATCAGTCACCCTGTGACACCTCACCTCATAATCATACAATACGGGTCTCAATACCTTAACCCTAACACTTGGCATCCTCTGCCCTCATCACACCTCCTGATCATACTGACAACTCATGTGCCCCAAAAGAGTCATTCTCACATGGAAGGCAAATAACAAGGGTGTGCGTCTATACTCAGAAATCTCAAAGAGCCTCCTACCCGATAAGGGTGATTAACCACGTGTATGCTTGTGCAATTGTCCTAACATAGTTCGTACCAACTAGTAGGTATAAGGAATAGAACGGACAACACCTATAATGTTTTACACAGGGATAGGATCGATGAAAACATCATCAGCTCAGAACACAATGTTTTTAACGGGGGATCTCCCAGGATATCGTCCCGTAGTCCCAAACGTAAATGTGCAAAGGATCTCCTGGGATATCGTCCCGTAGTCCCAAAGTAAATATCCAGTACAAGGGAATCTCCTGGGATGTCGTCCCGTAGTCCCAAATATAAATATCCAGTGGATCTCCCGGGTGTCATCCCGTAGTCCATCTCATAATGCGCAGGGAAATCTCCCGGGTGTAGTCCCGTAGTCCCAAAAGTAAACATGCAGGGGGATCTCCCGGAATACCTATCCGTAGTCCCAAAGTAAACATGCAGGGGGATCTCCCGGAATACCGATCCGTAGTCCCAAAGTAAATACGCAGCCCACCAATAGAAACAACACTTACAGCACAACAGAAAGCTCGTACATCACCACAATACATATAACCACAACATGATAGAAATACAAGGTAAGACAAGTAAATCAACTCAAGGGCTATAAATCAAAAGGAAACGGTAGAACCAGCTCACAAGGAATAACCACAGAAAAGAATAATGGCATAAAGGGAACAGTTCAACAATGGAAAAACTAACATGTAGCAACGATCCCACAATATACAAGTCAATAACAAGGAAATCAACACGATTCAAGTAGTCCCAAATAAAGGCAAGTCAACAAGATATAAATTATCAAAACTCCTTTTAAGGTTGGACAAATTTTGAGGATATTCGAAAATTCAATTAAGGGAAGATGATCTTAGCTTCACTTAAGACTAAACAATTTCAGGAGGGGTAATAAAATTCTCAAATAAGATAAGCAACTATGAAAAGATAGCATGACAATAGGAGAGGTGAAATTCTTCAGTTAAATCAATTAGGAGTCAGTTAGGCAATAAGAGTGAATCATGAAGCAATTAATTCCAATTAAGCATGTAGAGGTAAAACAAATAAATAGGAAACTCAGTCATGTCAAGAACACATTCCTACACAGTGAATATAAAGACCTAAGAACCCTAAAAGGCCAATTTTTCCACAAATAAGTTCGAGCACGCACTCGTCACCTCGCGTACACAAACTACAATCAACATAGAAGACTCAAATCCTAAGGGGAAGTCCCCCACACAAGGTTAGGCAAGATACTTACCTCAATCCGGCCAATTCAATACTCAATTTAGCTTTTCCTTTACCAATTCATCAACGCTCGGCTTAATCTAGCCAAAAACGATTTGAATACATCAAACAATGCAAGAGAAAACAATTTCAATTAACAAAACTATGATTCTTATACAATTTGCAAAAAGTCAACAAAAGTCAACTCCCCAAGCCCGCACCTCGGAACCCGACAAAATTTACAAGAATAGAATACCCATTCCGATACGAGTTCACCCATACGAAAATTATCTAATTCCGACACCATTTGGCCCCTTAAATCATCATTTTACATTTTTGAAAGATTTCACAATTTTTTCCAAATTTTCCTTTAGATTCTCATGAATTTGATGTTAAATCTAAGATATAATCACAATATATAGTTGGAAATTGATTAGAGACACTTACCCCAATGATTTGGTATGAAAATCTTCTCTCAAAATTGCCCACTCTCGGAGTTAGGGTTCAAAGAATATGAAAAATGAGCAAAAACTCGAGTTACACAACTGAAAACAAGCTGCAGATACCCTTGCGAAAGCGAAGAAAGCCTTCGCAATTGCGAACAAGGAAGGATCGCAATTGCGTTGGATATGTTCGCAATTGCGATCATACCAGAAGCAGCAATTTTTCCCGACACAAAAATGAGCATAACTTCCTCATACGATGTCCAAATTCGATGATTCTTTTTGTTATGGCTCCGTAATTACGATACGGATCTAATGGTTCAATAAAAACTGAATTTGGAGCGCATTTGCTTAATGTGGTACCCTTTATTCCCAAAGAAACGACGTTGAAATATCAAATAAGAGCGCAATACAACCCGAAACACACCCGAGGCCCCCGGGACCCCGTCTACACCCAAAAACAAGTCATATAACTTAACACGGACTCGCTCGAGGTCTCAAATCATATCAAACAATGCCGAAATGACGAATCACACCACGAATCGAGCTATGAACTTCCAAATCTTCCAACTTCGAAAACTTGTGCCAAAACCGATCAAAACAACCCGGAATGACGCCAAATTTTGCAAACAAGTCCAAAATGACATAATGGAGCTGTTCCAACTCTCGGAATCGCATTCCGATCCCGATATCACAAAAGTCAACTATGGGTCAAACTTCTCCATTTTCCAAACTTCAACTTTTTCAACTTTCGCCGAAACGCCTCAAATTACCCTACGGACCTCTAAATCCGAATCCGGACGCACGCCTAAGTCCAAAATCACCATACAAAGCTGTTGAGACCACCCAAAACCCATTCCGGGGCCGTTTACTCAAAAGTCCAATTCCGGTCAAATTCTCTCCGTTTAAACTTCCAAAACTAGTTTCCTTCTTGCAATTTGACTCTGAATCATCCGTTAACTAAATTCAACCATGCACGCAAGTCGATGCACATATTATGAAGTTGTTCAAGACCTTACGCTGCCGACGGAGTTTAAATTCTTAAAATGACCGGCCAGGTCGTTGCATCCTCCCCCTCTTAAAACCACCGTCCGTCCTCGAACGTGCCAAGATTCACCTCGAAGTCCTCAAGTTGCTGAATGCACACTTCCAACATACACCCGCGGGTGGTCCCACGTTATCCCAATCCACATAAACTTGACGACATCATCTCAACTGAAATTTAGCCTTTCTATCAATACCAATAAGCCTTAGAGCCAGAATTCTCACCTTCCATCCATTTCCAAGGACCCGATTCTAAATCCATACCCTGTATCAGTCTCAACCAGCTACATCAATTCGTGACAACACCCATATAGTACAACCTTACAACATGACACATCACACATAGGCCTATAGTAACATTGTTGATCACAATATTCGCTCGAAACCAAATTCAGCACCGGCCCTAAGCCTCATATTCAATAGGGACCCGTTCCAAACCTCCACAACATTGACGATGATGCAAGAACATGAAGACCTCATAACCAAACACCCAAATCAACAAGCCACAACCAACACCACTGGACACATACCCCGCAAGCTAAAATTCAAGAAACACGGAACAAAAATAACTGAATATGAAAGGAAAAACACATAGGAGAACTATCAAACAAGCCCGACAGGCACAACTCTCTATCAGTACCAACTTACAAAATAACACAATAAGAAAAGAATTAAAGCATATGAACGATTCACAAGGATCTCATACTGGTATAACTTCCACCACGGTCCACAACCCGGTTCAAACACATCAAATCACGAGGGTCTTACCCTGAACTCTGAATCACAAGTAGGATATACATCAAACCAGCTGAAAACTTTCACTAGACCAATTTTCGCCACAAATTACAACAAGTACTGGCTCCCACACCGGTGGAGCATAAAAATCATAGCTCGTAGCCAAAAATACTCAGAAATCATATCAAGCCTACCGAAATGGACAATAGGAATTTACTACTAGTCTCATAACTCTCGATAATCAATAAAACCAGACGATAGACACGGCTATCCTCACAGAACCTTCCAACAGGGTAACAAATACACAGAGTGCAAATCATGAAACGCACCCATAAATGGAGCAACAAATCGGGGAACTCACCCTGATAAACAGAACTGTAATGAACTACTGATGGTGCTCCTCTATAACAAATCAAAATCATACCTGAATGACATCATCTGGAGCAACGGCCTTAAGCCCGCTATATGAAACACATCAACCGGCTGGGCCTCCCCCCTCTTGGGTGCCCTCTACTCACCTGAATACCTTGCTGTGACACATCTGTCTGAAATCTGGGGAAATCTCTCACCATGTGGCTAGTATCTCCACACTCAAAGCAACCCCTCTACTGACGTGGCTGTGGGAACTGAGCGGTACAGTTACTCTGAGACCCATGAACACCTGAATCACTGTGAAGCCTGAAGCGCAAACTGAACTGGCTGACCCACAAAACCTTCACCATGTCACACCCTGCCTCCAGAATAAGGGCCAGCAGATCTCTCTGGTCCACGAGGCCTCCTCGCCTCCCTGTACTCCCTCTCTCCTGATCTCATTTGTCCTCTTGCTCCCGGTCCCACATGCCCTCTAACCAGCGAGCGATCCCTACCACCTGCTGAAATGAAACATCTGACTCCAACTCTCGAGCCATGCTGAACCGAAGTGACTGAGGCACAAACTATCTCAAAACATCTCTAAAAACTGAACCGATGTAAGTGAAGCTGCATCGGCCGGCTACCCAACTCATATGCCCGCCACCACTGATAAGCCGCTCCCTTAACCTGGAACGTAGTAATAGCAACCCACTACTCTCAACAATACCCATAGTGCTGATAATGCGATAGCAGTCCTCTATGAAACCTATAGTGCTCTGTTGAGCCAAGCCGCTGAATGTAGGAGGGTCACATTTTCTTGAACTTTGCAAATCTAAGTTACTCTCCCTCGGATGTTGCTGCCCTGACCATGGGCTGAACTGGAACCACCAATTGTGCAGCCATGACACCTGGGACCTGACTAATGGCAACTTTGCACATACTCCTCGTTGGCCTCTGCCTCTAGTGATACCTGTTCCAGAAGCAGCGCCATTAATAACCGCAGCTCGTGTCCTCACCGTCGGTGAGAGAGTGGAAGTATAAAAGTTCAAACTCCAAGATCAATAAGCTCGCACGATAAGAATAAAGGAAGTGAGATTGTCCTAATAGTTTCGTAGCCTCTCAAAGATAAGTATAGAGGCCTCCGTACCGATCCGCAAGACTCTACTAAACTCGCTTATGACTCGTAGCACCTATGAACCTAGAGCTCTGATACCAACTTGTCACGACCCAATTTCCCCTCCGTTGGGTTTCGTGAAGGCACCTAGTCTTAAGGACTAGGTAAGCCTAATAATTGCGGAATAACAACAATAAATATAGGTTACACCATGAACATCTTCCCAAAACCCGGTAGTACAAGTCATAAGCTCTACAGAGTTTCGCTACAATTTCTAAACACAGCCGTATGGAAATAAGTACAATAGTGTGAATATAAAATAGGAAGGTGACTCCGAAGCCTGCGAAAACAGTAGCAGGGCTACCTTGAGTATCCTCGGCAAGAATCCGCACAGCTACTAGCGAACAATACCTGGATCTGCACAAAAAAATGTGCAGAAGTGTAGTATGAGCACACCACAGCGGTGCCCAGTAAGTATCAAGACTAACCTCGGTGGAGTAGTGACGAGGAACAATCAAGACACCTACTAGTCTAATATACAAATCATGATATTTATATAGAGGCTATGCGATACGGCTAACAATACAAGAATTAAAAATAAGGAAAGAAAACAGCAAGTACTCAGGGGAACACCATAAGGAAAACACGGAAAGGTACGCGACAATACAACCCAAATCCGAAATCACAAATATAGTAAAGACAAGTCATAACTCAACAACTCTGATAGTTTTCACCTTAAGTCTTAACCAGCAAGCGTCAATCAAATAGTTAAACCTTTCAAGTGATAAAAATGTTTCAAAATATACTTATTCAAATAATTGTTCTTTTCAAAAAGAGTTCTTTCAAAATAAATGCTTTTCGAATATAATCTTTTCAAATAGATAACCTTCACATATCAGTCACCCTGTGACACCTCATCTCATAATCATACAATACGGGTCTCAATACCTGAACCCTAACACTTGGCATCCTGTGCCCTCATCACACCTCCTGATCATATTGACAACTCACATGCCCCAAAAGAGTCATTCTTACATGGAAGGCAAATAACAAGGGTGTGCGTCTATACTCAGAAATCTCAAGGAGCCTCCTACATGATAAGGGTGATTAACCACGTGTATGCTTGTGCAAGTGTCCTAACATAGTTCGTACCAACTAGTAGGTATAAGGAATAGAACGGACAACACCTATAATGTTTTACATAGGGATAGGATCAATAAAAACATCAGCGCAGAACGCAATGTTAATAACGGGGGATCTCCCAGGATATCGTCCCGTAGTCCCAAACGTAAATGTGCAAAGGATCTCCCGGGATATCGTCCCGTAGTCCCAAAGTAAATATCCAGTACATGGGAATCTCCCGGGATGTCGTACCGTAGTCCCAAATATAAATATCCAGTGGATCTCCCGGGTGTCATCCCGTAGTCCATCTCATAATGCGCAGGGAAATCTCCCGGGTGCAGTCCCGTAGTCCCAAAAGTAAATATGCAGGGGGATCTCCCGGAATACCTATCCGTAGTTCCAAAGTAAACATGCAGGGGGATCTTCCGGAATACCGATCCGTAGTCCCAAAGTAAATACGCAGCCCACCAATAGAAACAATAGTTACAGCACAACAGAAAGCTCGTACATCACCACAATACATATAACCGCAACATGACAATAATACAAGGTAAGACAAGTAAATCAACTCAAGGGCTATAAATCACAAGGAAACGGTAGAACCAGCTCACAAGGAATAACCACAGAAAAGACTGCTGGCATAAAGGGAACAGTTCAACAACGGGAAAACTAACATGTAGCAACGATCCCACAATATACAAGTCAATAACAACGAAATCTACACGAGCCAAGTAGTCCCAAATAAAGGCAAGTCAACAAGATATAAATTATCTAAACTCCTTTTAAGGTTGGACAAATTTTGAGGACATTCGAAAATTCAATTAAGGGAAGATGATCTTAGCTTCACTTAATACTAAACAATTTCAGGAGGGGTAATAAAATTCTCAAATAAGATAAGCAACTATGAAAAGATAGCATGACAATAGGAGAGGCGAAATTCTTCAGTTAAATCAATTAGGCAATAAGAGTGAATCATGAAGCAATTAATTCCAATTAAGCATGTAGAGGTGAAACAAATAAATAGGAAACTCAGTCATGTCGAGAACACATTCCTACACAGCGAATATAAAGACCTAAGAACTCTAAAAGGCCAGTTTTTCCACAAATAAGTCCGAGCATGCACTCGTCACCTCGCGTACACGAACTACAATCAACATAGAAGACTCAAATCCTAAGGGGAAGTCCCCCACACAAGGTTAGGCAAGATACTTCAATCCGGCCAATTCAATACTTAATTTAGCTTTTTCTTTACCAATTCATCAACGCTCGGCTCAATCTAGCCAAA
Organism: Nicotiana attenuata; assembly: GCF_001879085.1. Classification (NCBI taxonomy): domain Eukaryota; kingdom Viridiplantae; phylum Streptophyta; class Magnoliopsida; order Solanales; family Solanaceae; genus Nicotiana; species Nicotiana attenuata. The sequence continues at coordinate 77,907,709 of NC_031990.1, forward strand.
AATGACTTGAATACATCAAACAATGCAAGAGAAAACAATTTCAATTAACAAAACTATGATTCTTATACAATTTGCAAAAAGTCAGCTCCCCGAGCCCGCACCTCGGAACCCGACAAAATTTACAAAAACAGAATACCTATTTCGATACGAGTTCACCCATACGAAAATTATCTAATTCCGACACTATTTGGTCCCTCAAATCATCATTTTACTTTTTTGAAAGATTTCACAATTTTTCCCCAAATTTTCCTTTAGATTCTCATGAATTTGATGTTAAATCTAAGATATAATCACAATATATAGTTGGAAATTGATTAGAGACACTTACCCAATGATTTGGTATGAAAATATTCTCTCAAAATCGCCCACTCTCGGAGTTAGGGTTCAAAGAATATGAAAAATGAGCAAAAACTCGAGTTACACAGCTGAAAACAAGCTGCAGATGTCGCATTTGCGATCCAGGGTTCGCAATTGTGAACCCACGCAAAAGCGAAGAAAGTCTTTGCAATTGCGAACAAGGAAGTGCTGGAAAAGGTCGCATTTGCGACAAAAAGTTCGCAATTGCGAACTGGGCATCGCAATTGCGTTGGATATGTTCGCAATTGCGATCATACCAGAAGCAGCAGTTTTTCCCGACACAAAAATGAGCATAACTTACTCATACGATGTCCAAATTCGATGATTCTTTTTGCTATGGCTCCGTAGTTACGATACGGATCTAATGGTTCAATAAAAACTGAATTTGAATCTCATTTGCTTAATGTGGTACCCTTTATTCCCAAAGAAACAACGTTAAAACATCAAATAAGAGCGCAATACAACCCGAAACACACCCGAGGCCCCCGGGACCCCGTCTACACACACAAACAAGTCATATAACCTAACACGGACTCACTCGAGGTCTCAAATCATATCAAAAAAATGCCAAAACGACGAATCACACCACGAATCGAGCTATGAACTTCCAAATCTTCCAACTTCGAAAACTTGTGCCGAAACCGATCAAATCAACCCGGAATGACGCCAAATTTTGCATACAAGTCCAAAATGACATAACGGAGCTGTTCCAACTCTCGGAATTGCATTCCGACCCCGATATCACAAAAGTCAACGATGGGTCAAACTTCTCCATTTTCCAAACTTCAACTTTTCCAACTTTCGCCGAAACGCCTCAAATTACCCTACGGACTTCCAAATCTGAATCCGGAAGCACGCCTAAGTCCAAAATCACCATACGAAGCTGTTGAGACCACCCAAAACCCATTCCGGGCCGTTTACTCAAAAGTCCAATTCTAGTCAAATTCTCACCGTTTAAACTTCCAAAACTAGCTTCCTTCTTCCAATTTGACTCTGAATCATCCGTTAACCGAATTCAACCATGCACGCAAGTCGATACACATATTATGAAGCTGTTCAAGACCTTATGCTGCCAAACGGATAAATTCTCAAAATAACCGGCCGGGTCATTACACATATTCCTGTCGGGGACGAGGATTATATGGCGCCTGAAAATTTGGCCGGAGTTGACGGGAGCCTTGTGGAATCGGTTCCCTCCATTGTTGGTGATTGGGAGGCCTAGCATAAGCTTGAGTATTAAATATTGTGTATTGTTGTGGGGGAACTGAGTACCGCCGACCTTGAGGCGGATAGTAATGTTGAGGAGAATTGGATTGTCCTTGTTGGAATTGCACGTAAGAAGGAAATATTCCTCTTTGATCTCTCCCGAATCCAAATGCCATCATGGATCCTTCCTCCTTCTTTTTCCGATTTCCGAAACTGCCTGACCCGCTTTGAATTGCTTGCGTGGTCGCTTTAAGGGCTGCCTGACTCACAATTTTTCCCGACTTCATGCCATTCTAAACTATTTCCCCAATCTTAATCGCCTCAGCAAAAGGTTTACTCAATGGCAGCTAACATATAATGGAGGTAATCAAGATCCTGAGCTTGGAGAAAATAATCAATCATTTCTGCCTCTTTCATTGGTGGTTTGACCCTAGCAGCCTGCTCTCTCCACTTGATTGCATATTCTCTTAAGCTTTCTGTTGGTTTCTTCTTTATGTTGACGAGAGAGGAGCAGTCTGGCACTATATCAATATTGTACTGAAATTGTTGGACAAAATCTTGTGCCATGTTGTTCCAAACGTGCTAGTGAGAGATGTCTTGATCTATGAACCACTCTGACGTAATTCCTGTCAAACTTTCCCCAAAATAAGCCATGAGTAATTCTTCTTTACCTCCTGCTCCCCTTAGTTGGTCACAATACCTCTTCAAATGGGCAACAGGGTCACCATGCCCGGCATACTTGTCAAACTTGGGGGTCTTGAAGCCGGGTGGCAAATGAACATGGGGGAACATTCATAGATCGTTAAACAAAACACTCTTGTGGCCTCCCAAACCCTGTATGTTTCTCATGGTTTGTTCCAAGCTCTTCATTTTTCTGGTCGTTTCCTCTTGTTCCATATTTTTGTCGGGCTTTTCGATCTTAACTGGGAACATGTTCTGAGGAGTGTGCTTGTATGAATTTGGAACCTTGACAGTCAGTTCTGGAGAGTAATGTTGGGCATCATGAGCATTCAGTTGTGGAACATTGTTGAGCTTTTGAGTGAGAGCCAGTTGAGGAACGGTGAAAGTAGGGATAATGGGTACAACATGTGGGTCATTTCTGAGGGGTGCGGTTGGAGGTTGCTGAATGGAGGTACTGGGGATAGTGGGAAGGTTAATGCTCGGACTGAATCCAGGTTGGTACAATGGGTTACTTGTTATGGAGATGGGCACTTGATTTGCTACTGACACATTATAAAGATTATCCGAAGGTCCTATGGGTAGTGAGAGCGGTGCCTGTCCATTCACCCAGGCTTGGTACATCTCTGCCAATTGTTGTTTTAACACTCTTACTTCTTCAACCAGTCCCGAACCTTGTTCGACCAATTGTCCATGGACATCATCATTATCTGACTCATTCTCACTGTTGTTTGCCATTCTACTTTTTCCTTTTGATCTCGTGCGGTAAGGGTAAGTCACCAATTTAAACCACAAACCAACCACCTCTGTTTAACTTTATCATTTAAAAATGACAAACAACAAACATGTTAGAGTTATGCATTTTGCAGATATTAATCACACATTGTATGTCATGCACCTAATGCCATTTTCATTTCTAATATGATCTTGGAAGGCTTCATGCTTCATCCCAGCTTATTGGATTATTTCCCCTTGAATTTAACGCTCTTTTTCTTTCCTTTTTTAGTTTTTCTCTCAATTTTTTTTCCAGATTAATTATGGCTATGATCGCATCCGATGAGGATTTCCTACGTATCATGACGCCGCATGAATCAGACCATTACATAGTTCAGGGGGGAAATAATAACAATTTTGATAATTTTTTTAAAAATAAAACAAACTAAAATATTTTTCATTCATTTTCAGTCAACTTTTTTTATATACAATGAGAGAAAAGGAAAATATACAAACTGACTCTTCTGACTCTAAAGACATAAACAGGACTGGAATAAAATAAACTTTGAAAAAGACTCCAAATATAAAATTAAAAATGCGACAAATAAATATGAAACTAAGAACTAATGGACTGCACTAAAAATTTAATCTTCAATGGTCTTCTTGCTTAAACTGATATCATCAATGATCTGCATCTCTTGGCCTCTACTCTCCCCCCAAAGTTTCGTACAAATTTTGAAACACCGCTGGAAACTGTGGGACGATGGCACGTGCCTGTTGACCAACTTCCTCATTGCTTAGACGGCGATGATCATCATTAACATATGCTGCTTTCTCTGCCAATCGTAGTACTTGTTCTCTGGCTTGCCCCATATTCACGTAACAATTCTGCAACCACATCTGGGTAGTGTTGAGGGCGTGCCCCATCCGAGCCTCACGTCCCTCATATTCTTCAATGTGACGGTTTAACACACCTCTCTCAATCATCCACTGACGCCGCTCTGCCTCAAAATCTGCATGCTGATGACCCCTCTCTGCCTTTTTATTTCTTCCAATTGTGCATAAAACTGACTCTTTGAGCGTATCCAGTGGGCCCTTTATGTTTCAAACTGCTCTTTCTGCTGATCAAACTCCAGTTGTTGCTGGTGCGCATCCTCTTCAATGATACTCAAGTCTTCTTGCAACTTATGTATTTCAGTATTTTTGTTCGCCTCAACTCTTCTGACTAAACTAATTGTGTTTGCCAGTTCTTCTTCTAAGCGGGCTGCCTCATTTTTAGCATGCTTTAGATCTTTATCCATGACTCGCAAGGCATATTGATAATCTTTCTCAATACTTAAACGAATCTGAGCGACTCCGGATTGCTGTTGGGCTTGTTGTTTGGCTATGGTCACCTGAGCATCTCCAATTCCTCTTTCAGCTTTTCTATAGTTCTTTGATCATTTCTCCTTCTGTTCGACCCCTCAGGCCTATCTCTAAACGACGAAGGATCATGAAACCAAGTAATATATTCAGGGATCACCTCTCCACGATCTCGGTCTTCTACCATCTCATTCAACTCCGAGACATTACTTGCATACCAAATTTTCATAATTTCCTCTTCGTCATGAGGTTGATCTTTACCAAAATCATAACAGAACTTGATCATATCTCGGGTTGGTGGCACCTCTTGTCGTCGTGCAAACTAGCGCATTACCCGAAGTGGAGCATAGGGCTGAACACCATCCAATCCTATGAGTACCAAATAAGAATGGTATGCCGACTCACAAATGACCTCGTTAGAGGAAAACCAATCGTAGTTCCATGCGATCTGTTTGGTAGACAAAGTAAGAAGTAGTTCTTTCCAGGCGTCAATCCCTTCTGGTAAGTCACATTTGTCAATTCTTTTCTGGTGATCATAAGTGTGATTGGGCCAGGGCTCACTAAAATTAGTGATCGTAGGATAACGATAAAAATGCTCCAAAAATCATATCTATAACAGAATGTTGCAGCCATCAAAGTTTCGTGCGCCCAATTTACATCTAGTTAAGGCACGAAAAATGCAAGAAAGAATCATAGGGACCAAAGTATAATCATCCCCTTATGAGGTCAGAGCCTCAACTACACCTGCCAAGCGGATGTCAATGCGTCCTTCCCTTTTCGGGAAAACTACACGCCCCAAAAAAGCAACCATAAATGCAAACCTTCTGTGAACCTTCCATGTTTCTTTATTTTCCTTTGATTTCAATTTTTCAACATTCCTTTCGAAATTGCTTTCTAGGCCATACAAGTGAAACAAAAATCCTAACTTAACCCACTTGCCACCTAAACCTTCATATTGTCCGTAATTTATGTTCAAGAGCTTCAGAAGCTTACCCTCATTCATATTTTTTTGTACTATGGGCCTTTGGCGGCAAAGATTGCGGCCCCACCCCTGGAAATGGGCGATTTCCTCCAAGGTCCGAGTCATTTCACAGTCGGTAAAACGGAACACATTATTTTTAAGATCCCAGTGCGGAATCAAAGCTTCAATCACCTCCCTTCTGGGCTTGATCGTCATCATGTGAACCAAATGTCCCAAGTACTTCTTTATCTGGTTTCACTCATATTCCTTAAAATCTCTCCACCAATCCCACAACGATCGTGGTATCTGATCAACAATAAGAAAATCCGGTATCCCTTCTGACCCGGGCCTCTTTTCAGACTTACTTCTTTCCCCACTCATGGTGTACCTGTTTATTCAGACATGAGGTTAGGTTTTAATCAAATATACTGTTGACACAAAAATTCTGATTTCTCGGGTTTGACTCTATAAAAATAAAAAATAAAAAATAAAAACCAAACTGTGGGACTAAAAATGGTTAAATTAGTAATATAGTCATGAAATAAAAAAGTAAAAGGCTCAAAATGACTATTTTTTTGTAAAAACAAATGAACATAAAAAATAATAAAAAAATAAATCGGCCTCCCATTTCGCATTTTCGAGGAAGGTTTCAAGGCTATTTCGACAAAAAGACCGGATGCAAGGGCAAAACTGGTTAAAAGAGATAAAACTGACAAAGTGACTATATTATTATTATTATTATTTGAAAAAATAAAAATAAATAATAGTCCACAGAAACCCTTTTTTTTAATTTTTTTTAAAATGGGGTTGAACCTGATGAAGGTTGCCTACGTATCTCACATCCGGTGAGAATCAAACCCGCATAGTTCGGTTAAAATAACTAAAAAAACTATTTTGAAAATTGTAATTTTACATACCAGAACCTTTCAAATTTTTATTAAAAAAACATGTATTTTATGAAAACTTGAAAATTTTCTCTTTCTCTCTCGTCTGTTCAATCAATCTATCTTAAAGCCGGTCAACATTTGAGTGAAGCCTACCAAATAATGTTACATATAGCACATAAAGATGAACATGTTGGTCCGAAAAATTGGTACCTGTCCTAACGGGCTCGGCCCCTGTGCCGAGTCCCGCTAAGTCCAATGCACATGATGCAAATAAAGCGTAACCTACTAGGGATATTCATTGCTTGTGGCTTGTTCTTCTAAGTTTTCAAATCCTAAAGGAGATGGTATCTAGACCTGGCTTACCCGGGTGGACAACCCGAGCCGAGGAGCACCAAGCGTCCAGTAGTAGAACAACACTCGCTAGCTAGCGGCTCTCCCGCCTAAACATGTGTGACTAAATCCTTCACCAGAAGCTGGTAGGCTAACTGGCTTTATCTCAAGATAGAAATTTTGTGATGCTGGTAGGGAAACACAACATAACTACCTATCAGAAGACTCAGAGGGGTGCGAGAGTGGATACAGTTTATATCACAATTCAAATATATAATAAAGCGTTAAATAAGCGACAAATAGCACATTAGGCTTCCAAACACAATAATATCCAAAACATGATAAAAGCCAAACAAGAATAAATATACAAAGCTCAAATTCTTATTAATTAATCCCCAGCAGAGTCGCCAGAGCTGTCACGCCTCTTTTATGTTTCACACAACCCTATTACGAGGTTGAGGTAGAAGAGTTTTTCCAATTGAAGTGATGTTTTAAAAAGGGATTATTTGTTATTTAGAGTCGCCACTTGGAATTGAGTTTTGGTGTTCCAAATCACCTTTTATTGAATCCCTTATCAAAAGGAAGATTTGACTCCTAATTCATGGACTACGAAAATAGAAGACTGAGTAAGAAATTCTGTTGACCGAGGGGAAGGTGTAGGGCACCACTCGAGTCCCGTGGTTCTAGCACGGTCGCTTTATTGACTAACGTAAGGCTTAAATCAATTTTTAGCTATTCTTGTATTTTTATTGATTATGGCTTATTTATTACCGCTTAATTACTTATTATATTTTATTAATTGTTTGGACCCAGATGCGATATGCACACGAGGTATTTCTTTAAGTTAGATGTTAAACCAAGGTACGGAATGTACACATGGTTAAAACATAATTATTTTAAATTTAAAGGCATGGAGACGCGGGAATGCGTACATGGCCCTTTTATTATTTAAGCATATTAATCCAAGGTTCGGGTATGAACACATGGGCTAATATTGAAAGAGCCTCTAAACTTTTTCTAATGTATTTATAGTTATTTTCCTAAACTAATGAGATTGTGGTGAGGTCATGATTTATGGATATGGAATTGTGGAAGAAGTGGTATGATTCAATTATTCGGAGATATTCATTATAGAAATGGGAGAAGAACGTTTTAAACTTATGGACTCTATTTATTTTTGCATAAATCCTTCTAAACTCAATATAGTCCCAACGACCCAAATCAGTTTTAAATCCTCATAACCTCCCCTTCATTAAATATACGCGTAGATGCGAGTAACAACTCGGCAAAAAATTGGTTGCGATAATTATAATCAATTAATGCAAAAATGAGTCAAAATTTTAAAAGAGAGAAATTAAACTAATCACATTTGTAATACCATTTCTTAACTTTAAAGTGGGATGCAGCAACCAATCCAACTCTTGATTGTGATTTCCAAAGCTAGGAATACTAACTTTTCTAAAACCACGCACTCGGAACCGCGAACGAAATCTCAAACTACGACTTCTCACTAATTAACTTAACTAAACAGTTTCCAAATGAATATTTACTCCAAAAGAACAATATTCTTTCTTCCTCTCTTTGTCAATTGTTTCCTTTTTCCTTTCGTTCCCCCTCCCTCCTTGTTTGTGAAGTGTCAATTATCTATATGGATGGATGTGTGTGCTCTGTAACTGGTGTGAGAAAAATGGAAAAGTGGGAAGTGGGGTGAAAGACGTGAGTCCATGGGGGGGAGTTAGATTAAGGAGTTAGGAAGAGATATATTAGGAGATATTGAGGGAATTTGGAAAAATGGAGTTGGGGAGGAGGTAATCGTGGGATTTTTAGTTAGGAAAAACGTTCATTTTGTATCTTTTAAGATTTGCTCAAAAAAATTTTGGTGTTTTGTTTTCGTTAGTTTATAGTAATTTAATTTAATTTTTTTTACTTTTTACTAAGTCCCTTTTTTATTAAATAAAATGAGGGTAATATATATTATATACTTACTCTTAGACTTAAAGAAAATTATATATATAAGAGAACCCAATATTTACACTGTAGGTTACTTATACTAAAAAAATACTATAGCTCACATTTAAAATTAGAAGAAACCATATATATATATTTTTTGTAAATTTTCTTCTATTTAAAAATAGGAACAAAAGTTATACTCTAAGAATGTGAATATTTTTTTATTTTTATTTTTTCTTAAATGAAACCTATCAAGAGAAAGATAAAAGTTTGAAGTATCAAAATTATACCTAAAATAAATATTTACACTAAAATAGTATAGAATTCGGGTGTGGTCAAAAATTAGTTGTTCACAACAAGACTCCTAGAAACGGGCAAAAGAGGATAGAAGGGTTTGAATCACCAGAACAAACAAGATAAAATCTGGGCTACAACCCTGAAATAACCAGATAGCAGAAAAGATGTCAAAATTAACTGCCAAGACTCTTTCCCAATGAGGAAATGAGGTGCTTTCTAATTACCAAACTCGAGATCATAGCCACTGAGTTTCACATCAAAATTACGGAGACCTTCACCAACTTCAATCACATTGTCTTCACCACGTGGCTCATTGACTCCTTTGAACAACCCTTCCTCAGCACTAACTGTTGAATTAGCGACTGACCCCCTAAGGGATCTTGCCGCAAATGACTCACCAAAGAACTTGAAAGAACCTGCACATTCGTTGTCATTGCAAACCATCCCAACAATTTGTGCGTAGTCATGTACCTGTAGAGGATTATATGTGACACTTGGGGTATTACTGCCTTGGACCACAATTATCCCTTCTTGAATCATTCTTTCTATCTCCCTTTTCAAAGTACAACAATCTTCAATGCTATGCCCTTGGACATTAGAATGCTACATGCACCGTACAGTAGGATCAAAACCTTTTGTATATGGTTCTGGAGTATAGCCGAGGAGCGGCTCAATCAAACCAGAATGTTTTAACCTTTCAAACAAGTTTGTGTAGGATTCACATATTGGTTTGAAATTATCTTTCTGCCTTTGTTTCTCTCCATGCCTATGTTTTTAGGGTTATAGGGTGCTTGGATGCTGGTGCTCGCCCTAGGGAGTGACACAGTGGTTGGATAGATGGTCGGACGTTGTTCGGAGGATAATACTGGGGTGGATTATGTGGAGCTCGGGGATATTCATGGGGTCGGTATTGAGACTAAAAGCGTTTAGCAGGAATGCCCACTGGACCCTGTCATCGGCGGGGCTCAGCAACATCTTTTCTATCAATCGGAGGACTGACCCAAGCAACTTGTTCGTTCCATCTGAGCCAAAACTCCCTAAAACTTCCCTCGGGTTTCTTTTCCATCTGAGATAGGTAAGAGCGGTCTAGGATAATGTCTACATTGTACTGATAGTGCCGAACAAAATCTTGAGTCATGTCACCCCATGCATGCCACTTACTGACATCTTGACGAGTATACCACTCCAAGGCTTCTCCACTCAAACTTTCACTGAAATATTCCATCAACAATTCATCTTTCCCACAAACGCTTCTCATTTCACTGCAATAACCCCTCAGAGGGGCTACTGGATTTCCACGCCCATCATGCAAATCAAACTTTGGCATCTTAAATCCAGCAGGCAGTTGGACGTCAGGAAAAAAGCACAAGTCTTTGTAAGACATGCTCACCTGGCTCCCTATCCCTTGCATGTTTCTTAAAGACTACTCTAAGATTTTCACCTTCATGGATATCTCATCTTGCTCCACTGTCTTAGCAGGCTTTCCAGTTTCGCCGGGAGGCTCAAAATAAAGAGCATAAGAGTATGGATCCGAGACCTTGAAAGTTGGTTCTGGAGCTTAGTATTGGGCATCGGGGACTTTGATCACAATCTCGGTAGAGGATCGAGGAAGAATAGCTGGTGGAGGAGCTACAAAAACATGAGTGGTCAAAGGAGTGGGATATGAGGTGGTTCTGGGGGTAGAGTGTGAAAAGATTGTGGGGAGATATCAGCAGCAGTGGGAATCTAGATTTGTGACAGTGGCGGAATGGTGACAAGGCTTTCAGTATAGTTAGTGGGGAATAATGGTGGAAGATGCCCACTAATCTAGGCTTGGTATATTACGGCCATATGTTTTTTCAACCTTAGGACCTCTTCTTTCAACTTAGATTCTGATTCAACAATCTCCTTAGACGGATCAACAACACCTGTGTCCAAGTCTTTGCTAGCCATGGCTACCTCGCTCTTTGACCTTGTGTTGTACGGATGACTCGCTAGAATGCCACAAACTAACCACCTTCTGTTATGATAACAATGAAAGTACCAAAGAGGAGCAAAACAAAGCCAACATGTTAGCGTCAGGGCATTTATCAGATAGAAATATCACATTGCGTGCAATGCACCTAGCAACAATTAACGGTTTTAGAAATACTTCGAGGGTCACAAGGTCATTTGGCATCATCCTAATTTTGTTCATTTCAATCTTCTCTTTTCTTTCTTTTGTAGCACTTCTTGGCTTGCTCATTTTCCTTACTCTTTTTTTTTTCTAATTATCATTCTTTTCTTCCCTCTCATTTCTCACATCCTATAATTTCATCTCTTTTTTATTCCTTTTTTTTCAAAAACGATTCGATCGAACCCTATGTAGGTTGCCTATGTATCATGTCCCACATGAATCAGACCAAGCGTAGTTTTGGAAAAGTAATGGACAAAATAAACTAAAACAAAAATCTTTTTTTTTTTGGATTTTTCATTTATAACTTTTTTTTTCCATTTTCAAATACAAAACAGGAAATATGATAACAAGAGACTTGGCAAACTCAACTATACTATGACAAACTCTGACACCAACTAAAAGAATCAGTACTACTGGACATGACTATAAAGTACCAAACAACATAAAAAGAAACAAACTCAAAACATAAAAAATCTCCTTAAGCAACACCTGGATGCAACGGTCCTGACTAAGAGGGTCCTTCGAGGATATTTTTGCAAAATGGCCTATGTGGCCAAAAGGTGGCTAGAAGTGCAAACTCAATAAAAGTGACCTCCAAGACATGGAAAAATTACTTTGCAGAAATGACCCATTTTGTAGAAATGGCCTATATGGCCAAAAAAATAGCTAAGCATGCAGATTCAACAGAATGGACCTTAAACAGAGAGTACACCTTTTTGCGGACTTAGGACTCTAAGACATGGGTCACTGAACCACTTTTGCGAAAATGACCCCATTTTGCAAGAACGGACGATGTGGCCAAAAGCGGCTAGACATGCAAATTCGACGAGGACAAACTTTGGAGTAAGGAGAAAACTAACTGCGGATTCAAGACTCTCTAGACACGGTTCAACAAACCATTTTGCGAAATAGCCCTATTTTGCAAAAAGACCGATGTGGCCAAAAGTGGCTAGACATGCACAATTGGCTACGACCCTCGAAGCCAAGAACTTAAGACTCACTAGGAAGACCGGACCCTATGTGGGCTGCCTACGTATTCCGCCTCGAAAGACGAGAATCAGGTATGCGTAGTTCAGGAAGATTGGATACGGGCGAGAACTAAAAAAATAACTAATTTGGAGAAAATACATTTTTTTTTGTTTTTTTTTTTTTTTGAAAAATGATGAGAAGTGCAAAATCTTTAGGATTTTTCATTTTCATTTTTTGGGTCTTTTTCTTAAAAAAATTGTGAAAGAAAAATATAACTGGGCCCTACTTGCTTCCGTTTTACACTTCACTCTCTTTTCTTTCTCATTTACCTTCAAGCATCATTAGTCCGTCAAATGACCCCTTTTACCCTTGAAAAATACAACATGTAGCACATAAGATGCATCGGGATGGTCTTTTATTTTTGGGTACACCTGTCGACGGACCCAACCCCTGTGTTGAGTCCCCAAAGTCAAATGCACGTGATGCAAACAAACGTTCCTACCAGGGATCCGGCATAAGGCTGTGTTATTCTAGGTTTAAAAACCTGGGGTATGTTCTAGATATGGCTTACCCAAGCGGACAGCTCGAGCCGAGGTGGGGGCAATGTATCGGGAGCACGAAAGTCTACCCTACCTAGTTGCTGATCCAGTCTCGTTCTATTTGGTATGACTTCTAACAGAAAAGTTGGCCACGCGTACGTTGCACCATATTTTTAGAAGACTCAGAAGGGAGGCGTAAGAAGACATTTTTAATACAATTCAAATAATATCAAAACGGTAAATGAACGGCAATTAACACATTAGACCCACAAACACAGTAATATCAACAATAAATAAAGCCAAGCATAGATCATATTACAAGCTCGAATTCTGAACCCTGAACCAGAGATTTTGGGTTCTTGTTCCCAGCAAAGTCGCCAGAGCTGTCACACCTCATTTTTCCCGAGGGGGATGTGGAGTTTTTTCAATTAAGTGACATTAATCGAAATGAGATTATTTAATTAATTCAGAGTTTCCACTTGGGATAATTTATGGTGTCCCAAGTCACCGATTATTTTAAATTCCAAGTCGAGAAAATTTGACTTTATTTATGGTCTGCTAACACAGAAGACCGGGTAAGGAATTCTGTTAACCCGGGAGAAGGTCTTAGGCATTCTCAGATTCCGTGATTTTAGCACGGTCGCTTTAATCGTACCTGGCTCAATTAAATTATCTAATTATTTATTTAAGAACCTATTTACATTTTTACCTTTTATCGCTTTTAATCACTTGATTATTCGTAATTAAGAAATTATCTTAAAACGAGTCACGCGTACGTGTACTCATTTTGTTTGGTGTGTCAAAGTTATGTCACGCATACGTGTACACAATTTATAACACTTTATTATACGAAGCTTGCTTTGTCAAAGTTGCGCGAGCGCATACCTTGCTTTTAATTTGGAAATCGTAATTTTGTCACACGAACGTATACATAATCACGATGATTTGATTAAATAAAAGCATGCCTGAAGCTACTAACGTGTTTATGAATATTATAAAATTATTTACAGACTAATACAAGAGGGCAACTATATGATATTAACGGGCCTAGCATGCTCCTAGAGGTTCAATTAATTAAAAGAGCAATAAAAATATTCCAATTCACTTTTAACTTTCAATCCAATCCCATGGCCAAATACTTTTCAATATCAGTTTCTTTCAAAGTGAACACTTGATTAAGCATGAATTTAAACGACAATAGATATTTTGTGTAGATTAATGCACTACTGAACATTCAAATTAATCCCTTAATAAATAATCGTAACAGGCAACTAAAATTCATCCTAGCCAATAAATCGTCCAAACACAGAATAAACCAACCAACAAGGCAAAGGGAGTAAACAAAGACTAAAACACAGCCAAAACAGGGGAATGAAGCATTAACTCAAACATTCAACAAAATTAGAAAAACAACACAATAATAAAATAATGAAAGCATAATATTAAGCAAAAATAGTAGGAGAAAGGAAGAAATAGACCACAAATGAATCTAACTTTGATAGTTCTGAAACTTAACAATGGATGGAACCTCGGACGGAACTCGAACCGAAAACCGGTGGAGGGTACCTCGACATGTGAATGAAACGGAGACCTCGGACAGTGACCTCCGACGACCTCGAAGTATTCAAATCGAATGAGTTGGATTATAATTTCGGGCTGATTTTCACACTGATTTGGGGGTAGTTTCAGGACGTTTTTTGGAGGTGATTAGCGGCTGGATTTTGGCCCTTTCTTCAGCTCATTTTGGCCTGATTTTTGGGACAAATTTCAGGGCGTTTTGGAGCTGGGTTTACTGCTGATTTTCATGGCTTTTGGAGTTAAAAGTGGTGTTCTGCTGGGATTTTGGACTGGTTTGTTCAGCAATTTCACAGCTAGTTTATGTTTTTTTTGGGAGTATTAATGGATGCTCTAATGGAGGAGAAACAGTGGTGTTATTGATGGTGTTAACAGAGTTTTCGGGGTTACACGGTTATGGTTTTAAGGAAGAAAACGGTGGTTTATGAATTTGGTTCATGGCTTTTTTCCCGTTCTCTGCTCTATCTTCCTGTCACCTACTGTTTTTTGTGACCTATTCTCCCCTCTGTTTTTGTTGTCCTCACAAAAATAAAAAAGAGAGGCCCCCTCCTGTTTTCCCCAATTTTTATTCGTTCCTTCCCCCCTCTAATTGTGTTAAGTCTTCCAATTTATAATATAACATAGGAAATTTATTGGTGGAAGAGATAAGGATTAGGAGTGTGATTGTCTAGGGTAGGCGTTATTCGTAGGAAATTACTAGGAAAGTGCATGTGAGTTAGTTATCAGATGATAAGAGAGAATCTTTTGCCATGTGACAATTTTCCATTGGCACTTTTTCTCTTTTCTTGATAATTACTAAAAAAATCTACTCCTACTAAATAAGTAAATAAAAGCAAGGTAAAACTACTACACTCATATTTATTTCTCTAAACCTCTCACTTAAAATTAAACTAAGCTAAATAAAATTATATCCTTTTTTTTTGTTGAAACTTTTCTTTCTTTGTAAAATGAAAATAAAACTAAAATACTAAAAGTATGTAACTCTTTTTTGTAATTTTCAATTTATCTAAAATAAACCTATAAAAAGGTGAAATAAAACTAAAATATTAAAATTAAACTTCAAATCTATTTAAATACTAAAAAGTGAGTGGAAAAATCAAATATGGTCAAAAATTAGGTGCTCACAATAGTCGAGTGAGGATTTGCTCGAACTCGAAGTAAAGTTAGCCCTTAGGCTTTATAGATAGTCCCCGAGTGAGAGTTTGCTCGAACTCGGGTTAAGATAGCCCTTGGGCTTTTATGATCGAGTGAGGACTTGCTCGAACTCGAAGTGAAGTTAGCCCTTAGGCTTTATAGTCGAGTGAAGATTTGCTCGAACTCGAAATAAAGTTAGCCCTTAGGCTTTATAGGTAGTCTCCGAGTGAGAGTTTGCTCGAACTCGGGTTAAGATAGCCCTTGGGCTTTTATGATCGAGTGAGGACTTGCTCGAACTCGAAATGAAGTTAGCCCTTAGGCTTTATAGTCGAGTGAGGATTCACTCGAACTTGAAGTAAAGTTAGCCCTTAGGCTTTATAGATAGTCCCCGAGTGAGAGTTTGCTCGAACTCAGGTTAAGATAGCCCTTGGGCTTTTATGATCGAGTGAGGACTTGCTCGAACTCGAAGTGAAGTTAGCCCTTAGGCTTTATAGTCGAGGGAGGATTTGCTCGAACTCGAAGTAAAGTTATCCCTTGGGCTTTATAGTCGAGTGAGGATTTGCTCGAACTCGAAGTAAAGTTAGCCCTTAGGCTTTATAGATAGTCCCCGGTTGAGAGTTTGTTCGCACTCAGGTTAAGATAGCACTTGGGATTTATGATCAAGTGAGGGCTTGCCCGAACTCAAAGTAGACGTAGCCCTTAGGACTTTGTATTTGTTACGGATTTTGGACGTCTCCGATCCGCGTTAATTTGGTCGTAGCCTCTTTAGTTCGGAACTTGCCCTTTGGGTTTATTTCTGCTTTACTTCGAGCTTGTTCGAAGTGTCAATCCCCGAGTGGGGTGGCCGTGGCCTGTTAAATCGAGGGTTGCTTTAAGGTCTTATGGTCTCGAAATTTTAGTAGTTTGATTTCGTTGGTTTCTCGTACGGCAGTCCTCAAGCGTGGGGTTAGTTGTTTGAACTTCCATCATGATCGGCCCTTAAGCATGTTTACGCAACAGATCAAGAGTATGAAATAGGAAGTTTTTCTAAAGGCATGAAATATCGGCAAGGAAAAATACTTCTCTCAATAGATGATTATACATGCGCGCATGTTTGATGTTTAGAGCTCGATTAACCTATATGGGCACGGTTCATCTGACAGTTTGACCCTTACAATATTTTCCTATCGAGACTCTACCGTCATGAAGTAACTTCTTTGCAACAAAGTAGAAATTCGAGGATAATGCCCCCCAGTACTTGAGGCTTATTGTAGGGAACCTCGGATACTATTGAATTGCTCTAAGTTATCACGAACAATGTGTCACGACCCAAAATCCCTCCAAAGGAGTCGTGATGGCACCTAGTCTCTAAACTAGGTAAGCCTAACCTTTTCTGAAACTCACCCAAGCCCTCGGGGCTCCAAACCAAACATGCACGCAAGTCTAAAAACATCATACGGACTTGATTGTGCGATCAAATCATCAAAATAACATCAAAAACTATGAATTTAACCTCAAAACTCATGATTTTCTAAATTTTCAACCGGACGTCCAAATCACGTCAAATCAATTTCGATTCTCACTAAATTTCACAGATAGGACTTAAATATCATAACAAACTTGTACCAGGCTCCGAAACCAAAATACGGGCCCGATACCAACAATTTCAAACATTAATTCATTTATTTATTTCCTTTTAAAACCAGCACAACAATTTCTTTAAAAATTATTTTCTAAGGCTAGGGACCTCGGACAATGGTTGCTTCATTAAAAAACTTACTGGAAAAACCCACTTGGGACAAAAATCGGTCTAAGGGAAAAAAAGTGCAACGCGTGCTTTAAGATCCAAAGCTTCGTGTCAATCCTTGCCGATAGCCTACAAGTGTTAGTCGAAAAAATAGAAAGAATTGGAATGTGGTCGTACATTTATTTGGATTTTGGATCTTTAACGTGATCTTCCTCATCACCAAGTCCCCATGAATTTTGACCTCGATCATTTCTCCTCTCATTTTGTGGGAAGCTTCACCTAGAGCCGCTGCCTCTTGGGTCTCCATTGTACGGTTGATATCAATCTCTATTCGACCTTAGCTCTCGATCGAAGTCCCTTTTGATCCTATCCATGGGCTTGCTTGGGTAAACGGACCCCAAATGAGTCCCAAGTTGATCGTACTCGACCCTGATCTTCGACTGATATCGATTATGTACGTCGGCCCAAGTGACCGTCGGGTACTCGATTAAACTTTGCTTCAACTGCAGTGAAGCTATGGAACTCCGAGTGTTTAGACCTTGGATGAAAGCTTGAACAGCCTAGTCATCGGTGACCAGAGGCAAATCCATTTTCTCCGCTTGGAACCGAGATACGAATTCCCTGAGCATCTCGTTATTTTTCTGCCTTACCTTGAAAAGGTCCGACTTCCTCGCTGTAATTTTAATGGCTCCGACGTGTGCCTTTACAAAAGAATCAGCAAGCATAGCAAACGAATCAATAGAATTAGGGCGTAAGTTATGATACCATATTAAGGCACCCTTCGATAGAGTCTCCCCGAACTTTTTCAACGGTACGGATTCAATTTCGTCATCTTCCAAGTCATTTCCTTTGATGGCGTACGTATACGAGGTGACGTGTTCATTCGGATCGGTCGTGCCGTTATACTTTGGGATCTCGGGCATACGGAACTTCTTGGGGATTGGCTTCAGAGCCATACCAGGGGGAATGGTCTTTGGATGAACTTTTTAGGATCTAGTCCTTCCAATATCGGTGGTGCCCCCGGAATTTGATCAACTCAGGAGTTGTGTGCTTCTACCCTTTTGTCGTTTTCCTCAATCTTCTTCTCTTCCGATTCAATTCGTTTGGTGAGGTCCTCGAGCATCTTCATTATTGTGGCGTCAGTCCCCGATTTACTGGTATTCGACCTTTCTGGTACTGGCTCGGCCCGGCGGGCGGCCTCCGGTTCAACCCCGCTCGGCGTTCGATGCTGATTTTGTAGTTGTGCAATAGCGGCTTGTTGAGCCTTTAGCATCTCAAATATCATTTGGAAACTGACTTCTCCATCTCCTCCGCCCTGTGAACCTTGACCACTAGATCAGCCTTCTCTGCGTATACTCCTTTCGGGGTCCGCACCCAGGTTCGTGTTTAGAGCAATGTGTGAACTTACGTCGACTGGGTTGCCCTCGAGATCATCTTGTGGAACCTCGACCCCTGGAGCGATTACATTGTCATTTTCTCCGCGGAATCCGAGGCCATTATCTCCATGTGTGGGTGCTGTTTGTGAGTTTGACATATTTTATCCTGAAAACAAAAATACTTAGCAAGAACAAGCATAAAATAGTGTGTGTTATCAGAATCAGTATTGAATAGTCACTATTATCCTTAGCCCTACAGTGGACGCCAAACTGTTTACCCTAAAAATCAGATAACAATTAAATTTATAATGTAATTTTAAGGATATGTGATTTCACCCAATACCAATTGATAAGTAAGAAAATAAGAGGTAGAATTTAACTGTAAATAACCCAAACCAGTATGCAAACAAAGCTTCAGCCTTAAATTAAGGTACCCTCGAGGTGATAAAGTATGAGAACAGCAAAGATTGGATAAATTGTGAATAAGAATACGGGTCAGAAAAGGAGAGCTATATTGCTTATGTTTCAGTGAATAATCCTCCTACAAATGATTGGAACTCCTCTTTGTATAGTAGAGGAAACCTAATTATTGTATGTCTCTAATTATAGAAGGAAATCGTATAAACAGCTAATTAACCGCTTCTGATTTGGTCTGTTCCGAGATTCACGCCACGATCCTCGACCAATCACGGATATCTCACTCTTTTCGTTACTAATCTATCCCCGATGTTACTCGAAGTCTATCTCCCCTGGCTTCGATTGATACCAACCTCGATCTCGAAAGAGACTTCGATCTCGAATTCGATGCCTTAGCTCTTCGATGCGACGTCCTTGTTTCAACCAAATAGTAAAATCGGGTAGCCCCGATTTCTACCGTATACAGACATAAAGCCATCCATTCCTTATCGTCTTGCTCCCTCCGAATTTTCTCTAGTTCCTCTTCATTATCATCATCTAGCAAATCACCTAGATAGAGATCTTTCAAATCGCTAATATCCCAACTCTCCATTTAACTGAAAATAAAAACTTCGAACACAAATTAATAATTTAAAAATATAACATTTTATATCAGATCCACAAGCAGATACAAGAGAAGTTTGGCACTGAGTGCTAATAGTGTATCACTTCTGTACTCATTCTTGAACATTTTGAAGTGATAATAAACTAAAAGTGATCAAGTTGACAGGTGGAATCACACAAAAAATATTCTATCAATACCAAACTGATTCCATCACACAAAAAAGATTCAATCACTCAAAAAAGAAAAAAAAAATATTCCATCAATACAAACTGATTCCTATGGCATCACATTCTTATTGTTCTGATGTGTCATTCCCAGCAAGGTGGAATCACACATTACATTCTAATAAACACAAACCAAAAGATTCCAGTGGCATCACATTCTTACTGTTCTAATAAAAACAAACCAAAAGATTCCAGTGGCATCACAACCACAATGTTCAAACATAAATTAATAAAAATATTTAAGCACAACGACACATCAACCACTTTTCATAAGGTACATCTCATAGTTAAACTCCGGCTAAGACTTCTTAGCTTTATTGGTAGGCACCTCAAAAATATTTGTCGCATGTCTTTCTTAAGAAACGTATTTATAGAATAGTCGTAAATTCCACTCCTATCAATAATATCAGGAATCTTTTCCAAAATGTCAATACACTTCTCGATAGTGAATTCAACTTCTGCAAGAGATGCAACAGTGCTTTTGCTAGACATAAACTCTACCAGATAGTGTATTTTCTCTTTCATTGATGTTGCACCAAATCTTTTCTTACTCTTTTTTACTTGATTGCTAGTGCCAATACTATAAATTGATTTTCGTCTTCTTAGTGATGGCTCAGGGAACATAATAGAATCCACATTTTGTAAATCATCACTTTCATCACTCCTTTCAACATTAAGACAAGTGTTCTCTGTCACAACCATCAATATCATTTATTCCTTCTTTCTTGAAGTCTAATCCAATACCAAACATTTGTTCTTGATTAGTTGCACGTGCTCTTTCTCCCGTAGCAACAACATCTACAAATAGAGCGTCGTAGCAAAACCATATGAGCGATTTGTTCCTAAATTTTTTATACCGAGCATTCTACTAAAAATTCAAAACCACTTTAAGATAATAGATAAATTTGACTATGAAAAAATAAATGAACGACACGTAAGAAATATGAGAGATGTACCTTAATTTTTTGCTCCTACCAATCATCATCTGTCATATGCATTTTTGTGGCATCCCATCCTAAACCTGTCTCTCCCCTCATCATCTGCTTTGTCACGACCCAAAATTCACTAAGAGCCGTGATGGCGCAGGACACCACTGTCAGGCAAGCCAACACCATTTAACTAGTAAATTCTCGTTTTAATATTTTCAAAATAATTTCCGCTAAACATTAACAATGAATAATAAACTTCACTGAATAAATAATGATATTTTTATAAAATTTATTTACTAAATAATCCCAAAATCATCCCAGAACCCGGTGTTACAAGTGCATGAGCAATTACTAGGAAATCTAATAAAGTACAATAGCTGTCCGAAATACAAACTTGGACAGAAACTAATTATAATACATTGAAAGAGACTCTACTGGCTGCGGGTCGTCTCGAGAGATGCAGCTCACCTAAGTCTATGTATCATCCATGCTGCTACGTCCATTAGGCCACTAGGGTTACATGTGCCTGTGCAACAAAAATGCACAGAAAGTGTAGCATGAGTACAAAAACATCGTGTACTCACTAAGTATCCCGTCTAATCTCGAAGAAGTAGAGATGAGAGGTCGACCTCGACACTTACTAGTGGTCCAATAATAATATACCAACAATATAGTAAATCGAGGATTTTCATACAAATGGTTGTAACTCAATAGCATGAGGCAAATAAACAATTCTTTCTTTTATAGGATATTCCCAAATTTATTTTCATCATTTATACATTAATCTCAGGCCAGGGAGGACAAACATCAACACTTATTTCAAGGAAAGCAATACAAGCATGCGCAAATCATGCCAAGGTCGTACGACCCGTTCCAATAATATTTAAATTATGCACTGCCAGAGGGTCGAATGGCGCGAACCATAGATGCATCTATTACCCCACTCGCGAATCATACATGCAACGCGGTCAAATATGAATAAATAATCACCCTGCTCGCGAATCATACATGTGACGCAGGTACACATAGAAATACACATTCAAACAGTCAATCAAGACTTCATCAAGGGAACAATTATTCAAGGAGGTGTAAATTTCTCTTTTACAAGTTAAGAAAATAAAGTTTAACTCTTTTAGAAAATCATTTGCCTCTTCAATATGATTTAAGAAATTTAAACTATCAATAAGATTACATTTATTACAAGTAAGCATGCTTTTGGGTCCTAGACTACCCGGACATAAGCATAATAGTAGCTACGCACGGACTCTCGTCACCTCGTGCGTACGTAGCCCCCACAAATAGTAGCACATATCCAATTAATTCACCTATGGGGACAATTCCCTCTTACAAGGTTAGAAAGGAGACTCACCTCGCTCCGAAGTTCCATAACCGGCATTCCACGCCCTTCCGAAGACTCAAATTGATGCACAACGTTCCAAAACTAGCCAATATGTAAAACCATTAATATACGCTTAATTACTCCTAATGATCCAATTTATAACAATTCCTAACTCCGATCGAAAAGTTGACAAAAATGCCCTCGGGCCCACGTGCCCGGATTCCGAAATTTTTCGAAGATAAAGTTTACCCATAACCTCACGAACTCAAATATATAATTTACTCTCAATTTCATACCCAAAATCGTGGTCAAAATCCAAGAATACGAATTTTCTAGGTTTTCCTCAAAATCCCAAATTCCTACAAATTTCCATGTCCAAATCCGTATATAATCATGTATTTAACTCAAAACTAGCATAAATTACTTACCTCATGCTTGGTGGTGAAAATGGCACCTCAAAGTTGCTCCAAAATCGGCTCCAATGGAAGAAATGGGGTTGAAATGAACCCAACCCCCAATTTAAAAGAACCTCACTGCCTCCAGCATTTCCGCACCTGCGGTCACTTAACCGCTTCTGCGGTTCCGCAGGTGCGACCTACAATCCGCTTCTGCGGTCCTCCTCCAAGCCCTCAACTTCCGCATCTGCGCTTCTCCTTCCGCAGGTGTCGCCCGCATCTGCGGCAAAATGACCGAATCTGCGAACCCAACCTAGCCGGTCCAGTTCCGCTTCTACGACACAAAGGCCGCTTCTGCGGCTCCGCACCTGCGGCCTCAAACTCGCAGGTGCAGTTACACCAGATATCGGCTGCCTCGGTTCTTCTTTAAATTCTAAATTTTGATTCGTTAACCATCCGGAATCCACCCGAGGCTCCCGGGACCCCGTCCAATCACATTAACCAGTCTCATAACACCTTACGAACTTGCTCGAGTCCTCAAATCACATCAAACAACATCGAAATCATGAATCGCACCCCAATTCAAGCTTAATGAACTTTAGAACTTCAAACTTCTACATTCAATGCCGAAACCTGTCAAATCACGTCCGATTGGCCTGAAATTTTGCACACAAGTCATATTCGACATTACGGACCTACTCCAACTTCCGGAATTGGATTCCGACCCCGATATCAAAAAGTCCACTTCCGGTCAAACTCCTAAAAAACCTTCAAATTTTTATCTTTAGCCAAATGGCTCCAAAATGACCCATGGACCTTCCGAATTCACTTCCGATCTCGCTCCCAACACCAGAATTACCATACGGAGCTATTCTTAGACTCGGAATCCCAAATGGACATTGATAACACTGAAATGTACTTCAACCCAAACTTATAAAATTCTTCCAAAAATGCTAACTTCCACAATAGGTGCCAAAACGTTCCCGGGTCTTCTAAAACCCGATCCGGACATACGCCCAAGTCCGAAATCATCATACGAACCTGCTGGAACCTTTGAATCCCGATTTCGAGGTCGTTTACTCAAAAATTCAATCTTAGTCAATTCTTTCAACTTAAAGCTTCCGAAATGAGAATTCTCTTTCCAAATCAACTCTGAACTTCCCGAAATTCAATTTCGACCATGCGTACAAGTCATAATACCTGAAGTGAAGCTGCTCTGACCTCAAACTGCTGAACAACGCGCTAGAGATCAAAATGACCGGTCGGGTCGTTACACCAAAAATATAAGTTTCATCCAAACCCGACTGCAAAACATGGTTCAAATCTCTATCCTTTCTTTTTTTGAAAAGTTTTGCCAAAATCCTCAATTTCTCTCTCTTAGATTTACCAATCAAATGCCAAATTCAAGAATAGAATCATGAATAATAATCAAATTTGAGTTAAGAACACTTACCCAATCCAAGTGGGTGAATATCGCCTCAATCCGAGCTCCCAATCTCAAAATATGATAAAATAAGCTCAAAGTCCCATAAATAACAACATAAACGTCTGCCCTGCAATACCTTTCGCAAACACGGCATGTGCCTCACGTTAGCGAAGCACAAAAATCGACTGCCTCAAAATATATCTTCGCGTTTACGTGCACCACTTCGCGAATGCGAAGAAGAACCAACCTGCCCCTATGCGAACGCAACCTGAAATGCATAGCCCAATGACCCCTAGCTCCCAACTGCTCCGTGAATGCGGACCCTAAATGCGAACGCGAAGAAGGACAATTCCCAACTCAAAATTACACTCCGCGAATGCGACACTAACCCCGCAATCGCAGTGAAGACCTGCCACCAGCAAAATCTGCAACTTTTCAAAATGCTCTAACTAGTCCGAAACCTACCCGAGTCCCTTAATACCCCATCTAATCATATCAACAAATTCATAAACACTACCCGAACCTATCCAAAGCCTCCAAACACATATAGTAACATCACATCAACGAATCAAATGCCAAAATGCAAATCTCTCAAGTTCAACAACATTTAAACTTCAAACCAAGCGTCCGATTCAAGCCTAACCAACTCGGGATGAACCCACATTTTGCACACAAACCCCAAATGACAAAACACATCTATTCAAACTTCCAGAACCACAATCCGAACCCGATAACTTCAAGGTTAACTCCGAATCAAACCTATGAACTTCTAAACCTTCAAATTTCCAATTTTTGCCTAAAAGAACCAAATCAACCTAGGAACCTCCAAATCTAAATCCGAATATACGCTTAAGTCCAAAATTACCATACAAACCTGTTGAAACCATCAAAACACCATTTCAGAGTCATTTATACAAAAGTCAAATCTCGGTCAACTCTTATAACTCAAGCTTCCAACCTTGGAACTAATTGTTCCAATTTATTCTAAAACCTTCCCGAACCTAAACCAACTATCCCCGCAAGTCACAGAACAACAAATATAAAATACGGGGAGCATCAAATGGGATAACGAGGCTCAAATACACAAAATGGCCGGCTAGATCGTTACAATTTGTTCACACTATTTCTCTTTGATTTCCCCTATTCTCATTTTATAGCCTTCTAAGATGTTGCTTATGGTATGCTTTCATATAATTTTTCAACGTCACATATTTTATTTCTTTTTTTTTTTTATTCTTAGTTGTTAAATATAATTTTATATTTTATTAGTAACTTTATTTTCTATTCATTAGTATGCATATTTATTATGAAAAATGCATATTTATTAAGAAAACATACCAAATAAGATATTTTATTTTTTAATAAATATTCAAAATAAAAAAATATTTTCTAAGCTCATATATGACTTTCTTTTATTCACATAAGTTTGTAAGCAATTAATATTTGTTTGGAAGACAGAGTATTATTTTTGATATTATTTACTAATTTATAATTATTAAATATATTTTTACAGGAAAAAAATTTACTTTAGATACCTCAAATAAATTAATATTTTATATTTAGAATTTACATATATGCTTGTTACACAGTAAAATTATCTACATGTTAATTCGAAAGTTTATTTAACTTTGTAATTATACTTGTCCAGCCAAATAAAACAGTATAATTATATTATAATTAAGTTCTGGTACATCAATATATTATTTTAATTATTATAATATGTAATTACTATCCTTATAATTTTTACGAGTCATGTAAGCAAGCCAGCTGTGGGATTTAGAGCCCGTTTGACTTAGCTGATTTAGAGTAGCTGATAAGCTACAGGTGCTGAGAAGCATTTTTAAGTGCTGAAGCTGATTTAAACAATAAGCAGTTACGTGTTTGGATAAAAGTGCTGAAATTAATAATATGCAGCTCAAGAACTGGGTACAAGAAGAGTTTTGTTTTAAAAAGAAGTATTTTAGGGATAGAATAGTAAATATTTTGGCCAAACTTAAACGGCTTATAAGCTGAAATTTGATAATTTGGGGGAGACCAACTTATGGCTTTTGGCTTATTTTTGGCTTATAAGCACCTAACTTATAAGCACTTTTAATTTTACCAAACGCGTAAATAAGCCAAAAAGTGCTTATAAGCCAGTTTGACCAGCTTATAAGCTTAGCCAAACACCCTCTTAGTCTTTTGTAAAGGTTAGGCAGATTTTCCACTTCCTTTATCCATCTCTCTTTGATCGTATTCTCCCTAATTTGTATATTTATACTAAATCATATTAATTATTATAATAAAATTATAAATTAATATAAAATATATTAATTAAGTTTTAATTTAGTAAAGAGTATCTATATTATATTAAAAGCACGAAGGCCTTTAGCGAAATATCGTTCGCCTTTTTTACCCTTTTAAAAATAGAGTTTACACTAGACAAAATAGTTATTTAATTATCTCCCTAAAATTTAGGACCTTTAAGTCAATAAAATTTGACTATTAAATATATTTCCTTATTTGAATTATGTAAGAATCTCTAATATTTTAGAATTTAAAAACAACAATTATACTTTGATTTAATTTTCCAGCAAAACTACATCCAAGTAACCATATTCTATTTACCAACCACCATACCTTTTAAGTTAAGATAATTACTTTTGTTGTCTAAATAAAGATTATATTGTTTCTCTTTTAATTTTTATACAAAATTGGAAAGAACGAATTCTATGTACCTAGGTTACAATTTCTTTTTCATTACCATGTAAAAAATAGACTTATAAATATTAAAGAAAAAATTTAGAACAAAACTCAACCCAAGAAAAAACTCAGAACATATTTTTAAACTCTTAATTCTTCAGTTATAAAAAAAGTAGCTTTAATTTATTTCCTATATAAAATATTTATTTTAGAATCTTGACCAATTAAATCAGATTTATTTATTATTCTTCATGGAAATGAAAAACTGATTGTACTTATAATCTATAGTCATAATACAAATTGTTTATTTAACCATCCTCTAAATTAGAAAAATCAATCTTTAAATATGTAATTCACTAACATATACATATATTTTTTTATATCGAGCAAGTTTTTAAACTTCTAATCTCTTTTGTTATAAAAAGTAGCTTAGCTTCATTTTTCTCCATCGTTTGTTTTAGAATCGTGATGATCAATCAATTGTCAAAAAGTTACCATTAATTTTAAAGCTTCATTAGGAATGCACTAGATCTCTTTTTCAAAACTTTAAATTATTGTTCAATTTTTCAAGCTTTTAAATTATTAAGAAAAATAATAACTATTTAATAATATGATTGGATAAAGATTTAGAATTTTTTTTAAAGAACAACTTCCTCAATACCTACTAATTCAGTAACTAGAGTTTTACAAAAAATGCATTATTTAAAAGATTAGAATTTCAAAAAATATATATTTGGGAATACAACAACGCATCTACGGGATAAATAATTAGGTAAAATATTTATATTTTGTACTTAAAGTTTATAATATTTTGATGAAATAATCATTATACAAATTCTGATAGAAATAAATACTTATAGCCTGTTTGGCCAAGCATCTTTCTAGCCATTTTTTTTTTTTGTAAAAGCATTTTAAGTTAAGGTGTGTGGCTAACTTTTTAGAAGGAAAAAGTATTTTTGAGTAGGAGCAGAAGAATAATTTGAGAAGTAGAAAAAATAGCTTTTCCCTAAAAGTATTTTTTCGAAAAATATTTTTGAGAAAAATACACTTAAAACACTTTCTAAAAGCTTAGTCAAACACTAATTACTGCTCAAACGTGCTTTTAAAATTAATTAACCAAACACAAGTTACTTTTCACCAAAAGAACTTTTAAAAAAGTACTTTTGCGAAAAATACCTGTCAAAATAAACTGATTTTAGATGTTTGGTTAAACAAGCTATTAGTGCCATTGGTCAATTGGTAGTCCAAATTTATATTACTTGTCTTCTAAAGAGATATTAGGCGAAATACAATAACATAACATATTTATATCTCATAATATCATAAAATATTTATAGTTACAAATATTATATAACTATTCAACTAAATTCATCATCTTTGCATGTTGAGAAGATATTTAAATTTAGCTATTGTTTCAATGTATGCACCAATTTATTATTTTGTATATATTTTATAGTGATTGATGCGAAAGACACGTGCAACACACGTACACTAAAACTAGTATATATGAATATATGCGCCATGTATTCATTGGAGAGTATAAACACGAGTACGGATAAATTTCTACCTTAATCTATTGTCATTCTTTAATTTAGTTAGTAGCAAGTTGCTTTCTTTTTTTATTTCATTAGCTTAAGTTAGGCAACACTAACGCGAGACCTCGAGAGAAAAGAGAGATGAAAAGCTCACAGATAAAAGCTTGATTTTTAATTTACGGAAATTAAAAAGTATTTTCCCTCAGAAACTATCAGAAAATTTCAAAGGTGACCCTTTTTGGCATTTCAAAAATTTGAGACCAAGGATTTTGAACTCAATTCTATTCTTTGAGTTACATGTAATTTTTATTTTATAAAAAATGTGACTTATGCCAAACCATCATTTTTTTGTTTAAGGGATGATTATAATAGCATCTAAGCTAAAATAGGTACATCATCAGGGGGGGTATATAGTATCCCCAAGGTTTTGTTCCATAGCGTTACTATTACATTCCAAAATGTTTCTTGGAAAAACAGTTCCTAGAATGTCTGCCCCAAAAAGCTTTATTTACAAACACCAGAGCAACTGCCAGCATAGTTGTTTTCTCAAAAAATTCCTTTTTAGCTCCTTCCTTTGCCAGTAGATCAGCTCCCATATGTTTCTCCATGTAGCTGTGCTTCACTACTGTTCCTCCCATAATTTGGATCAATGACCTGCATTCAGAGATAATAGAGTCATAAATATAATTACTCGTTTTAAGCATTCTTATTACCTCTGTGGAGTCAATGTTTATTTCTAGTAGTGTAAAGCCTCTTTGCTCTGCAATTTGCAGTCCGTGTAATAGCAAGAAGCTCAACTTGGGTATTAGTAGTGTGTGGTAGGCTTCTCATATAGCCTAGAATCCAATTGCCACTGGAGGTTCTGAAGACACCTCCTACCCCTCATTTTACTGGGTTTCCTAGTGCAGCCCCATCAATGTTGAGTTTGTAGTGGGGGAGGGGGGAGGGGGGAGGATAGCATAGAATTCTGTGGCCTTTGCTCTGACATTAAAGACTGAGACCTAGCCTATTTTATTTTGAAAGATTGTGATTCCTGGTTAACCATATGCCAGAGGCAGAATGGGAAAATGGCTTCCCAAGACAAGTTAGTGTTGGAGGCTCTCTTCCTGAGGTTGGTCCAAGTGTTTGACCAAGAAAGACTTGTGAGAGTGTGGTTGTGTTGTGGGTTTATGGTAGTGCTTTTGGTAGTGAGGTTGCCAGAATAGAGCATTCAAAGAATATGTGCGGGGTTTTTTTAGTCATAGATGAGCAAAAACATCATAATGGGTTACAATTGACACAATCTTTCTGAAGAAAAGCACCTGTAGGAAGCCTTCCATGATACAGAAGCCACAAAAAGATCTTAATCTTGTTAGAATCTTTGAGTTTCCTGATCCAGTTGTAACTAGTGTTATCCCTATCTGTTGTGTGGATTGTTTTTGTGGTGAGGAAAGTATAGACTGATTTAGTGCTGAAGAGGCCATTGATTATTAGGCCCCGGACCATCTTGTCTTCCTTGATGCAGTTGCAGGGAATGAAGGTGGATGAAATCAGATTTCTGATTTCGGCAGGGATATGAAAAGAGATGGAGGAGGTATTGCATTCACCATTGTTGTAGGTGGTGACCACTTTGGTAGTTTGGTCGTTTAAGGTGAGTGTCCCCCCACCCAATAATGCTCCTAATGGAAGTATTATTGGGATCTAGGAATCATTGAGGAAACTAACTTTCTCACCTTTATTGACAACCCACATGGCCGCATGGTTGCAAGTATCCCAACCCTTGAGGATAAATTGCCATATAGTAGATTTGGCCTTTTTTGGGATGTGGCTCCAATTGCAATATTTTGCAATTAGAGTTTTTGCCCAGAGGGAGGATGGATTGTGGAAGAGCCTCCATGCTAAGCCAACATGAATAGCTCTGTTTTTATTACAGCTTTTTGTAGCCTTAGACCTACTCTTAGACTTGGTGACACTGTCCCAACCTATAAGGTGCATCTTATTTTTGATAGGGTGGTGCCCCAAATTTTCTTTGAATTTAATCAAACCATCATAGGTCACAAGGCAAATAGCTAAAAACGGTGCATTATTATTATTACACATACCGCCAAAATAAGGCAAAAGCAAAGAAAAAGAACAACAAATACTGACCATTTAATTATTATGGCTGATAGAGTGTATATATGTTGTGAAATTAAGCAAATATCCTTTTTCTTTTTTGTTGTTGTTTTGGCTGATCGCATACAATTGTTGAAACTATTAGAGCATGTTTGGAAAGCCACTTTGGAAACAGATTTGGGTGTAATTACACAATTTCGGCATATTTGTTTGGCCAAGTAATTACTTGGTCAGCATGGAATTGGGTGTAATTGGAGGGGTGTAATTACACTCTCCAATTCTCAAGGGGGAGGTGAGAATTGGTGGTAATTATACTGTGTAATTACAAGGTTATTTTTTAGTTTCTTTTCTTTTTCTTTTTATTTTAATTTATTTTCTTTATAACTTTTATTTCTATTATTTTAATTTTTTAATTTTATTTTTACTTTTTAATTTCTTTTGAAACTTAAAAATATATTTTTCTTTGAAAATTATTTATCTTTTATTTCTCTATCTTTACTTCTTGTGATTCCATGTAATTGCTTATATTTTATTTATTATTTATTTTATTATTTTATTTTTGAAACTACACCTCCTAATATTAGAAATAAGGAGTCATCAACAAATTTGACATATAATGAGTAATGCAATTAAAGTGGAATTTCGTTGTTGAATGTGGTTATAAACTTATCATGTTTCCTAATCTTAAGTTGCTGTGGAACTTACTATTATTATGTTGGAATTTGACACATGTTAAACTTTTTTTTTTGAATTTTAAAATCGTGTTATATTCATGGTTCCAATTTACTTGTTTTAGTAGTATTGACTCACATTGCATGTTGTTCTTTTTTTATAGTTAGAATTGATGGATTAGTTTTGTGAAACATTTGAATAATGTTATGACATTATATTTATAAATATTAACTTATTTTATCAAACATGAATTCTATGATGTCTTACAAAACGTATATTTTTAATTTTTGTAAGTATCTAAACTAAATATTACTCCCTCCGGTCCAAAATAAGTGATTTTTTGACCTTTTTCTTGTGGTCCAAAATAAGTGATTTTTCCAGATTTCAAGAATGAAATAATTATTTTTTTCCTACATTGTCCTTGAAGTAAATGGTGTTGGAATATGTGTTAGGAGTGTTTATGTGAGATAGTAAAGGTTAATATGGTCAATTCCATTGCTAATTAATGCTAAAAGGTGAATTTCTTAATTTGTGTGAAAACATCCAAAAAATCACTTATTTTGGACCGGAGGGAGTATTAATTTTTCAAAATATATAAATTATTTTTACAATATTAGTTATAAATATATGATTACTAATTAATGTATATTCACTAAAAAATATACATCTTAAATACTAAATATAATATCATTTATACTTATAAAAATTTATAAGCATATATTTATTATATTAAATTTTAAGTTTTGATAATTACTTAATTTAAAATTTAATCTAACTATGTAATTACACTTGTGCAATACAACTGTATAATTACTAGACTGTGTAATTAATACCCTAATATTACACCAATTACAGGGCGACTTTCGAAACATACTCTTAATAAATCTTTAATTATTTCTTCAAAAAGTTTATATTTTGCAAGAAATTAGTATTTTTTTCCAGACAAAGATTTCCATTTGTAGCAAGCAAACACATCCTCCTGAGCCGATCTGATTTGAGCCGCTAACTTTTGGCAGTTTCCCTTGAAATATCTGCAAAGTGCAAACGGTTACTTGCTGCCACGTTTATTACAGGAAACAGCTTGAAGTGAAGAGTAGAGTAATAATTGAGTAGTAAAACGCTAACAGTTGAGGAGAGCAGAAAATGGGCAACTCTCAATCGTCTTCCACGAATCCGCGATTTGCTTTAGCAAAGAGGTGGCAGTTTCTCTATAACACTACAATTGGTTACCATTTTTGATCAATTTAAACTCTAAACGGATTTGATATTCTTTTGTAGAGCGTTCACCGAGAAGAAACTGGAAGACCTGAAATCGATGTTCGATTCACTAGCTGCACAATCTCAAAGCAATGGAAATTACATTTCTCCTTCTGTTTTCAAGGTGCTTCCTGTCAATTTTATGTGTCGTCTGTTAAATCTTTCAGTTTCTTTACAATTAAATCATGAATTGGGTATTTATGCTTGTATAGGGTTATATTGGAGTTGAAGGGCCGTTGGGTGATAGAATGTTCGATTTGGTCACTCAGAAACGTAAGGATCAAAAACTTACATTTGAAGACCTTGTGATTGCTAAAGTGAGTATTTTTCATCTTATCCTTTTTTCTTATTGCTTTTATGTGATACAAGTTTCTTTTTAGTTTGTCCTAACTTTACCCTTCATGCCATGACTTATTTGTACCTACTTGATATAAAATTCATTCTTTTACTAGGAGAGAGAAAAGGAAAAAGGCAGGCACCATATGAAAAGAACACATTTTCCTTCATATATCCATGACTTTTCGAGTACGAGATTAAGTGTATGATATGATCCACTTCATTATTGTAACATGTCACGGTTGTTGTAATAATAGGATGAACGACTTTCATAATTTGCCCTTCACTGTGAAAGAATTACAACATATTGGACATTATTGATTAATAATAACCTCAACGTTGTTACATCGTAATGGAAAAAAGTACATCTACAATATGAAAACTACATACGAATTTTTTCACATACGCTCGCAGAGTATATCTAGTTCCATGTCCTGATGAAAAAGAGGGTTAGTTTGATGATCAGAGTAACAAATTATCAAATGCGATGAATCCTTTATCATCATGGTAATGTTCTCTCCTTAGCACACACTACATTGGCATTAAGGAGTATAAGCAAGAATTTTCATATCATGCACGGGTGTGAGTAAAGAAATTAGTTCCATCATAATGCGTGGATATGATGCTAGATAAGAAAGGATTCCCCATCATACTGGATGAATAGATAATATATGTTAGTCCAAGATAGTCAATTTCAAATTGGTAGTGGTATATGGCTAATTGACATGGAAGTCAAAGAATCTTTTTTGTTAGGTACGTTGAAGGAAATAAAATTAATGAGAAGTAAATGAAATTAATGTCTACCTTAAAGAGGAGAAGAACTAATATTGCGTGTCTATAAGAGACATGGTCTGAAGGAAGAACATTAGAGAGATTGACCAACAAGCTATAAGTTGTTGTATTGTGGCTTGTGGGATTGATAAAAGTAGGCACGCGATGGCAATAATGTTGAACTGGGACCTAAAATAAAGTTTTAGAAGTAAAGAGAGTTGGTGGTTGGTTTATCTTGTTATGATTAGCGAGGGAAAGAAAACAAAAATGTCATTAGTGCATAGGCTTCACAAATAGAATTTAAATGAGAAAACTAAAACTAAGGACCCGTTTGGCCATAGATTTTGCCAAAATATATTTGATTTTTTTGGCAAATACATGTTTGGCCATAGATTTTATCTACATTTTGGCACATTCCTAAAACCCAAAACCCAAAACCAGCTCACTATTGCATTTTTTAAAAATTGCCCCAAACTTTTGTATTTTATAAAAGAGCCCACCATTTATTATTTTGTAACAATGCTGCTTCGTCTTCTCGGTCATTTGATAATTTTATGTAGTTCATTATAAAAATGATAACTTTGTACCAAATTTATTTATGTCCAGGACTATGGTTTGCGACAATATAATGAATTATTGATAAAGGTGTTGTTGGGTATTTGTGATAGTTTTTAGAACTTGTGGGTATAAGTCATGTTTCATGTTTTTTCCAAAAAAAAGTGAAATATATTTTGAAAACTTATGTCCAAACACATTTTCATCTTCAAACCAAACTTCACCTAAATCAGATTTTCCAAAACAAATTTGGGAATCTATGGCCAAACGCTAGCTAAATTTTGAGAAGATATGGATCCGTTGGTACAAGGAATTCTAGGTGACTGACAAATGTTTATCAGAGGAGATTGGAATGGATATGTGGGTAGATATGTGACAAGGCTTGCCGAGTGCATAACAAGTATTATGGTACAGGCGATGGAGAAGGAAAGCTTTTAGAGTTTGCGTTAGCTTATTATCCAGTTTTAGGCTTTTAGTAATTTAAGGAAAGAGAGAAGAACAATTGATATTGAAGAGGAGGCAACCATAGCCAAATAAACTTTATTCTTACTAAAAGAAGCGACAATCCATGTTTAAGCACGGCAAGGTTATCTTATAAATAAATAAAGAAGGACGGCAAGGTTATACCTTGAGAACACCTAAACCATCCAAAATAGTCCGGTGATCCTGCATATAAAAAAAAAGAATGGAGCAACGAAGGAGAAGAGTAATTTGGAACCAGATTTTAATGATGAGCACTAGAAGACTCAAAACCACAAAATATTCAAGAACAAACTATTGGAAGATGGAGAATGGGACTTAAAAGTTGAAGCAATACCTACAGAAGGAACTGCAAGGTACATGTTTACTGCATTTGAGCGCAAATTCCATTTTTATTAAGACTGCATTCCAAGCTAGCTCGGATATAAGCCCCAAAAAAATGCAAAATCATAAACAGGGAAGAGATGTAGAGACTGTCTCCATGAATGAAGTGCCATAGGCAGCTCTAACTGCAGTCCCTATACTCAGGGTAGTTTTTGCTGAAGCATGATTTACCTACGTTGGTAGGATGCACTGGATAAGCTTAATGGCTGAGCTAATTTAGGGCCGAGCTAAATGGGATGAGATGTTTTAGCACAAGACTTAAGACTTAATCAACTTCCAGTGTTTCTGCTTTCTTGTGTCCGTCATACCCCTAAAACGACCAGAATAACCCTCTACAGTGTTATCTTTTACTTCTAAAATTTGAGGTCTCTCTAGAATTTCACGCCTTCTCCTTGTGTGCCATTTCAAGTTTTCTACCAGCATATTGATGTTCTCTTCCTGGACATCTAGAGTGAAGAACATAGATGTAGAGAACGGTCTTATATTTGCAAACTGTAATTCATTCAGATAACCATTACCCTTTAATCCTTTACTGCATAAGTGTGGACATGTATCTGTCTATCAGTGAAGTGAGGATCATTCCTGAAGCTTCTATTGCGAGTAAAAAATGAAAAATATGAACTCATGACGTATGGTTCCACTTTTTATATTGCAGGGAACCTATGAAAAAGGGACAAACAACGATATTGAAGAGTTTATCTATCAGTTGTTAGATGTCTTTGATGATGGCATTGTTGGAAGGTAGAACAATAAGCCTTGATATGTTTAAGGGCTATATATAGTTTGGTTCTCCAGATACTGTCTTTTACATGTAAGTATGCTCAACTTTCTAAATGTATTTAAAAAAAGGCAGCCAGGTGCACAAAGCATCCCACATTCACGCAGGTCCGGAGAAGGGTCGCACCCCAAGGGGTGTTATGTAGACATCCTACCCTAATGCAAGCATTAGTGGCTGCTTCCACGGCTTGAACTCGTGATCAATAGGTCACAGAGACAACTTTACCGTTGCTCGGCTCTCCTTCTAAATGTATTAAATACCTCTAAATTCACAAGTCAAAAAAAGTCCAAACTAACTTTATAATGGAACAGACAATTCTACCAGCTCAACAACAACAACAACGACCCAGTGGGATCCCACAAGTGGGGTCTGGGGAGGGTAATGTGTACACAAACCTTACCCCTACCCTGGGGGGCAGAGAGGCTGTTTCCGAAAGACCTTCGGCTCGAGAGGAAGAATAGGAACAAGTAAATAATAACAACAAGGCCAGGAAAATGATACCAGCAATGTAAGAACCGGAGAAAAACAAATGGAAGAAAGCAGTAGCAATAGCATCAAGCAGTAACACGACAGGGTACTAGAAAACCGAAGCGGAAGATAGTACTAAAACAACCCTGATACTAGCACTCTAAGGATCGAAGAAATGTACTAGTCAGCTAGCCCTAATAAACCTGGAACAGATCAGAAAACAGATTACAGCCTATTACCCTTCTACTCGAATCTTCGACCTCCATGCCCTCATGTCGAGGGCCATGTCCTTGGTAAGCTGAAGTCGCGCCATGTCCTGCCTGATCACCTCTCCCAATGCTTCTTAGGCTGACCTCTCCCAATGCTCCTACCGGCCAGCGCCAACCATTCACACCTCCTCACTGGGGCATCTAGGCTTCTCCTTTTCACTCCCGAACCATCCAAGCTTCGCTTCACGCCATAGGGGCCACACCCATTTTCTCCCAAATATCCTCATTCCTAATCTTATCCAATCTGGTGTGCCCACACATCCATCGCAACATCCTCATTTCAGCTACGTTCATCTTCTGGATATGGGAGTTCTTGACTGGCCAGCATTCTGTATGGAGCATTCTGCCCCATATAGTATAGTCGGTCTAACCATCGCCTTGTAGAACTGACCTTTAAGTTTTGGTGGCATATTCTTGTCACACAGGACGCCAGATGCTAGCCTCCATTTTATCCACTCCGCCCCTATACGGTGTGACATTCTCGTCAATCTCCCCGTCCCTTTGGATAACTGACCCGAGATACTTGAAACTTCCTTTCATGGGGATGACTTGTGAGTCAAGCCTCACTTCTATATCTACTCCCCCTGTCGCTTCGCTAAACTTGCATTCTAGGTACTCCGTCTTAGTCCTGCTCAACTTGAAACCCTTAGACTCTAAGGTTTGTCTCCAAACCTCCACTTTTCATTGACACCGCCTCGCGTCTCATCAATCAGTACTATGTCGAAAACAAAGGGCAAAGGTTCTCACTGTAGTTTGGTTGAAGGCATAGAGTGCTGGCAAGTGTGGTGTGGGGATCAGGTCTTCGTTAAAATGGCGGGCTAGAGATCTTTGAAGATGTATGTGCTAAACTACAATTATTTTTAGTGAGAATGCTCTTCTAAAAATACTAGGACTAAGGTGGTACACTAGCCATTAATTTGGATTAAAAATCAACTTTTGCTTTGCCTCATAGGACTAAGGTGGTACTCTATTTTAGATGCAATTAACACTTTATCTTTTGTTTTCCAATTTATGTTCTAACCCCTTTTTACAGAAAAATAACTGCTTAGTGCAGTTGAGATAATTTGTGCTCCGTTTTGGCACATTTGAGGCAGTTCTTTTTCCTTCCACCACTAGGAGGGCCTGGGATTAATTATACACTCGTTTTAATTTTGGCCTTGTTTATGTTGAATTGAGTTGTGGTATTCTCTCTATAAATATTATTCTTAGTTTTATATTATTTTAATAATTATTTTCAATTAAGGTGTTCTAGTTTTAACATTGATTCGAAAGCTGCTATTTGACATCTCACTATCTCTTGGACTACTTTTGAATGATAATTATGAGAAGATGATCATTATCAAGATGCTAAAGTTACAGAGAGGAGAGGTCTTAATAAAAGAATTATTGATCAGAATTCCTAAATATGTTGTCAGTGAAGACCGGGCAAATGTTAAATAGAACTAGCAAGCAAAATGAAAATCTCAAAAAAGGTTATGATGCAAGCCTCTTGAGGAAATTGGGATTTCGGGCTTGCATTTGATTATTAAAAACTAATGGGAGAGTTGGTATCACCACTATCATTTGTATCTATCTTACATAATTTACTTGACCCAACATGTAGGTCCCACTCATCTTATGCTACACGCAACTTCTTTTTCTTCCGTTATCTTGGTTTATGCAAAGTTCTCCATAATCAACAAATTATCAGACTTTGTAAAAAAGTTTCTTCTAGTCATTCTCGGCCATCCCGTTTCTTTTCCTGCAGTAATCATAGTGTTATCACTCTTTTCAATAGGTGCATACTATACCTCTTTTGTATAGCCTCCGACTCCCCCTGGGTATTCCTCTTCTGTAAGCTTCTCAATGATTGATGCTCCCACCCGCTTTCATGGGCTGTCTTTTGCTGGTAGTTCTCCCTAAAATGATGCCAGCAAAGAATTACAACTGAACGTCTTTTGCAAACTTTAACTATTTTGCCTTGAAATCCTTGTGAAGCACTTGATACAAACTTAACCATCAGTTGCGGAGTCAAGTGGATGCTGGTTGTCCTTGATATTGCTACCTTTCCTCTGTAATAATCAAGTATAATAATTACAAGAAGAGAGGACAGGCAGAGCATTACACTCCGTGAAATAGATGCTAATATTTAAGTTCAGAATGAGGCAACCATGCTGCACCTGTGTTTGGCTGGATGGGATCGTAATGTTTATTCACCAGACTCGAATATCTGGGGTTGGACCCTTTTCGTTAAAAATTATCCCTACTTTTTTGAGGTGGAAGTGATATAGCATTTTATTTCTGAAGAATGGATCTCCATTGAGAAAAACAAAGATAGATAACATAAACTTGTGGTGTTTATTGATAAACATTAAGTAGCATGTACATACAGTTGTTGAATCAAATGGGGTTGACCATAACTTTGCCCCTTTGTGGAATTTCCAATACTCTCTTTCTGCAAAATACTATTCTATAATGGAAGAGAAATGGTTTCTTCTTTGATTGCTTTCTATGACCTAGAAGCCCTCCTTGTAATTGGAAAGAGCATATCATCGGTCACTAGATGATGGATTGTTTCCTTTATTTCAATAGTTGTTGTCAGATGAGGTTCATTCTTTCCAGAATCTCTTTTTTCCTTATATGGAACAGATATATGTCGAATGAGAAGTTTTTCCTTCAGTTTATGAGTTTGACTACCTTAATATGGATGTCAAATAGTTTCATTGCGGCTCTAGTAAAATAACCCCTTCCTAGTCCGGTTTTAAACATTTAACTTTTAATTATCATTATATATAGTTCTAGATCCTCTTCTTTTTCTTTCTTTTTTCTTTATATAGATATCTGTACTATTGAACACCAAAAAGAGAAAGATAAAAGAAAATCCAGCAGTATTGTTCTCCTTTATGGTGGTAAATACATCTCTGGGATCAATTTGCAGATCTGATCTTGAAGCTGTCTTGACTGCAGTACTCAGAAATATATCTTCTCATGAGAACCATCCATCTGAACCTAGTTCAGAGAGGGAAGTTCTTGATATTTTCCTCAATGCCGCAAATTTAACAACGGATGATAAACAATGCGCTGAAAGTTATATTTCTTTTGAGGAATTTAGAAGTTGGTGTGCCCGTCTTCCATCAGTAAGGAAGTTTCTTGGAAGTCTGTTGTCTCCACGTGATTCAGGTTTCTGCTTTACAGTCATCTGAGTTTTTCTAATTTTGTAGTTCCTCATTTTTTCTTGTTATTTGCAGTTTCTCTAAGAGGCATATGTTTCTACATATTGGACACTGCTTACTGAGTGAATTTCTGTGGGCTTAGATGTTAGCTTTTCTATTTAGTTTCCACTTCTTCTATATTCTTGGAAACTTCTATGATAACTATGCATACTGGCCTTTGCATGTAATAGACATTATTTGTGTTTTCTCTGAAACTTATATGTTATTATGCATTATTCTGGAGTTCTGTTAAATATGCTGAGTCCTGCAACTGGTGTAGTTGCTGTTATGGGGATTCTCAAAACAGTTTAGCTTTTCAGTCTGCCACATTTGTATGATAGGAATAGGATTCGATCTTGGAAATGAGGGAGATACACGAGGGTGGTAGGATGCTTTGTGGCTATCATGGTCAATGAAATAAGGAATTGGGTAATGCTTGTTTGGATGTAATTTTCTTACTCTCAGAAAAATTGTTTCCTTTTAGGAAGTGGTGTTAAGATTATTCCTAGAGCAGAGTCAAGGACAAGTAAATCGCCATGCTTCCCTAAGCTTGTGAAGGAGTCCTCAAACCCTCTAATAGGGTTCTCGCATGTTCACAAAGGGTTTGATCTAACAGGGCCCTTACCTTTTCACAGAATAGAATGCTATAGTATTTTTGAGGGTTGTGCAAGTTATGTTGCCACTATGCTTACTGTTGTTGAAGAAAGTGAAATTTGATAGTATAGGTTAACCATATACAGCTTTACAATATCAGTTTGATGCCTTATACATAGATTTAAAGCCTGCATTGCAAAGTTAAGGGAGGAGGACGTATCCAGTCAGAACCATTTTCTTGCATGTTGTCGTGTTATCTTTTTTCCCCTTATAAAGTACTTTGTCGTGTTTCCTTTTACTATGTGTATGTGAGTTTTGCAAAGCATAGCCGCTCTTAAATCCGGATGAAGGAGGTTGCAGTAGGCTGGCTGCCAATGTGAAAATAGTCTGTAACTATGTTGAATCCTCTGAAAATTTGGATATAGAGGAAGCAAGGATGCTAGTATGGAGTCAGCTGGTTAAATTTTTTATCACATAGTTTTTCTCAAGCTGAAATTGAAAAATCTTCAATCATGTAATGAAAGATTAAGTTTCAGTTGGAACAAACTTTTTCATCATGTATCTCACTGATAGTTTAATGATACTCTGCCTATTTTGAATATTGCTGCTTCCTCACACATACAGGATGCTAATGTGGCACAGATATACAACCCTCCCCCCCCCTCCCCCCCCCCCCTTCCCCGCACCATCTGTGAAATCACATTATTTTCTCAAACTTAAGTTGAAAAATCTTCATTCATGAAATGAAAGAGCAATTTTAGTTTGAGGATTTTCTTCGTCATATAACTCTTCTTGCTTGTTTTATGCAGCTCCCCAGTACAATAGGTATAAACTTAATTCTTTACTTATAACAACTCTTAGAATATTGTCAGTTACATATCAGTTTGTGTATGGAAATCTGGTTGTTTGTATTCATACCCCCCCCCCCCCC
>NC_031990.1:77948275-77990346 GCF_001879085.1 Nicotiana attenuata
CCCCCCCCCCCAAACGCCCATAGAAGGGAAAAAAAAACACAATAAAATATTTTCACAGTTGCAAAACTGTAGTCAAGCTAGGTGGTATGCAGTGATTACTCATCTATTAGTATTTCTTTTTGCAGGCTCTGAAGTTCCTATCCTAATATACCCGGAAAGTATTGATCCTGCTGTACTATTGTTAAGAAAGGAATATGCTTGGCATATAGGGGGGGCCCTCCCACAAGACGAGCTGCATGAATGGAGACTTTTGTATCACAGTACAGTACATGGTCTAAGTTTCAATACATTCCTGGGAAAAATTTCGTGAGTGGCTTCTTGCTAGCTTAGAAATGATTTTCTTATTTGAGGATTAACTATCAGTATCTTTGATCTCATTAAGATCTTTAAATTAGCTATAGTTAGGCTAAAAGACCTTGCACAACTTGCTAAATAGATGCCATTTTATTTTTTTATATCGATTGCGACGTTAACCTACGTATTGTTAGTTCAATGGACTTTGAAATATCAAGTCAGTATAACATGCATTTCTCCAATGGATTCCAGGCAAAATTAGCTGCATTTCGTAATTATAGATGCTTCCCTAAGGTATCTACCAGTTGCATTAATAATGGGTGGAGTAGATGTTATACTATTCATGATCCACCCTTTAAGAAGCTACGACATTTATTTAAGGTGGTGATAGGGCATTGGATAACTCTCATTGTCCGCACCACTCTCCCTTTGAGATCCATCACCCTTGTCCACCCCTACTTGTTGTGGGTGGAGTTTTCCCTACTCGGACCTAGCTTGCAGGCATTTCTTCATCCTTTCCATGGCATTTAGCCTCGATAAGTTTCAAGAATCATTGAATATCTTCATAAACTTGCATAAACAGAATCTCAAACCCAATCAAGAAACTAATAAGGTGTCTATAACCCAACTAGAGGAATCCAAGGATGATTCAAGAATCGGTTGTTGAAGACGTGGAATGGCTATTGACAACCACAAAGAAATGTTATGTGCATGAATCCTGTCACAAGATTCACAGCATACCATCTTTCATGTAGCCTTAATTCTTCTAGCAGCTAAATGATACTCCCTCCGGTTCACAATAAGTGTCTAATTTGCTTTTTCATTTTGGTTCAAAATAAGTGTCCAGTTATGTAATCAAGAAAGACTTCAATTTGTTTTTACAAAATAATCTCTATGTACATATCCCTAAAAAGTTTTCTTACTCCTCACATTAAATGTTTAATTAGGGGTAGTTTAGTCATAGTAGGTATTTTTGTATAGAATTTAGTATTTTCTTAATGGGCGTGCTAAAAGCAAATTGGACACTTATTGTGAACCGGAGGGAGTAAATTTTGGGTGCATACTGATGCATAAATGCCATCACTTTTTCCTCTCATTTTTATGTTTGGTTGCTGTAGTATCATTTTTTGAGCAAGTGTTAACTCTTTTATCCAAGTATTAACTCCCAACTTGAACTGCAGAGATGACAAAGGACCAGCTTTATTGATAATAAAAGACAAAGAAGGCTATATTTATGGAGGTTATGCTTCTCAACCATGGGAGAAGCATGCTGACTTTTATGGGGACATGAAGTCTTTCCTCTTCCAGCTATACCCGAAGACATCAGTTTACCGTCCTACTGGAGCGAACACTAATTTACAGTGGGTAAGCTTCTGAACCTTTTGAAACAATTGATATCATTTAACTTTATACATATTAGCTGTCAAAAGAAATAATGGATTCACTCGGTATCATTGGAGAAGGCTTCCTCTTGTTCAAACTTCAAAGTTCCTCCAACTCTTAAAAACTTTTCCGGTTATCCTGTGGGCTCTTCATTTCCAAGTTGCAACTCATTGCTACTGGTTACTACCTATTGCCCTACTCTGTCTGTTTGACCATCAGTCACCAGGATCCTTGACGGATTTTGGATTTCGAAGCTGGAGTAGGGGTGTGCATTCGAATCGGTTTATCGATAAATCGAATCGATTATTTGTTATCGAAATCGAAATCGAAAAATCGAAACCTTATTGAAACGATAACGATAAGCATATGTACAAATCGATAATCGATAAGGGTCAAAATCGAATCGATAAATCGAATGCACACCCCTAGACTGTAGACACTTGTTAAATGAGTAATTACCTATTTGTGTAGATTAATATAACATACAGAATGTATATATATATTCCGCTACTATTTTGAATGCGGCTATACAATATTATTTTCCCTAATCTATACCCTTTCCTTTACCCTAAGTCCCTTACCCTATTATTTCCTCTACCACATTTAAGGAATGATCATATTTAAAGATCAAGGGAATGAAGTTCAAATTAATGGAAAACAGAATTAGCCGTGATGATGTATTTTGTTTTGTCTTGTTTTTTTTATACCGTTGGAGTGTTGGTGGCATACATTTGATCCCTTACTTTAGTTTTGTTGCATGTGCTTGTGTACACAATTTTTATATTATAAATGGTGTTCGTCTTATTTTAGCTTCTTTTTGTCCATATTAGTTAGGCGCGTTTATAGCGATATACTTTCTGTGGAATCCCGCAAATTTTCTTATTGGTGTAATCGATAACCGAATCGATAAGCCCCCAAAATCGATAAATCGAAATCGAAAAAATCGAAACCTTATTGAAACGATAACGATAAGCATATGTACAAATCGATAATCGATAAGTAATTATCGATAAGGGTCAAAATCGAATCGATAAATCGAATACACACCCCTAACCTGGAGGTCTTTTATTCTTCTTTTGCCTTCTGAGACTTGGGCAGAGACAAAGATGTATCAATATTTTTGCAAGTTCTCTCCGTGCAGTAGTATACATACCTTTTTTCTTATGAAGGTAGTGTCCAAGCCAACTCGTGTACACCTCGACTATTCCAGGTATCGGTAAGTCTGCCCACCAAGACTTAGGCAGATGGGAAGAAATCACCTAATGTTTTTGCCTCCGCTGGATTTGAACCTGAACCTGGGATTTCGTGGTTCAACTCCCACTCCATAACTACTAGCCCACACCCTTGGGTGCTGAGAATACATACCATGTAATCATAGTTAAGTGAGAGTACTGTGTATGAAATACGTATATCTTGCATCCATTAGTTTTGGTGTAAACACCATGTGGTTGTAGGTTTTTTTCAAGTAGTTTATGTGCCCTCCTGAAACACCTAAATGACTTACTTTTATCTGGAATTGTTCACGCTGATGAATACCTTTTAATATATCTCCCGCCTCACAACATTGTACAGTAATCTGGGAATTGTACACTTGACAAAAAATTTGCTCCATCGGTGTTGCTTGCTTTCATTGCATGAGTGGGTTGAGCTTCCAATTGGATTTCCATTTTGATTATTGTTCACATAGTTGGGACATCAGAATTTTCAGAATTTAATTTTCCAGGTTCATGTAAAGTCCTTGGGCCTGGATGTTTATATGTTGAAACAATAACTACTTGCAAACTGGAATTAGTTTATCGACTATTGAATTACTAAGATGTTTAAGCTCTTATCTTTCGGCAGTGTGCTATAAATTTTAGTTCTGAGA
Organism: Nicotiana attenuata; assembly: GCF_001879085.1. Lineage (NCBI taxonomy): Eukaryota > Viridiplantae > Streptophyta > Magnoliopsida > Solanales > Solanaceae > Nicotiana > Nicotiana attenuata. The sequence continues at coordinate 77,951,820 of NC_031990.1, forward strand.
GCATCCCCAATGGCATTGGTTTTGGAGGACGAGTGCACCACTTCGGCTTGTTCATCTCAGCTAACTTTGACCAGGGGCATACTTTCACCTGCACTACCTTTGGCAGTCCTAGCTTATCAAAGACCAACCAGATCTTCCCAGAAGTGATAGAATGCTGGGGAGTTGCAATAAAAAGAGCTCAAGACGATAATCATGATCGACTTAAAGGTACTGTGTTAGACAGATTTAAAGAGGACCGCCATATGCTCAACATGGTTGGGCTTGCCAATTCAAGTCAGTGATGTGCCTACGTCCCCTCATATACATATTTGAAGTTGAGACACTCGTTACTTCTGCTCAATTAGCGTGGTTTCGCTTGCATATTCGAGAGTTTATCATCTTGCATGTAGTTTAATTATATATTGTGTTATATTGATAGATGTGTTATCCTGTGAAATAAAACATCATGTTTTACTTGATAGCATCTCAAAATGTAACACTCTTTCTTCAGGTGCTTTCGGCAGTTAAATGCCTTATACAGTTATACTATTGCCCAAGTAGTTGGTTGAGCCTCGAGGGATAGGCAAGTGTAACAAAGGAACAAATTCATTTGATATCATACATGTATTTCTACATCCAAATATGTGAACTAAAGAATGATATTTTCTGGGGAACTTGTGGTAACTTCAAAGATATTCATTCGACAAATGACATCCAACTTTTAGGACAAATGACATGGACATGCAAAGATAAGTGTGCATCCTATCAAATCTGGGTACGCATAAGTAAAAGCAATTCTTATCACCAATAGGCTATAAATCTATGATAGAGCACACATAAGAAAGTGCAGGATATCTAGCTTATGTTGAAGAATCTGCACAAAGCTTCCACATCCATATCCAAATGTGCTAACCATTGCTCAAAGAAATAAAACATGTAACATGGATAGAAATGGTAGCAATATACCATTAAAGGATCCAGTGTGATGTCTTGATTATATTTGAGTTCATCTCAACATACTGCACAGAGAGGCGGACGTGTGCTATAGGTAGAGGAGTCACTTGGACCCGTAAAGTTCCGCAAAATTTTTATGTATACATGTATATGTCATTAGAAAATTAGTAGTGTGCACCCCTATATACAAAGCAGATTTTGGTTGAATCAAAAACTACCTCCGCTGCAAATCCTAGGTAACCAATCTGTAATAGGAACTTAGCAAAACAATTAAAGTTCTATTTCACATAAATTGGACAGAAACGCACAACATCTCAATTATAGTATATGTTGCATTACCCACGAAGTTCAGTACACTAAAAAAACACTGACATTTCAAACCACAATCAGATAGTAACATCCAAGTCTAGAAATTAACAAACGCACTTCTTCTCATAACACCAAACAAAAAGGCATTTAAACAAAAAAAAAAGCTATAGACCCATTATCAATACCCACCACGTCTACCACCAGAGCCACCAAATCCACCACGTCCACCGAATCCAACAGGCGCAGCCATAGCCACGGTCTGTTCTTCCTTAAGCACAATACCAGGTAGATCACTCATACCCATAGAAGCAAGCAAGTCAATAGTTTCCTTATCAACTTCAATCCTATCAGTTTGAATAGCAGATTCATCAGGTACAAAATCCATACGACGCTCTCTTTCTTCTTCTTGCAACTTAAGAGAAATTCCTCTTACTGGACCCTTTTGGATCCGCTTCATTAAATGAGTGGAGAATCCAGCAATTTTGTTGCGGAGACGCTTCGATGGGATGATGGCTACTTCTTCGAGAATCTTCTTATTTGTGTGGAAATCTAAGGTCATTTTTGAGTAGTAACGTTCTATGACTTGTCGTGACGATTTCTTCACTGTTTTCGTACGAACACGACCCATGGCTGCTTTCTGGTGCGGTGAGGGGGGCGGCTGGGTAGGGGTAAAGGGGGCTAGAGGAATACGCAGGATGAGGAGAAACTAGGGTTAAATATTGCACTAAGGTTTTATATATACAGTAACAGTAGATCAGTTTTGGAGAGTGGGGATATTACAAAGATGGTGTTGGCGGTGTGCATTCGAATCGGTTTATCGATAAATCAAATCCATTATTTGTTATCGAAATCGAAAAAATCGAAACCTTATTGAAACGATAACGATAAGCATATGTATAAATCGATAATCGATAAGTAATTATCGATAAGGGTCAAAATCGAATCGATAAATCGAATGCACACCCCTAGACTGTAGACACTTGTTAAATGAGTAATTACCTATTTGTGTAAATTAATATACCATACAGAATGTATATATATTCCGCTACTATTTTGAAAGCGGCTATACAATATTATTTCCCTAATCTATACCCTTTCCTTTACCCTATTATTTCCTCTACCACATTTAAGGAATGATCATATTTAAAGATCAAGGGAATGAAGTTCAAATTAATGGAAAACAGAATTAGCCGTGATGATGTGTTTTGTTTTGTCTTGTTTTTTTATACCGTTGGAGTGTTGGTGGCATACATTTGATCCCTTACTTTAGTTTTGTTGCATGTGCTTGTGTACACAATTTTTATATTATAAATGGTGTTCGTCTTATTTTAGCTTCTTTTTGTCCATATTAGTTAGGCGCGTTTATAGCGATATACTTTCCGTGGAATCCCGCAAATTTTCTTATTGGTGTAATCGATAACCGAATCGATAAGCCCCCAAAATCGATAAATCGAAATCGAAAAAATCGAAACCTTATTGAAACGATAACGATAAACATATGTACAAATCGATAATCGATAAGTAATTATCGATAAGGGTCAAAATCGAATCGATAAATCGAATGCACACCCCTAGTTGACCTCGTTTTGTGAAATTTTTGTATTTTGAGGGAGCATTTGCACAAATGACATCTTTTGGAGGTCACTATTTAAATTCTGTCCTATGAACTAAATTTGTCTGCACAAAAAGATGTATTATTAAATTACTTTTAAAAGTGAAATTTCTTTCACTAAACTAATGTGTACAAAACTTAAAGAGTGATATCAAAGAATATCAAATATGTTATAAATATATTATATTATGGATGTTCATTTAGTACTCCGTTGTAAATAAGCTTCCTGAAAAAGCTTATCCATATGGGACTCCGCCGTAAATATGTTTATCTATTGAGTACTCTATTGGAAATAAGCTTCCTGAAGAAGCTTATCACTTCGGTACCCGGTTATGGATAAACATTACCCCCGGAAGAAGATTATCCATACCGGGTATAATAAGCTTATCACTTTGGTACCCGGTTATAGATAAACATTACCCCTGGTAGAAGATTATCCATACCGGGTACAATGAGCTTATCCTTTCAGTACTCCGTTATGGATAATCATTGCCCCTAGTAGAAGATTATCCATATCTGGTATAATAGCAGCTTACACAGCAGCTTGCAGTAGCAGCTCACACAGCAGCTTTCTTTCTTTTATAAATAGAAGAGATTTCAGTTCATTATGTACATCAGTTTGAATTCGAATAATATATCAGTTTCTCTCTATACTTGTCTTTACTTTACAGTCTTTATTTTATAACACGTTATCAGCACGAGACTCTGCCATCTCGAGCAAATACTTTGAAAGTATCTGAGGTATGAACTTTCTTTTTCTATATAATGTCAAATCTTTCTAAACTTGAATTTGTAGCCCTGGATATATCGGGCGAATGTTACATGTCTTGGGTGCTTGATGCTGAAATTCATCTTGATGCGATGGGTCTGGCAGACACCATCAAAAACAAAAATGAGGCATCAAACCTAGACCGTGCCAAAGCAATGATATTCCTACGCCATCACCTTGATGAGGGTCCTGAAAATGGAATATCTTACTATTAAAGATCCAGTCATACTGTGGAATAATTTGTAAGATAGATATGACCACCTGAAGATGGTCGTTCTTCCACGGGCACGATATGATTGGACTCATTTAAGGCTACAAGATTTTAAATCTATCAGTGAGTATAATTCTGCTATGTTCAGAATTATTTCCCAATTGAAATTATGTGGTGATAATATTACTGATCATGATATGTTGGAGAAAACTTTAACCACTTTCCATGCCTCGAATATGCTCCTGCAGCAGCAATATGGAGAGATGGAATTTAAAAAGTATTCTTAACTTATCTCACATCTTCTTATAGCCGAGCAACATAATGGGCTATTAATGAAAAACCATGAAAGCCGACCTATTGGTTCTTGTCCATTCCCGGAAGTGAATGGACGAACTTCCACCAAGCTAAACGTGGAAGAGGTCGTGGCCCCAGTCGTGGTCATGGCCGTGGTCGGGGAAGAAATCCCAATCATGGTAATAATAATGCACCAAAGAACCCTCCTCGCCACCAGCAGTGGAAAAGGAAGGAACAAAAGCATGAAGCGGTGCAAGCACCAAATGCAGAAAGTGCATGCTATAGATGTGGAGGAAAAGGCACTGGTCACGTACCTGTCGTACACCAAAACACCTGGTTGAGCTTTATCAAGCCTCCCTGAAGAAGACAGAGTAAAATGCTGAAGCAAATTTTATTTCTGAAGATAATTTAGACTTCATGCATTTGGATGTAGCTGATTACTTTGCACTCCCAGAAGGAGAAACAAGTCATGTAATCGGTGGTGAATCTGCAAAAATGTAAATATTTTAATTTTTGTTGTTTGTAATAGATAGTATGGTTATGCTTCGATAATGATGTTTTTTATAATATATTTTATTTATGTCATTTTGAAGAATATGGATAATTCTAAAATTATGTTTGAATCAAAGACAAATCATGAAGATATTTGTGTTATTGATAGTGGAACAACTCATGCCATATTTAAGGATCGGAAATATTTTTCTTATTTGCATAAGGAAAAGGCAAATGTTTCAACAATTTCTGGTAATATAAGTTTGATTGAAGGCTCCGGAAGAGCCATTGTATTTCTGTCTAAGAGAACAAAACTTATTATAGACAATGCATTGTTCTCCTCCAAGTCCTGAAGAAACTTGTTGAGTTTTATAGATATCCGCCGAAACGGGTATCATGTTGAGACAATAGATGAAATGAACATAGAATATCTTTGTATTACAAAGAATATTTCTGGCCAGAAATACATTGTAGAAAAGTTACCAACTTTATCTTCTGGCTTATACTATTCAAAAATTAGTACAGTTGAAGCACACTCTATTGTAAACCAGAAGTTTACGGATTCAAATACTTTTGTGCTTTGGCATGCCCGTTTGGGCCATCCTGGATCAATAATGATGAGACGAATTACTGAAAATTCGAGTGGGCATCCATTAAAGAACCTGAAGATTCTTACAAATGACGAATTTTCGTGTGATGCTTGTTATCAAGGCAAAATGATCACTAGAGCATCACCAATGAAGGTTAGCATTGAATCCCCTGCCTTTTTAGAGCGTATACATGGGGATACATGTGGACCTATTCATCCACCAAGTGGGTTATTTAGATATTTTATGGTCCTAATAGATGCATCTTCAAGATGGTCTCATGTGTACCTACTATCATCTCGCAACCTGGCGTTTGCAAAGCTATTAGCCCAAATAATTCGATTAAGGGTACAATTCCCAGATTATCCTATAAAGGCTATTCGCCTTGATAATGCTGGAGAATTCTCATCTCAAGCTTTTGATGATTATTGTCTATCAGTTGGGATAAAAGTTGAACATCCTGTAGCTTATGTTCATACTCAAAATGGCCTTGCAGAGTCATTTATTAAACGCCTACAATTGATAGCAAGACCACTACTTATGAAAACAAAATTGCCCACTACTGTTTGGGGCCATGCTATCTTGTATGCAGCATCACTTATCCGTCTCAGACCAACACATTATAATAAATATTCTCCGGCACAATTAGTTTTTGGTCATGAACCAAATATTGCCCATCTACGAATTTTCGGATGTGCTGTATATGTGCCAGTAGCACCACCACAGCGCAGTAAGATGGGACCACAAAGAAGAATAGGAATATATGTTGGGTTTGAATCACCCTCTATTATTCGCTATCTTGAACCATTCACAGGAGATTTATTTACTGCTCGATTTGCAGATTGTCGGTTTGATGAAACAAATTTCCCACCATTAGGGGGAGAGAAAAAGGAAATCAAAAGAGAAATTGTGTGGAAAGTTTCATCATTATCTCACTTTGATCCACGTACCCCTATATGTAATCAGGAGGTCCAGAAGATCATCCATTTACAGAATGTAGCAAATCAAATGCCAGACGCATTTACTGATTTGAAAAGGATAACTAAGTCACATATCCCTGCAGAGAATGTGCCTATCCGAATTGATGTCCCAGTAGCACCATCTACTAGCATGAGAGCTAGCGAACCTAAAGCACGCCTGAAGCGTGGTAGGCCTTTAGGTTCTAAGGATCGAAATCCTCGAAAAAGAAAATCGACAAATGATCAAAACGATATTATGAAGGGATCTCCTGAAGAGACCCAAAATCTGATTAATACTGAGATTCCTGAAGAAATCAATGAACCTGAAGCTCATGTGAGTGAGGAACTTTTAATAAGTTCGACCAGTGATGGGATTAATTTAAATCGATCTGAAATAGTGGCGGATAATATTTTTGCATATAATATTGCACTTGATATTATGCAAGATAGTGAGGATCTTGAACCTCGATCTGTCGAAGAATGTCGACAAAGATCTGATTGGCCAAAATGGCAAGAAGCAATTCAATCGAAACTAAAGTCACTTGCTAAAAGAGAGGTCTTTGGACCAGTAGTCCAAACACCTGCTGGTATAAAACCAGTTGGTCATAAATGGGTTTTTGTGTGGAAAAGGAATGATAAAAATGAAGTTGAAAGATACAAAGCTCGCCTTGTTTCACAAGGATTCTCACAACGACCTGGAGTCGATTTTGATGAAACATATTCACCTGTTATGGATGCTATAACATTTCGATATCTCATCGGTTTAGCACTACATGAAAAGCTTGAAATACATCTAATATATGTAGTTATAGCTTATCTGTACGGTTCACTTGATAATGAAATTTATATGAAAATTCCTGAAGGATTTAAAATGCCTGAAGCGAATTCAAAATCTCAGGAAATGTATTCAATTAGATTACAAAGATCTTTGTACGGTTTAAAGTAGTCTGGGCGCATGTGGTATAATCGCCTTAGTGAATATTTGCTGAAAGAAGGTTTCATAAATGATGTTATTTGTCCATGTATTTTTATAAAGAAAATGGCATCAGAATTTGTTATACTTGCTGTTTATGTTGATGATATAAATCTTGTTGGAACTCCAGAAGAGCTCCAAAAGGCAATTGAATATCTTAAGAAAGAATTTGAGATGAAAGATCTTGGAAAGACAAAACTTTGTTTTGGTCTGCAAATTGAACATTTAGCAAACGGGATATTTATCCATCAATCTGCATATACAGAAAGGATCTTAAAACGCTTTTACATGGACAAAGTGCACCCATTGAGTACACCAATGGTTGTTCGATCACTTGAAGTGAATAAAGATTTATTCCGACCTCCAGAAAAGGATGAGGAACTCCTTGGTGCCGAAGTACCCTATCTCAGTGCAATTGGTGCACTAATGTATCTTGCTAATGCTACAAGGCCTGACATAGCATTTTCTGTTAATTTACTAGCAGATACAGTTCTTCTCCTACACGAAGACATTGGAAAGGGATTAAGCATATACTTCGATATTTAAAGGGAACTCTTGATATGGGTTTGTTTTATGCTAACAAAGATAGTGCAGATCTTGTTGGTTATGCAGATGCAGGCTATTTTTCTGATCCCCATAAAGCTCGATCTCAAACTGGATACGTGTTTACATATGGAGGTACTGTCATATCATGGCGCTCCACAAAGCAATCTATTCTTGCTACTTCTTCAAATCATGCTGAGATAATAGCTATTCATGAAGCAAGTAGGGAATGCGTATGGTTGAGATCAATAATTTATTTTATTCGAGAAATATGTGGTTTGGAATGTGAGAAAAGACCCACAATTTTATACGAAGACAATGCTGCGTGCATAGCTCAATTGAAGGGAGGATTTATAAAAGGAGACAGAACGAAGCACATTTCACCAAAATTATTCTACACACACGACCTTCAGAAAAATGGTGACATTGATGTGCAACAAATCCGTTCAAGTGATAATCCAGCAGATTTATTCACTAAATCTTTGCCAATTTCAACTTTTGAGAAGATGGTATACAAGATTGGAATACGGAGACTCAAATATTTGAAACAAGGTTTTCATCAGGGGGAGTAAAATACGCGATGCACTTTTTTTTCCTTAATGAGGTTTTTTTCCCATGGGGTTTTCCTTATAAGGTTTTTAATGAGGCACCTAGCAATGCGTATTACTAAATATGTGTACTCTTTTTCCTTCACTAGGATTTTTTTTTCCCACGTGGGTTTTCCTAGTAAGGTTTTAATGAGGCACATTTTCTTTTAATGAACATCCAAGGGGGAGTGTTACAAATATATTATATTATGGATGTTCATACTCCGTTGTAAATAAGCTTCCCGAAGAAGTTTATCCATATGGGGCTCCGCCGTAAATATGTTTATCTATTTAGTACTCTATTGGAAATAAGCCTCCTGAAGAAGCTTATCACTTCGGTACCCGGTTATGGATAAACATTACTTCCGGTAAAAGATTATCCATACCGGGTATAATAAGCTTATACTTTCAGTACTCCGTTATGGATAAACATTACTCTTAGTATAAGATTATCCATATCTGGTATAGTAGCAGCTTACACAGCAGCTTGTAGTAGCTTACACAGCAGCTTACAGTAGCAGCTTACACAGCAGCTTGCAGTAGCAGCTTCCTTTCTTCTATAAATAAAAGAGGTCTCAATTTATTATATACATCAATTTAAATTCAAATAATATATCAGTTTTTCTTTATATTTGTTTTTACTTTACTGTCTTTATTTTATAACAAAGAAGACGTACAGCTGAGGATGTGGGAGACATTGAATGCAGATGCACATAAAGTCGAGCGTTCACACGCAAGCAGAACTAAAGAGAGTTATCTTACACTCTCCAATTACATATGCCAAATCAGCACCAAGTCACCCTGTCTATGCCACATGGCCACTCCTTTCATTTGCTAACTCCAATGACTACTACTTTCTCTTTTCCGTGTTTTGAATTTCGTGTAAAACGCGTTTTCACTTTTCACCAGAAAAGAGTACATAGGAAAAGTTTCAGAAAACAACAAAAAATTAGACTACCTATTTGTGGAATAATGTGATGACCCAAAAGGGTCATCTTTTGTTTTATGATATCTGAAGATATTTCAGCACTGTTTGTAATAATTTGATATTCAATACCATTATATTTATCGTTCCACTAAAAGGGCCCTTGAATACACTAAATTTTGTTTGACTCTTTACTACGGAGTAGCAATTCTGTTTTTTCAGTTTTGCTGTTAAAAACAATCATATAGATCACTATTTTCGCTCTTATACTCTTCAACTTCATCATCCTTGTTCAAAGCGAAGGAAATAATGTCATAGCAATGTAGCTTAACCATGTTTATGCTTTTGCTACATTGACGTTATGAACTGTAATAGACGTTTCTTAAGATTAGGACTAATTATCACTCTGCTTGTAATTTAAATATCATCTGTTCATGTACCATTTCAAGAGAAATATATAATCTAGCGTCAACATTGGTACGGTATATCTGTCAACTAGCATCCAAAACTATTGCCTCAAGTAACTTGAACTTGTTTGCCTAAGATTTGTTATTATTCTAATATAATGTGCAATTAATGTGAGAATATTCCTGTGCAATTAATATGGTTATGAAAATTCTTGTAAAATAAGGAAATACATGTGTATGGGTCCAAATTTGGACGACCACGGCCACTGATGAAGGACGGGACCCTCACGATACGGCGTCCTTTGGTCGTTGAGGAAGGCAGTGATTGGTAGCGGCTGGAGAACATACGACATTGGTAGTAATGTAGGTGCAGCACGAGGCCGTCAGAATATACTTTGGAATATTCTTTTTTGTTATATCTTTTAGGGTTCAGAAGGGGATTGTCCCTTATAAATAGAAGGAGAAGGTTCTGTAAAAGGGGTTCTTTTTTTTGGGACACTCGAGGAAAATGCAAGAATATTCATTACAATCTCTTCCCACATTCAAAGTTATCATATCAATGCTTAATCGTTCAATTTCGTGGTATTAAGAAACATTATCTATTGCGCTCATGCTTTATATCTTTCAATCTAGATTTCATTATTCTTAGCTGAGATTTACCTCTTCATCTTCTCTAATTGTTTTAATCAAAAAGGTTTTGATAACTTTTTGACAAACAATTTGGCACCGTCTGTGGGAATTTCTTTAGCTAAGATTTTAGTTTCATCTAGATCCTTGAAAGGGATAATCACTTCTTCCGCGCCTTGCAAAAACCGACAATGGCAGAAAAAGGGGACGCAAGATTAAAGGCAATAGTAGGTGTCACGAACAACCTTCTGGATTCTATCAACGAAGCTGGTAGGGAAGATAACGAAAACGCAACACCAAGCGCTACACCTGAGGGAGATACCTCACCCTTCCCCCCCCCCCCCCTCCCCCGCCGCATGAAAGCGTGACTGCCTCACGCAAGAGGGGAACCTCAACACCCGCAGCAGGAGAAGCACCACCAGCTGTGAAAAGGCTGTTGGAAGAGTGGTTGACAAACACTCTGAGTAACATACTCGACAAACCTGTTCAAAGGGATATCGGAGACACAAGACATGCAGACAAACCTGTTCAAAGGCAACACTTATATTGTCGTCGATACAGGTAATGATGCACTTGCAGCCATCTTAAAGAAAATGGAAAAAATGAAAAATGAGAACAAAACGCTCCGTGATAAGATGAAGGAGCATCAATAAAGGGTCTATAAAATATCGATCGCTCCGAAGTTGCTACCAAAATGGGATGTTGGCCGATTCGTCGATGTCACGCCCCAAACCTAGGGGGCGAGACCGGCACCCGGTGCCTCACTTATGCTTGTGTACCAACTTACGACTAAGGGACTCTGGACATATGATGTCATACTTTGGCCATGGGCCACAATGCAAGACAACTGCGATTGCTGACTAAATATCAATATAAAGCTGGGCCGACAAGGCCGTCGTACTTACTACAACTGATAAACCAACCAAATATACATACAAGGCCTACAAGCTCAACAAATTTCACTAACTGACAGGATATGTCTACAAGCCTCTACTGATGGATATAATGTGATCGGAACAGCTCCCCGACATACCCATAACATATATATATGTATACAAGATGTATATAAGGCTCTAGATCCGCCAACTCCGAAAGGCATGGAGCTTACCTATCAAGCTGAACTCGGCAACACTTAATGAAGAGGCCCACCCATCTGTGTGTGAGTCCAAAACTTAAATAGTGCCTTTTTGGGCACAAAATACCTTTTTACTGTTAAAAAAAAAGTTATACAACTACATACTTCGCAGTATTATACTGCGAATTACTTTAACGGAAAGTTAGCCGTTAAAGTGATTCGCGGTATAATACTGCGAATTATTAAAAAAATAATTTGTTTTTTGGAAAACTCAGTATAATACTGCGATCAAGCTATTCGCAGTATTATACTGCGATTCGCTTTTAAATTTGGGCCCACCAGTAAGTGCTCTGCAGATAACTGATATAACAATAATTCAAATTGATAAAACTCAGTATATACTGCGATTTATATTTAAAAATTCTGCATACCAAGCTCGGACTTGCCTTATTTGAAGGCGTTTGAATTTTATGAAAATTCATTCAAAACTCTCCTTCAAACTTCCGTTCATACTTCTCTCTTCTTCTTATCAATCATTTTTTTATAATGTCTGAAGAGCCAAAAATAAGGGTTTTATTATATTGGGGGGGGGGGGGTGAAGTTGTGATGGAGAATAACTCTGTGAGGTATAGCTCACCTCCACAGTGCCATGTTAAATTGCCGCTTACAATGGAGTACGATAAATTGGTATCGTTGTTATGTAAAAAAATGAGTGTGAGGAAACGTTCGGTGAACCTTAGAGTAACCCGTAGATTTCTGTATTCAGTGACTCCGCAGGGGTTTGCTTATTATTTTGAGTTTAACATCGAAGATGATGAAACTCTTAGAGATTTTTTTCGGATTCCGGATGAATACAGGGAATTTATTGTAATAAAATTGTTGGAAATGTACGTCAAGGTTGAAGACATTTCCAATAATGAGGGCGTGCATAGTAGGGATAACCCCCAGTCATCGGGTTGTTATTCTGGAGCAGTTTTTACGGGACAGATTGCTGATAAAAGAACTTGCCTTGATTTAAACTTGTCACCACCGGCGAATGAGCAACCACAAAATTTTTTTTCGTCTTTATATAATCCACAAGACGACTGGTAAACTTCAATTTTTCTATGCTTTAGCGATGTTTATTTTATGTTTTAATTGGTTTGTATTAATAATCATATTTTTCATAGGGGGTACCGTCCAGATATGAATTTTACAAGTTATGACCCCGCCCCTAGTTGGAATATGCGTAGTTCTGGCATATTGGACCACGATGGTCCATCCGGGAGTCATCACCAACAAGAAAACATCCATCATGAAACGTCAAGACAGTACAACTTGTAAGTAAAGTGATATAGCTATATGTAAGGTATTTATCTAGTTGGGTAGCTTATCATTTTGTTCTTTTTGTGCAGTGAAAACGAGCATCTTGATGCTCCTGACCTCACACAGTTGGCCATAGACGACGTATTGACTCGTGATTTGGAAGATGCGCAGAGTCCAGAAGATATAGTGATTATGATAACAATGCGGATGAGTCTGGAGATGACACACCCTTCCATGACGAGGGTGATGATGAGTAGGAAGTGAATGTTGAACCTGATCTGACGAGGGAGCATGTTCCTCCACCTCCTACTAGACCAAGAGTGTACGAGTCCCACGTGCCATTTCATGAGCGGAGTATTCCCTACCTTGATAATTTGCCAAGTATGCCGGACGCGGATGCCCTCACAAGGGATGATGACGAAATTCAGTCTGCGATATGGGATGAGTGTAGACCAGTGGTGCTGACAAAGGGCATGTATTTCCCCGATAAAGCTCGCCTAATCAGGGCTGTAAAAATCTATAACGTAAGAGAGTGTCGTGAGATGATGGTAAGCGAGTCAACTACGGAGGTATTTAAGGCTGTATGCCGTAGATACTTTATGGGTTGTCACTGGATGTTGCGTGCCAGCAAGAAGAAATCAGGGTTGTGGAAAGTGGGTAAATTTATTAGCACCCACAGATGTGAAATGGACATATTCAATGAGAATCACTTCAACTTGGATGTAGACTTGATTTCTCTTGTCTTGAATCCATATTTAAAAGTGTCCATTAGGTTCAAGATTAAAGAGTGTATTACAGTCGTCCACCAGGAGTATGGTTGTACTATAACCAAAAGAAAGGCATATCTCGGTCGCAAACGTGCCTTTGAACTTATTTATGGCGACTGGGATAAGTCTTTTTCATCTCTGCCCAGGTACATGGCTGCACTGCAACACTTTAACCCCGGGACAGTTGTTGAACGGAGGCGTGACCGGAGTCCAGACAGACCCAAATATATTTTCAACTATGTGTTCTGGTCATTTAAACCAGCAATTGATGGTTTTGTGAATTGTGTTGATACCCAATTTTTCCCTATGTATTTTCATACTCAAAAATACTTTCAAAATAGCATGTGTATGCATATATAAGCATTCCCAAGAGTTTTGATATTTTTCCCTAATTTTCTAAGATTTTAAAATCAATTTATTATCTATTTTAGCAGTACAAAATCCCATAATTATTCGCAAAATTATCATTTTTGTGAATAATTTATTTCCATCCTTATATTTACACCAAAATATAATTAAGGTGATTTTTGCATATTTTTATAAATTTATTTGGTATTTTTTAAGCTAAATTGCATATAATTGCAATTATAGCCTATATTAGGATTAATAGCATTTTACAATTATAAAATTATTCCCAGTATTTTAAGATTAATTTATTATATATTATTAATTAGTTCAGTGCTTTTAATTTATTTTTAAAGTTATTTTAACTATTTTATATAAATTAAAAAGGGAGAAATTGGCTATTTAACACATAGCCCATTATTATTTCAGTTTTAGCCTCAATTTAACCCCCCCCCAATTCCACCCAATTAACCAACCCAATTTCAATTTTGACCCGACCCCTTAGACCGATTTTTAACCCGTCCGGTTTCCTTTTTAATACTGGCTGTTGATCATTTTGATCGAGGGCCGTAATTCGTTGTTTTCTTTTTTAATTCCCATACCCCTCTAACCCTAATCATTATCTCCAAAGACGCCGCCTTCATCTCCAAAAACCTCTCTAGCCCTCTCCGAAACCCTAATCCTATCCCACCTACTTCCGTCTTATTTCCACCAGAATCCATGGCATTCCTGGCCATGGATGGCCTGTGCTCATTCTCCCTCACTATTAAACTTGAGTTACTCGAAGATTGGAGGCCTGACTTCCATAGCTTCCTTTAGATCTGTCTCAGATCTGCAAGATCTATGGCCTCTCCGGCCATCTTTCGGCGTGTTGAAGGCAATATGAGTCTCTTCGACTCAAGATCCGACTTTCCTCAAGACCTTCTCATTCTAGGGTCTTTTCTTCCATTTTTAAGCCTTCAAAGGTTCTACACTTGCTTATTTTTCTTAGATCTGTACCATGCTTGGTCTTTACTTGACATTTTAAGGCTTTTCCCCAAATTTCCTTTTAAAACTGTTCAAATTCGATTTTTAGGGTTTCTGGAAAAAGTTTTCTGACTTTTTGTTCTCTCTTTATGTGTGTTTTATACTTGTATGTTTATTTCTTATTGTGCTCGAGTTTATTCTCTTATTTCTCTTCTGATAATGCAAGACCTTTTGTTGTTCTTTGTTCACATGTTAACTTAGGTTGTTGTTCCGCACTCTTTGCTATATGTGTTTAAGTTCGTGCTCTTTGATTTTGTTTCACTTTACTGAGTTTTGTTGGTATTCCTGCTAAGCACTGTTCTTACCTACTTTGTTTAAAACTTCTGAGATCTGTTTGAATTCCAAGTTTTTCTCAAGCATGCCTTTGAATCAATGTGTTTGCTATCACGTATGTTTGCCTCTCTCAATGATTTCTCACCTCCGATCCTATTTGAAACCCTAAAATTTGGGGGTTTTCCTTTGGGTAAATGGCACTAGGGTGTCACTTTGGAACCCTAGGTTTCCAGACTCACGGTGAGCCTGTAAACGAACTCAAATCCTACTTGCCTGTGGTTCTGAAACTTTCATTGTTGGACTCTTCTTTTGCTTAAACTGTATGCTTTATATATGAGGAAAACTTCCCTTTCAAAAGATTTCACGAAGAATTGATTTTGAAATCCCTTTAATCGTGCTAATGATTCATCACTGATTTGTTTCGATTGAATCCCTTTTACCCTACTGGCTGTTTTCTTGGTCTTTTTGTGTAAAAATCCCATGCTTGTGATGTTTTCCTTAAATACATGGTCTTGTGTATCTCTTCTGTAATTCTGTACCAGTTTGAATTATTTCTATACTTATATAAGTCTTTCCTTAATTACTTGGGATTCCTTGCGATTACAATTGGATCCCGGATCCTTTTGATTGATTTTTGAACTGATGTCCTATTTTACTTTAATAAACACACTACTATTCCAACCTTTCCTTAATTACTCACTATGTATTTGGTCTTGTTTATGCACTATGTGGTTTCCTTACCTTAATCGAGCCTTAGTAAACTGATTTTTTCTCCTTATTTCATCTCAATTAGCCGTTTGACCTAGACACCCTAATTAAAGGAGTCTAGTTGTCTTAATTGATACTAATTGATTGGTTTCTATGTTTGTGCACTCTTTGTCTGCCTTACTTGTTTTGAAAAAACTATATAAGGACCTAGTCCTCCCTCTTTCTATCATCAGGGAATTCTCTCATAATCAGAAACACACGAAAATACACCACTCACACACGGAACTCACTTTTCGAGCAATACTGTTTTTCTAATCCTGCTTTACTTGAGATCTTTTGGAACTGCTGTTTGCAATTCGGCTTTTTCAAGGCTACTTTTGCTTACTTATTTTCTTTGAAACTGGTATGTCCTTTGTTTAAATATTCTTCTTCACCCACTTTGTGTGTAATTTACAGGTTCAGGCTTCTTGTTTACTTTATTGCTTACATGCTGTAATTTGTGCTTCACATCTCTTTTCTTTGCTTCTGTTTCTGTCATGGATCCCTATCCCTATTCCCTTCTATGTGATGAGTTAAGGTCTTGGCCTGACAGTATCCTAATTACTAACCAGGCCATGACTTGATCCACAATGGATCCTAACTCTCAATGTTTGGCTAGCAGGCTGGTCAGGGGTGTGCCAGCATCCCAATTGCTGGGCATGACCACCTGCCCGCCGTGTCTCTCCCTGATTCCCTTCCCCCTATGCACTTACACTTACTCTTAGATTCTAAGTTATGCCCCTCTCTTATGAGCCTTGCTTTGGGACCCTGAGTTCCCTCTGAACTAGGACATCTGAGGGCTGACATCTCCACACTGCACTATGCTCTTGATTCTGAAATGTTTTTGGGGTGTAAGCACTGCCCGGAGTCCCTTTGAGACTCTTCGGAACTTTGACACACTCCAAATATGAGAAAGTCTTTTGGAAATCTGATCCTGGAAGTTGGTTTATCTCATATTGTTGGACTTTGAGTCTGAATTAGGCTGATTAGATGTAGTTGTAACCGCTGCTATAATTTTTTACTTTCTTTTGATCCATTCGGTCTGTAATAACTTTGTAATAACTATTGGGGATGGATAGTGAAAAGGGATGGGGGAATNGTTATCAAGGCAAAATGATCACTAGACCATCACCAATGAAGGTTGGCATTGAATCTCCTGCCTTTTTAGAGCGTATACATGGGGATATATGTGGACCTATTCACCCACCAAGTGGGTTGTTTAGATATTTTATGGTCCTAATAGATGCATCTTCAAGATGGTCTCATGTGTGCCTACTATCATCTCGCAACCTGGCATTTGCAAAGCTATTAGCCCAAATAATTCGATTAAGGGCACAATTCCCAGATTATCCTATAAAGGCTATTCGCCTTGATAATGCTGGAGAATTCTCATCTCAAGATTTTGATGATTATTGTCTATCAGTTGGGATAAAAGTTGAACATCCTGTAGCTTATGTTCATACTCAAAATGGCCTTGCAAAGTCATTTATTAAACGCCTACAATTGATAGCAAGACCACTACTTATGAAAACAAATTGCCCACTACTGTTTGGGGCCATGCTATCTTGCATGCAGCATCACTTATCCGTCTCAAACCGACACATTATAATAAATATGCTCCGTCACAATTAGTTTTTGGTCATGAACCAAATATTGCCCATCTACGAATTTTCGGATGTGCTGTATATGTGCCAGTAGCACCACCACAGCGCAGTAAGATGGGACCACAGAGAAGGATAGGAATATATGTTGGGTTTGAATCACCCTCTATTATTCGCTATCTTGAACCATTCACAGGAGATTTATTTACTGCTCGATTTGCAAATTGTCGGTTTGATGAAACAAATTTCCCACAATTAGGGGGAGAGAAAAAGGAAATCAAAAGAGAAATTGTGTGGAAAGTTTCATCATTATCTCACTTTGATCCACGTACCCCTATATGTAATCAGGAGGTCCAGAAGATCATCCATTTACAGAATATAGCAAATCAAATGCCAGACGCAGTTACTGATTTGAAAAGGATAACTAAGTCACATATCCCTGCAGAGAATGTGCCTATCCGAATTGATGTCCCAGTAGGACCATCTACTAGCATGAGAGCTAGTGAACCTAAAGCACGCCTGAAGCGTGGTAGGCCTTTGGGTTCTAAGAATCGAAATCCTCGAAAAAGAAAATCGACAAATGATCAAAACGATACTATGAAGGGATCTCCTGAAGAGACCCAAGATCTGATTAGTTCTGAGATTCCTGAAGAAATCAATGAACCCGAAGCTCATGTGAGTGAGGAACTTTTAATAAGTTCGACTGGTGATGGGATAAATTTAAATCAATCTGAAATAGTGGTGGATAATATTTTTGCATATAATGTTGCACTTAATATTATGCAAGATAGTGAGGATCTTGAACCTCGATCTGTCAAAGAATGTCGACAAAGATCTGATTGGCCAAAATGGCAAGAGGCAATTCAATCGGAATTAAAGTCACTTGCTAAAAGAGAGGTCTTTGGACCAGTAGTCCAAACACCTGCTGGTATAAAACCAGTTGGTCATAAATGGTTTTTGTGCGAAAAAGGAATGATAAAAATGAAGTTGAAAGATACAAAGCTCGCCTTGTTGCACAGGATTCTTACAACGACCTTGGGTCGATTTTGATGAACATATTCGCCTGTTATGGATGCCATAACATTTCGATATCTCATCAGTTTAGCACTACATGAAAAGCTTGAAATACATCTAATGGATGTAGTTACAGCTTATCTGTACAGTTTACTTGATAATGAAATTTATATGAAAATCCCTGAAGGATTTTAAATGCCTGAAGCGAATTCAAAATCTCAGGAAATTTATTCAATTAGATTACAAAGATCTTTGTACGGTTTAAAGCAATCTGGGCGCATGTGGTATAATCGCCTTAGTGAATATTTGCTGAAAGAAGGTTACATAAATGATGTTATTTGTCCATGTATTTTTATAAAGAAAATGGCATCAGAATTTGTTATACTTGCTGTTTATGTTGATGACATAAATCTTGTTGAACTCCAGAAGAGCTCCAAAAGGCAATTGAATATCTTAAGAAAGAATTTGAGATGAAAGATCTTGGAAGACAAAACTTTGTCTTGGTCTGCAAAATTGAACATTTAGCAGACCGGATCTTTATCCATCAATCTGCCTATACAGAATGGGTCTTAAAACGCTTTTACATGGACAAAGTGCACCCATTGAGTACACCAATGGTTGTTCGATCACTTGAAGTGAATAAGGATTTGTTCCGACCTCCAGAAGAGGACGAGGAACTCTTTGGTCCCGAAGTACCCTATCTCAGTGCAATTGGTGCACAATGTATCTTGCTAATGCTACAAAGCCTGACATAGCATTTTCTGTTAATTTATTAGCAAGATATAGTTCTTCTCCTACACGAAGACATTGGAACGGGATTAAGCATATATTGCGATATTTAAAGGGAACTCTTGATATGAGTTTGTTTTATGCTAACAAAGATAGTGCGGATTTTGTTGGTTATGCAGATGTAGGTTATTTATCTGATCCCCATAAAGCTCGATCTCAAACCGGGTACGTATTTACATATGGAGGTACTGTCATATCATGGCGCTCCACAAAGCAATCTATTGTTGCTACTTCTTCAAATCACGCTGAGATAATAGCTATTCATAAAGCAAGTAGGGAATGCGTATGGTTGAGATCAATAATTCATTTTATTCGAGAAAAATTGTGGTTTGGAATGTGAGAAAAGACCCACAATTTTATACGAAGACAATGCTGCATGCATAGCCCAATTGAAGGGAGGATTTATAAAAGGAGATAGAACGAAACACATTTCACCAAAATTATTCTACACACACGACCTTCAGAAAAATGGTGACATTGATGTGCAACAAATCCGTTCAAGTGATAATCCAGCAGATTTATTCACTAAATCTTTGCCAATTCAACTTTTGAGAAGATGGTATACAAGATTGGAATGCGGAGACTCAAATATTTGAAACAAGGTTTTCATCAGGGGGAGTAAAATACGCGATGCACTCTTTTTTCCTTACTAAGATTTTTTCCCATGAGGTTTTCCTTATAAGGTTTTTAATGAGACACATAGCAATGCGTATTACTAAATATGTGTACTCTTTTTCCTTCACTAGGATTTTTTTTTTCCACGTGGTTTTTCCTAGTAAGGTTTTGATGAGACACATTATCTTTTAATGAACATCCAAGGGGGAGTGTTATAAATATATTATATTATGGATGTTCATTTAGTACTCCATTGTAAATAAGCTTCCTGAAGAAGCTTATCCATATGGGACTCCGCCGTAAATATGTTTATCTATTGAGTACTCTATTGGAAATAAGCTTCCTGAAGAAGCTTATCACTTCGGTGCCCGGTTATGGATAAACATTACCCCCAGAAGAAGTTTATCCATACCGGTTATAATAAGCTTATCACTTCGGTACCCGGTTATAGATAAACATTACCCCCGGTAGAAGATTATCCATACCGGGTACAATGAGCTAATCCTTTCAGTACTCCGTTATGGATAATCATTGCCGCTAGTAGAAGATTATCCATATCTGGTATAATAGCAGCTTACACAGCAGCTTGCAGTAGCAGCTTACACAGCAGCTTGCAGTAGCAGCTTACACAGCAGCTTCCTTTCTTCTATAAATAGAAGAGATTTCAGTTCATTATATACATCAGTTTGAAATCGAATAATATATCAGTTTCTCTCTATACTTGTCTTTACTTTACCGTTTTTGTTTTATAACAAAATAATCCATTTTTCAACATATTTCTGACTTCACTTGATTCTACCCTTTTGTATGGTATTTGTGAAATTTTCGCTGGTTCTCCCTTTTTATATCAAGTATTTAGCAATAACCTATTTGGTCAAAACTTTCTTTAGTCAAAAGTATTTTTTTCTAAAGTTTATGTGTTTGGCCAATCTTTTAGAAGGAAAAAAGTATTTTTGAGTAGAAGCATAAGCTATTTTTGAGAAGATAAAAAAGTAGTTTCTCTCCAAAAAGTACTTTTTTTGAAAAACGCTTTTGAAAAAATACACTTAAAAGTGCTTTTTAAAAGCTTTAAATTCTAATTGCTGCTTTTCAGATTTATTAGCCAAATATAAACTGTTTCTCACCATACGTACATTTTTGAAAAGCATTTTTGAGAAAAATACCTTTCAAAATTAACGAATTTTAAAAGCCAACATGCTATAAATAATCTTTTTTTTTCTTCTTCTTGCAATTAATGGACCTTTTAAACCACGATCTAAAGATTTTTTTTAGCAAACTGAAATGTTATGAGAAAATATTAGACCACGATCTAATGTTTTGTGAGAAACATGAAAATTATATGAGCAAATATTAAATTTGAGTCTAACATTATGTGCAATAAATAATTTCTCAAGAGCTATATTTGGAACAAAATCTAAAAAGTGGTCTAAAAAGGAACATTTGCAGAAATCAGTCGAGAGAACTTCATTTATAGCCCATCGGGCAAAATAAATTTCAACCGGTAGCCCACAAATTGACCCATACAAGTTATAGCCTAAAAGTAATGACAAGTGCTAGCCGTCGCCTCCCATCCCTATCTTTCTTCCTTACTATCTTTCTTCTTCTCTCTCACGCCAGCAACCCATGGTTGTGGTTCCATGGTCGCTTTTCTCTTTCTCTTTCTCTCTCTCTCTCTCTCACTCTTGATGGATTATGTGCAATCAAGAAAAAAAACAACTGAAAATTGCGTCAACGCCCAAAAAAACCCACCCCAACCAACCCACCTCACATCCCCCAAAATTTTACCCAGCAGGCGACGTCGTAAAACCCCTTGTTAACAAACACAAGCCAAAACCCACAAAATTAAGATCAAGTATTACATCTGGTACTGTACTCATTATCTTGGCTGGAAGATTTAAGGGTAAAAGAGCTGTGTTTTTAAAAGCAACTTAAATCTGGGGTTTTGCTTGTTACTGGTCCTTTTAAACTTAATGGAGTTCCGTTAAGACGTGTTAATCAAGCTTATGTTATTGCTTTCGACTAAAGTCGATGTTAGTACGGTAAATGTTGAGAAGATTGACGATAAGTATTTTGATAAGGTAGCTGAGAAGAAACAGAAGAAGGGTGAAGGCGAGTTCTTTGAAGAGAAAAAAGAAGTTTGTTTTCATTTGTTCATTTTCTACTTTAATTTTTCTAGTTTAAATTATAGTTTTGCATTTTTAGATATAAATGTGAAATGTAGTGAGTCTCTAGAAACATTCTCTTGGATCCTTTATTCGGTTCTCGAAAATCTGAAAGCTATTGTAATTTTCATCTTATATTTTAATTCTTGTTTGCAATTCATGATTTTAGGCTATATCTGGATTTTGAATACAAATATGCTATGACCCCAATTTATTGCCATCGCAAACTTATGATCCCAGATCTATTATGGATAAGAAAATATACAAAATAGACTATCATTATACAATTTGTATACAATAGATATATAAAAATAGGCTGTCATTATACAAAAAATATACAAAATAAACTGTCACTATACAAAATAGACTGTTACTATACAAAGAATATACAAAATAGACTGTCACTATACAAATAGACTGTTACTATACAAAGAATATACAAAATAGACTGTCACTATACAAAATAGACTGTTATTATACAAAAAATATACAAAATAGACTGTCACTATACAAAATAGACTGTTATTATACAAAAAATATACAAAATAGACTGTCATTCAATTCTTAGCTAATATTATTAGATCCAGAAGTACAAAATACAATTTAAAAAGGCAAAAAAGGGTTGCTTCATCGCGCCAAGTAGGGGTCGAACCTGCGACCTTCAGCTTAAGAAATAGACGCCCTATCCACTGAGCTACAGGCGCTTGTGTTGTCATGCGCATTCGTTTCGGCTACTATATTCAATATGTTTGGGCCGAAGGCAAAAAGGGTAGCTCTATCGCGCCAGGTAGGGGTCGAACCTGCGACCTTCAGCTTAGGAAATAGACGCCCTATCAACTGAGCTACAGGCGCTTGTGTTGTCATACTCATTCCTTTCGGCTACTATATGCAATATGTTTGGGCCGAAGGGCCATTTTTTGTAGGGATTTTTACCTTCCTATACCACATATGAAACCTTTTTACCCTCAATGTTTAAGGTTTGAGTTAATTACATTTCAACATACCAAATTACCATTTATATACCATAATTAATTTAGAGGTATAATTAATTGGCAGTTTTTACTCCTTAATTAAAGGTGTCCATATATCCCACGTTTCTCTCTTCCCTAATTCCCAAGATCTGACCAGCACTGTTTTCCCCCTCCCATTTCTTTCTCTTCTCCATTCCTTCTTCTTCTCAAAAAATACAGAGATGAGATCCATTTTTTATAATCCGATTTTTAGCCAAAGAGATTCAATATGAAACCCATAAATCCCATTCAATAATAACGCCAAATACCGGCGGTGGCTGTGGCCAACACCAATTTGGTACATATACAACCCTGAAGATTTCATTAAGGAGTAGTCATGGGCCTTTGACAAGGATGAAGATGGAATAAGAAAGGTTGGTTTATTTGTAGTTTTTTTTGTGAAATTTTGTAGATGAAGAGAAAATTTTGTAGTCAACATATTTTTTCAACATAGATTATAGTTTAATTGTAGTATAAATGTAGTAATTTTATAGATACCCTTAAAAACAATACAACTTTATACAATACTTAAACTGATTTGTAGTTTATTTGTAGAAATTTTGTAGATAAAGAGAAAATTTTGTAGTCAACATTTTTTTTCAACATAGATTGTAGTGTAATTGTAGTATAAATGTAGTAATTTTGTAGATACCCTTCAAAACAATACTGCTTTATACATACGTAAACTGATTTGTAGTTTATTTGTAGATTTTTTGTAGAAAATTTGTAGATTAGGAGAAAATTTTGTAGTCAACATTTTTTTTCAACATAGATTGCAGTTTAATTGTAGTATAAATGTAGTAATTTGTAGATACCATTAAAACAATATTGCTTTATACATACTTAAACTGATTTGTAGTTTATTTGTAGATTTTTTGTAGAAAATTTGTTGACTGGAGCTAGAGGAATGGAAAATTTGATTCTCTTTTTCTTCTTCATGGGAGACTCCCCGAAATCAGATTCCAATGTATCTTCAGGCGCAACAAATTGCTGGTGAATCTCGGTAATGGATGATGTTGGAGACATGAGTTGACTTACTGGGCGTGGATTAAAAGTTGCAGGGCGAGGACGTGAAAAATGAGGAAAGAGAAGCCTGCAGAAAAAGGAGGAAACAAATCTGAAGTGAATATGAAAAAATATTTAGTCCCAAATTTTTAGGCGCCTAATTTGGAAGGAATAAGCTATTCAAATATTTATCCCAGATTTGTAGGCGCCTAATTTGGAAGGAATCAGCTCTTAATATTGGGTATTTAATGAATGGTATAAATTTTGTAGGAAAAATATAAACATGGTGGGTAATAATGGAATTATGCATATTTTTAGTAATAAGGTTTCATATATGGTATAGATAGGAAAAAATTCCTTTTTTGTAAGTGGTACAAAACATGGGCTATTAAAATTTTGAGGGGCTATAGAGGGTAGTTTTCTCAAGGGAAATTACCAGCTATGTCCATTTATAAGTAGCTCATTACAAAAATTGGCCAATTGATAAAATATTACTAATATTAGCCAAATTAGCCAATTAGATATTTGTAGCAAAAAAATATCAAAATTTTGCTTTGTTTTGAGTGGGTGTTATTAGAATAGATTGGACACAACTTAAGGAGCTTGAATCTCATTTTTGGGATGATTTGCTGAAGTTTTGAGGTGGTTTGAATTGAAAATTCGAAGTAAAAGCTGAACATGAAAAAAAATGATATGTGTATCATTTATGTATCACATATGTATCATATTTGTATCAATTGTGTATCACGTGTATATTCATGTATACCTGTGTGTGAGATACATGCGTGATACATGTGTCGCAGAAGATTTTTTTGAACTCGATTTAATTAAGAATTTTGATACAAAACTAGTCCAAATCACCTCCAATCTTCCTCAAATTTTGTATATTGACGTATCTATATATTTTCAATGAATTTCAACTATACCCATTGAAAAGTTCATGTTTTGTTTAGATTTTTGGAATATTGTATAGATTTTTATATTTCATCACCTTATTTGCTACCCCGTCCATGAAATTTCCTTTCCGTCTTGTATCTAATGTTGCTAATTACGCTTAAAATATGAAAGGTGATTTTTGCATGTGATTCTTTGATAGAAAAAACCCTATTATTTGGGTTTTCAATTTTTGTTGGCTAGTTTTGGTAAGTCTATGACTAATGCTAGAGGTTGGTAAGTTGAGATTTATATGGGACATTTGTGTAAGTTTCCCTTTTCTCAAATCAGTCGCTAATTTTGGCTTAGCTTCAGTAAGTCCGTTAGCCACAAGCTGGGCTGAGGATAGTCCAACACAACTCCCACGATGCACTTAAAAAGCCCAACTTCCGTGATGGGACCAATATATCTCCAAGGAAAGAAATCTTCAACACATGTATCTTTATGGGATCTTCCACAAATAGCCGCCGATCGAATTCACTGATTATATTTTATCTGATATACATTAAATTATATACTATTTATATACATAATTACATATATATTATATATCTGTTACCTATATTTAGTTCAAACGGACAAATGGAAGACTATTTAGGTTATTTTGTAACTTTTATTTTATTTTATACCAAGACGATTTAGGCAAAGATAAAGATTATCACTTAACGAGTTTCTTTTTTTGGTCCCTACTGACAGATTCTGCATATTTTCAACTCTTTTCTTGTATGTGTCTTGGAGTGTTGTATTCTTCTTGAATTATTCCGAGGAGGAGAAAGGAGTAAGTATCAAGTACCAAGTTGTCAAGCTCATTAGGAGCTTGGATTTTGCGGAAGAAAATTCTAGAAGAACATGGAAGAGACGAGAGAGCACGTGAACATTTTCTGTATTTTTCTATATAAGAAAAAATAAAAATTGTGTTTTATACAAAGTCAAATGGGTCGGGTCTCAACCCAGAACAAAATGGACTAAAACTAAACAAGAAAGAAGCCTATTACATATAAATACAATGCCTGCCTAATCTATGTAAATGTATTATCCAAAACTACCCCCCCGCGCGCGCGCGCAAGTTGGAGAGGGGAAGCACCTTCAACTTGAGAAGAAACCCCTGATGGACTATACCGGTCAAAGGCTTGGTCATAATGTCTGCTAATTGGTTGGTGCTGCTAACAGGATGCGAAGCAATCAAACCTTCAGACAATTTGCCCCGCACAAAGTGACAATCAACCTCGATGTGTTTGGTGCGCTCATGAAAAACGGGATTGCGGGCGATGTACAAAGCAGATTGATTGTCGCAAAATATAGACACAGGAGAAACATCTTCAATACCCAAATTAGCTAACAAGCGAATCAACTAAGTGATTTCAGCCACCAACTTACTTAAAGCACGATACTCAGCTTCAGCACTGCTAAGAGAAACCACTGGTTGTTTCTTTGACTTCCATGATATAGGACTACCACCAAGCAATACAAAAAATCCGGTAACAGATCTACGTGAATCTGGGCAAGTAACCCAGTCACTATCACAGTACCCTTGAAGTGTAAAATCAGAAGAATTGTTGAGGAGAACCCCATGATCAGATGTACCTTTAAAGTAAAGTAATAAGTGTAGTGCTGCATTCAAATGAGGGAGTCGAGGAGCCTGAAGAAATTGACTGAGATGTTGTACCGCAAAACTCAAATCAGGTCTAGTATGAGTAAGGAAATTAAACTTGCCAACTAGGCTTCTATACAATTCTGGATTGGGAAGTAAATCCCCATCATCAGCTTTCAATTTCACATTGAGTTCCAAAGGAGAAACAACAGGAGACACATCCGTACAATGGTGCTCAGATAAAAGGTCTTTTACAAACTTCTTTTGATTCAACAGAATGCCAGAAGAAGTGGGGACAACTTCAATACCCAGAAAGTAGTTTAAATGCCCCAAATCTTTTATTTTGAACTGTTCATCAAGATAGGATTTCGAAGCTGAAATTTCTGAAATATCATCTCCAGTGAGTATTATATCATCGACATAAACAACCAACAAAACTAGAGAACTCCCAGATCTTTTAATAAACAAACTATAGTCATTAAGAGAATGTACAAAGCCTTTTGAACACAAGGCACTAGAGAGCTTTGCATACCACTGCCTTGAGGCTTGTTTAAGACCATATAGGGATTTTTGGAGCTTACAGACAAAAGGCTGAGAGGAGGAGGAAGGAAAATCAATGAAGAAACCTTGAGGCAATTTCATATACACCTCCTCATCCAAGTCCCCGTGGAGGAAGGCATTGTTGACGTCAAGTTGGAATAAAGGCCATTTTCTTTTTACAGCCACTGCAATAAGGCACTTGACAGTTGTCATATTTACGACGGGGGAAAAAGTCTCATTGTATTCTACCCCAGCAGTTTGTGTGTCACCCCGCACTACCAACCTAGCCTTATACCTTTCTAGGGACCCATCTGCTTTTACTTTCACTTTGTACACCCATTTGCACCCAATAGCTTTCTTCCCAATAGGTAATGGAACAACATTCCATGTATTATTTGCCTCAAGAGCTGCAAATTCTTTTCTCATTGCCACTTTCCATTCAGGCACCAAAGCTGCTTGAGAATAAGTGTGAGGTTCAGATTGTATTGCATGTGATGCAGTTTGTGAATCCAAAGACCTGGACTTGGGATATTTAGGAAAGGATGTAGATACTGATGTGCAAATATAGTCAGAGAGATAAACAGATTTTGTATGTGTTGTGGTGGATTTCCTCAAAGGAATTGCAGTAGGAGTATCAGATGTATATGTGGGAGAACAAACATGTTCATGAACCTGTGAGGAATTAGAGGGAGGACTAGCTAGAGGAGGGGCTGAGATTGAAACTAGAGAAGCAGGAGAAGAAAAATCAGAGATAGAAGGAACTGGAAAGGCAGGAGAGTTTGTAGGGGTAGAAGGGGAAAGAGTGGAAGGAAAGAAAGTGAAATCAGAAGAAATGGAAGAAACAGTGCTAGGAGAAGGAGAAAGAGAAGATAAAAGAGATGGAATAGCAAAAAGAAAAACTGATTCATGGAATACGACATCCCTAGAAACAAAAAATAATTTAGTTGCCAAGTTAAGAAGTTTGTAACCCCTTTTCCCAAAGGGGTACCCCATGAAAATTGATAGGATAGATCTACTGCTAAACTTATCCCTGTGTGCAGGAAGTGTAGATGCATAGCACAAACAACCAATGTCCTAAGGTGAAGATAAGAAGGAGGTGTCCCAAACAGTAATTCATAAGGTGATTTGTTGTGGAGAAGCTTAGAAGGAAATCTATTTATCAAATAAGTGGCAGTGAGAACACATTCTCCCCAGTATTTTATAGGAACTTTGGAGTGAAAAAGGAGAGCTCTGGATGTTTCAAGAAGATATCTGTGTTTTTTCTCTACCACCCCATTTTGTTGAGGGGTATATGGACAAGAGGTATGATGGACAATGCCTTGTTCTACAAAGAAAGACGCAACAGAAGAACTAGACCTCAATTCCAAGGCATTATCAGATCTTATAGTTGAAACTCTAGTTTTAAATTGAGTTTGGACCATAGCAATGAAGACTTTAAGTATGGGAAATGCATTAGATTTGATCTTTAACAAGTGTGTCCAGGTTGTTCTTGTAAAATCATCTACTATGGTCAGAAAATATTTGCATCCATCATGTGTAGGGACATTATATGGTCCCCACGTGTCAATGTGTATTAATTGAAAAGGGGATTTTGTGTGAATCTCACTGTCTGGGAATGTTAGCCTGGTTTGTCTTGCCATGGGACAGATATTGCAAATAAAATTTTGTTTACTAGAAAGTCCAGAAGCAATAGAAGAAATAGATTTCAAATGAGTAAATGGAATGTGTCCCAATCTACTATGCCAAAGAGTGTTCACTTTATTCATATGACTGGTATTTACAAAGGGAACAGTAAAATGAGAAGCAACAGAACACTCTACATCATGTTCATTTGAAACAGGAAAGACAAAACTATTAGAACAATTAAAAGCAGATGAATTAGTGGTAGCTGTGAGTGAAGTAGATGACACAGATGAAGGCAGGTGGAGAATGTAAAGTCCATGTTGTGTTTTACCAAATTCCAAAGGCCTCTTCATGGAATATGAAACAGGAATAAGAGCTGAAAATTAGTAAACACTTTAATTGTGATAGTAATTTATGCACAGAGATTAAGTTGAATTGAAAACTAGGAACTAAGAGGACATGTTTAAGATTAGTATCACTGGATAAGGGTAATTCCCCAACACAAGTTACTTTAACTTTATAACCATTGGTAAAGTGACCAAGTAAGGGATAGGTAATGGTTTAACATTTTGAAGTAGGTTACTATGAGAGGTCATATGGTCAATAGCCCCAGAGTCCACAATCCAAGAGGTTTCACTAACCTTACACAACATACAATTGCTAATGGAATATTCAGGCCTATTACTGGAAAAACAGCTAAGAATACCTGCAAAATTTGTAGAAGCACTAAGAGTGGGAGCCAAAGAGGATCCCTGATCCGATATGTGATGCTGCTGCAAGAGAGACATCAGATGGTTGCATTGCTCCTGTGTCAAACCTGGAATGACAGAGTTGACTGTTGAAGCATCAGGAACTGATGGATCGGGTTGACTTGGCTGCTTAGGATCAGGTTGATTGAATTGCTTGGAGGTGTCTAACTCAGTATATACATTTGCAGAAGCCCTTCTAGTTTTGGTGAACTTAAAATTGGCAGGAAACCCATGCTTTCTATAGCATGTATCTACTGTATGTCCAGGTTTGTGGCAATAACTGCACATCACACTATTTCTTCTGGGATCAAAAGCAGTCATGGGAGGAAATTTTTGAGACCTTGACAAAGAATTTGATGATTGAGAGTACAACTGTTGAGAACCCGCTGAAAATGATGCTGACTCTGAAGAAACAAGGAATAAGCTTTATTTATGGAAGGAAAAAGACTCATCATGAGTAGGTTGCTTCTGGCATTCGCATAACTCTCATTTAACCCCATGAGGAATTGATACATCCTCTGATCATTTTTGAGTTTCTGAAAATCCTTCTTACCACCACCACACATACAATGGCTCTCAGAGTGAACTGTCAAGGTACTGAGCTCATCCCAAATGCTTTTCAGTTTGGCATAGTATACTCATGGAACCCTGAGAGATAGAAGCAAGTTCTTTCTTAACATGATATACTCTAATTCCACTAGGTTGCCCATACCTATCTTCCAATTTCATCCACACATCTTTGGCAAACTGACAATATAGAACACTTTTGTGAATTACCGGCGAAAGAAGATTATGAATCCACGAAATCACAATGTTGTTACACCTATCCCATTGACTATAGATAGGAGAGTTCAATGGTGGCCTTTGACAGTCAGGTTGAATGAAATATAACTTGTTCTTAACAGAAAGGGCAATAAGCATACTTCTTCTCCAATCTCTATATCCTGTTCCATAGAAAACAATCCCCACTAGAGAAAGTCCCAAATTATCCGATGGATGAATGTAAAGGGGATGATTATGGTTAATCAACTTATTGGGTAAAATCTCAGGACCAGAAGGAGTAGAAGGACTAGCAGGTGACTTATCCGAAGAAATTTGATCTATCACAAAATTTAAATTAGGGCTTGCACACAAAATTAGGGTTCTTCCTTAACTATCAGCTCTAATACACAAATTCCTCACAACTGTTATGGAAAATCCAAAATACAATGTAAATGCACAAAGAAAAAAAGAAGAGAAATCACCGATTGAAAACATGAAACTCCGACGATACGGCGGAAATCGAGAAACTGTCACCACCGAATGATGAAAATGAACAAAGCTACCATGAAATTGAAGAATGCTCTCTCATCTATCCGGATACGAAGTGGCTCTGATACCATATCAAGCTCATTAGGAGCTTGGATTTTGCGGAAGAAAATTCTAGAAGAACATGGAAGAGACGAGAGAGCACCTGAACATTTTCTGTATTTTTCTATATAAGAAAAAATAAAAATTGTGTTTTATACAAAGTCAAATGGGTCGGGTCTCAACCCAAAATAAAATGGACTAAAACTATACAAGAAAGATGCCTATTACATATAAATACAATTGGGCCTTATACATGTGGGCCTGCCTAATCTGTGTAAATGTATTATCCAACATCAAGTATCAAGTATCAACTATTACTATTAGGTCCGAGGACAGAAAAAAAGAAAGAACCGGAGACCGAAATTCCTTCTACTACCAAACTGCCTCCTCTTCCAATTAGTAGAGTGGCAAAAGCAAAATCATGTTTATTTGCTGAGACAAAAATACATTTACTTAACTGTGATCATTACAAATCTCATGTAAAAGACACAAGTTATGCACTTTTTACTTCATGCTCATGCTCGGAGTGCAACTAAATTTTTAGCTATAAACATGTAACAAGTTAAATACAAGACTTACCTTAGATTTTGTCCTAGTCAAATATGTTTTTATTTCTGATCTCATGTAAATAATTTCAACTGGCCTTCCTTATTTATCAGCATATGATAACTAGTATAGAATTAGATTTGTCTTGTTTTCTGCTTTATGAATCCACAAGTTCATAAGGATTTGCATTAGAAAGTTTCTCAGAAAAAGTAAATACTTTTACTTCCATGGAAAACATTCCACACGCTTTGTTAGATCACTATCCAATATATATACAGATGGAGACATAAGGCTAGATCTCTACAACAATATCTACATAATATGAAAGTCAATGACTTAACTAGCTTAATTTATCATTGGCAGAGGCAGCTCTACGCGTGGCACTGAACTCACTACTTCTTTTCAGTATGATCAAGATTCAGGACTTACTATAAATATATATTATCAAACAAAAAAATAAAATCGAATATACATATAGTCCGAGTTAGTGAATACGCTCGCACCCGTTACCAACACAGGGCATCTACATCGGATCATCGTTACAGATTCTAAGGTGGAGTACTATTTTGCACGAGTTTAAGTTCCGCACTAATGATATAAGTAATAGTTAAAGAATCAAGTTACATGATAATATAAGCATTGACTAATAATTCGATAAAAGGGGCAGACCCGTGCACTAAGCTACACGCTATACGCGGGGTCCGGGAAAGGCCCAGACCACAAGGGTCTATTGTACTAACTAATAATCTGATAAATATGATAATTAAATTTATACGCGGTTTTAAGGATATGTGGATTGATTCAATACAAGTAATTAAAGATGTTAGATCAACGAATTAAGGACAAAAATAAA
This sequence comes from Nicotiana attenuata, assembly GCF_001879085.1. Classification (NCBI taxonomy): domain Eukaryota; kingdom Viridiplantae; phylum Streptophyta; class Magnoliopsida; order Solanales; family Solanaceae; genus Nicotiana; species Nicotiana attenuata. The sequence continues at coordinate 77,983,967 of NC_031990.1, forward strand.
TAACCAAACCAGTTGTGACGTTGAGCCTGAGCTTGGATTTAAGCTTAACGATAGTTCTGCCCTCGGTCGAATTCTCGGTTCGAAGCCAGATATGTAAGAAGAACTATGATTAGAATAAGAACTTTTCAATAGCTAAAAAGCAAAGAAATAAGTTTGTATTGATTTTATATGCGTGTTACAATGTGTCCATTAAATAAAAACTACCACCTTTATATAGTACGAGAGTTTCAACCCTAGTACAATTCTAAGAAAGGTAAAAAATCTTCTTTTTCGTTAATCACTGATCCGCTGTCAATACAAGCCGAGATCTGCGCCGTGATAACTAATGGGGTGCGGATATCGCGGTCTTCTATTGGTCGTGTGTAACCGATATCATGTTTTCCGAGGTCTCGAAGCTCGTTCCGGGATTGAAGAAGTAATGTCTTATCAAGCCCGATAGTGAACACTCCGTTCGGACCTTAATACGAGGCATTTCGGCTTCGATTCTGACCCTATATAATCATGCCTTTGCTTCGTTTCGCTCGCCGAAAAATCGGGGTGTAGGTTACCCCCCGTTTTACCCGTATATAGATAGTCTTCTCGTATCTCTGAGAGTAGGTTTGCCAAAACGATGGGAAACAATAGATGTTCCCCGGTTCATTCCTTCGTACATTACAACCGAAACGACAAAGAAGCCAAAACGTCCCATCAGTCGTGTCGTTTTGACTTCGGACATGTGTCAACCGTCGGCTGGTCGCTCTCATGCGAAACATAGCGTACTTCCCCTATAAAAGCTTGTACCCTTTGGTTTTTTTCCACTTTCTAATCCAAGCTTCCACCTTCGAATTTTCTAGCTGTTACCAACTCTTTCAGACCTTCATATCTTCATCTTTGATCGTCAAATCTTCCTAATTGTTCTTAGGTTCTTACCCAGATCATTATCCTGCCTTCAAATCTTCATACTCTTCTCATCAGCCTTCAAACTTGTTCCTTCAAACCTTCATACTTTTTCTTTAAATTTTCAAACTTTCTCAGATAGTAGTGGCTAAAACTTCCAAATCAGTTCCTAGGCTGCCTCTTCATCTTCTCAATCGGCTACAGGTATCGAGGTGTGTTAGATCTAATTTTAATGATGCAAATAATATATCTGTGCAGGAAATCAATCAAAGAAGATCAAGGAATCAAGGAGCTACTACGAGATTGCTGAAGTCAATCTGGATGCTTAAGGAAAGAAGCCAATCAGCAAAGATTACAAATCAATCAGCAAAGATCATGGACAACTGCGATGGAAAGAATCTTTGCAAACCTATACTTAAGGCAACAATCAAGGCCAGCATATTCAATCCGGATTCTGAAAAGAAGATTAGCTGAGCTGCCAATTGTGGAAGGACCAACAATCAAGGAGTAAATCCTCATCATCAACAACTGTAGAAGGAAAGCGATCAATTTCGATCTATCTCCTCTTATCAATGAAGAGCAACGACTAGCAATCTTATTCTTGGAAATAATCAATCTCTTTCCAAGGATCAAATCCCTTGGGTTGTCAAATCTCGTCAGCAAGAGGATTTCACCTAAGTATTTATACTCAGCGTCCAGCCTTAGACACATATACTTTGATCAAACCAAAAATCCTCTCTTTATTCTACTGCAAACAAACATTGTAGTTCTTTGAGACTTGATGTGTAACAAGTCAGAGAAAGAGGAGAGTATAACACTGGTAAGGCATTGTATCAAAAGAGATGAGTGTTATAGGAACTGAGGTATCACGTCATTGTACTCGAAGAAACGCATTTGCTAAAAAAGAACACCCTTGCAACCCAAGGGGACTGGACTAGGATTCACATTGAATCCGAACCAGTATAAAATTTCGGTGTCTTTAATTCCTGCACTTACTTTCTGCGCTTTCTTATTCTGCTATTATAACTGTTATGTTATTGTATCAGTCGACTAATTGAAAAACCAGTCAACTAATAGAGATTGAGATTAAAAATATACAATTCATCCCCCCTCTTGTACTTTCAATTGGTATCAGAGCAAGGCTCACATTCTATTTTTGCTTAAAAGCTTGTGAGAAAAGATCATGGAAAATCAAGTCATCATAGGAGCTCTCTTCCAGGAAGGAACTTCACAAGTTAGACCATCATACTTCAATGGTCAACATTTCTCTCACTGGAAAGTGCGTATGGAGATCTTTGCCAAGGCTTATGACATTAAAATTTGGAGAGTCATCAAAAAGGGAAACTATCCCTTACCTGCTTCTACTCCACCACTTGCTGATCCTGAAGATATAGATTCATATACAAAAGAGCAAATGAAAGTGGTACAAGTTAAGAATAAAGCAAGAAATCTGCTTCACAATGCTATAAGTGGTGAAGAATATTAGAAAATCTCTAGCTGTGACACAACCAAAGAAATGTGGGACAAGCTTGAGGTTAAATACGAAGGAACCAGCAAAGTAAAGGAAACACATATCAACATGTTGGTTCATGATTACGAACTCTTTTCAATGAAAGAAGGAGAATCTATTGAAGAGATGTTTGCCAGGTTCAGCAAAATAATTAGTGATCTAAAGGCATTTGGCAAGCCATATACTAGTGGCGATCAAGTCAGGAAAAATTCTCAGAAGCCTGACAACCACTTGGCAGACAAAAGTAGTCACACTTGAATCTCAGGATCTAAACAAATTATCATATGATGAACTACGAGGAGAACTCATAGCTTTTGAAAAGACACATCTCAAGAAGACTAGTCAAGAAGAGAAAAAGAAGATAGCCGCATTCAAAGCTTTAACTGAAATAGCTGAAAATGAAATTGATGATGATCCTGAAGCTCTACAAGAAGAGATTGCTATGCTATCAAGAAACATGGATGGGTTAATGAGACGATTCAGAAATACAAAGAAAGGAAGAATTCTGCCCAGACGATCCAGGCAATACAACGAACAGGACAAGAATGATGGAAATGATGAATGAGCTTAAGAGACTAAATAAAGAGGTTAAAGACTGGAAACTCAAACATGAAGTATGTAAAATTGAAAAAGAAGTACTTCAAGAAGAGTTTGAGGAATTGCAAATACAACTTAATAGCACAAATCCACTAGTCACAGTTCTTTCAGGTCAAACCAGACGACTTACAAGTCAAGTGGAAAAGGACCAGCCAGAACAAAGTCCACTAGTATTAACACTAATGAAAGACCTAAAGGTGGGTAAGAAGTTGCGTGTCACTACTGTAACAAAAGTGGGCACAAATATTTTTTTTGTCGCTTTCGTAAAGCAAACATGTCAGGATGGGTTTGGAAACCAAAAAACAATTCTGAATCTAGCAATACTAACCCTCCAGGACCCAAGCAAGCTTGGGTACCTAAAAGAAAGTAATCTCTATGTTTTGTAGGAACACCACAGGATATGCCGCAAAGGAAAATGGTATCTAGATGCGTGTTCCAGTCACATGACAGGTGACAAAAACCTGTTCAAAGAAGTTACAAAAATTGATGGAGGAAGTGTTAAATTTGGGGATGACTCAAAAGGTAAAATAATTGGTGCTAGAATAATTCCCTTCAATAACAACTGTGATATCACTGAAGTGTATCTCGTCAATGGACTCAACTACAATCTCCTGAGCATAAGTCAACTGTGCGACTCAGGATATGAGGTAAACTTTAAGAAAACAGGTTGTGCTATTGAAGATGAATCAGGTAAAACAAGTCCTCCCTGGTAAAAGGTATGGAAATGTTTACATCCTTGATGGTCTTGAAAAGATAGATGGTCATATTTGCTTATCATCCATGTCTGATGATCCATGGTTATGGCATAGGAAACTTGGACATGCTAGCATGCATTTGATAGAAAAATTGTCCAAACATGAGTTAGTTGTTGGCCTACCCAAACTGAATTTTTCTAGAACTCATATCTGTGATGCATGCCAAATTGGTAAGCATACCAGAAACTCTTTCAAAAATAAAGATATTGTATCTACTTCTAAACCTTTATAATTACTTCATATGGACTTATTTGGGCCTACTAGAACTGCTAGTATAGGAGGAAAAAGATATGCTTTTGTTATTGTTGATGATTATTCACGTTTCACTTGGGTAATTTTCTTATCTCATAAGGATGAAGCATTAAGAAATCTTGAAGTTTTCTGCAAAAAGGTTGAAAAAGAAAAGGGATATCTGATCTCAACAATTCAGAGTGATCATGGAGGAGAATTTGAAAGCAGAGCATTTGAAGATTTCTGTAATAATCAGGGAAACACTCATAACTTCTCTGCACCACGATCACCACAGCAAAATGGGGTTGTAGAAAGAAAAAACAGAACCCCCCAAGATATGGCAAGAACTATGTTACTTGATCATTCACTGCCAAATCACTTCTGGGCAGAAGGTGTAAGTACAGGTGTCACATTCTCAACCGATGTCTCATAAGGCCCATTCTGAAGAAGACTCCCTATGAATTATGGAAAGGTAAACGTCAAAATATCAGTTACTTTCATCCCTTCGGAAGCAATTGTTTTATTCACAATAACAGCAAGGACAACCTTGGAAAATTCGATCCAAGAAGTGACGAAGGTATTTTTCTGGGTTATTCATTAAATAGTAGATCTTTTAGAGTCTATAATAAACGCACATTATGTGTGGAAGAATCTGTACATGTTATATTCGATGAAAATAATCCCTTGGTCGATAAAGGAATTACTGCAGGTGATGAAGATCAATCTCAAGAAAGTCGGGAGACAAGCAAATCTCAAGAGTCAACTGATATATCTGCTACGATAGAGTCAACTAATGAAATCAGCAGCAGTGTACCAGATCATCCAATTGAGTCGACTACAAACGTCGTACGTCCAAATGAATGGAGAAGCGAGCCTGAATATCCTTAAAAATTCATCATTGGGGATCCAAATGAAGGAACAAAAACTAGGGGAGCCCTCAAAAAGAAAGCAAATATAGCATTAATCTCTCAAGTTGAACCAAAAAAGATAGAGGAAGCTCTGAAAGATTCAAGTTGGGTGCGAGCAATGCAGGAAGAGTTAGATCAGTTTGGTAAAAATCAGGTGTGGAATTTGATACCCAAATCTGAAAATGTCTCTGTAATCGGAACAAAATGGGTCTTCAGAAATAAATTAAACGAGGATGGTAAGGTCGTAAGGAATAAAGCCAGACTAGTTGCTCAGGGATATTCACAACAGGAAAGAGTCGACTATGATGAAACCTTCGCTCCAGTAGCTCGCTTGGAATCTATGCGAATTCTTCTGGCATATGCATCGTTTAAAGGATTTAGGCTATTTCAGATGGATGTTAAAAGCGCCTTTTTGAATGGATTTATTGAAGAAGAAGTGTACGTGAAACAACCGCCTGGGTTTGTAGATTCAAAGTTTCCCTACCATGTATACAAGCTCACTAAGGCACTATATAGACTAAAGCAAGCTCCACGTGCATGGTATGATAGACTTAGTTCTTTTCTTATTGATCATGGCTTCACAAGAGGTAAAGTATACACTACCTTGTTTATTAAAAGATCATCAGAAGGTAATCTCATTATTCAAATTTATGTAGATGATATTATATTTGGTAGTGCTAACCCTCTTATGTGTAAGGAATTTTCAAATCTTATGCAAAGCAAATTTGAAATGAGCATGATGGGAGAGCTAACATTCTTCCTTGGACTCCAAATTCAACAATCTGAAGAAGGAACCTTTATATGTCAGACCAAATACACAAAGGAACTGATTCAAAAATTTGGCATGAGCAATGCAAAATCCATTGGCACACCTATGAGTCCTTCAACAAATCTAGACAAAGATGAACAGGGAATACCTGTTGATGAAACTAAGTATCATGGAATGATCAGATCATTACTGTATCTGACAACAAGTCGACCGGATATTATGTTTAGTGTGTGTAAATGAGCCAGGTTCCAGTCAACTCCTAAGGAATCTCATCTGACTGCAGAAAAGAGAATCATTCAATATCTCATTGGGACTGTATCTCATGGATTATGGTATCCTCGCTCTAACTCTTTTAAACTAGAAGGTTTTTCCGATGCTGACCTTGCAGGTGACAAGGAAGATAGAAAAAGCACTAGTGGTACGTGTCAATTATTTGGAAAGGCATTGATATCCTGGAACAGTAAAAAACAAGCATCAGTTGCATTATCTACCACTGAAGCTGAATATATTGCTATTGGACAATGCTATGCACAATTACTGTGGATGTCCCATCAACTGGGTGACTATGAACTTTCTTTTAAACCTATACAAATTTTTTATGATAATTCAGTGCTATTTGTCTTTTAAAAAATCCTGTGCATCATTCTAGAGCAAAGCATATAGATATCAAGCATCACTTTATTAGAGATCATGTTCTTAAGGGAGACAAAGAAATATCTTTTGTTGGAACTACT
>NC_031990.1:77991907-78043831 GCF_001879085.1 Nicotiana attenuata
CATGAACTGGAGGGGGAGTAGCCATGAAACCTCAACCGCATACATTGAGGGGGAGTAAAACAAAGGGAAGTCAACTGGTGTTTATACACATATATTATTTTGTCATCATCAAAAAGGGGGAGATTGTTAGATCTAATTTTAATGATGCAAATAATATATCTGTGCAGGATATCAAACAAAGAAGATCAAGGAATCAAGGAGCTACGAGATTGCTGAAGTCAATTTGGATGCTTAAGGAAAGAAGTCAATCAGCAAAGATCATAGACAACTGCGATGGAAAGAATCTTTGCAAACCTAAACTTAAGGCAACAATCAAGGCCAGCATATTCAATCCGGATTCTGAAAAGAAGATTAGCTGAGCTGCCAATTGTGGAAGGACCAACAATCAAGGAGTAAATCCTCATCATTAACAACTGTAGAAGGAAAGCAATCAATTTCGATCAATCCCCTCTTATCAATGAAGAGCAACGGCTAGCAATCTTATTCTTGGAAAGAATCAATCTCTTTCCAAGGATCAAATCCCTTGGCTTGTCAAATCTCGTCACCAAGAGGATTTCACCTAAGTATTTATACTCAGCATCCAGCCTTAGACACATATACTTTGATCGAACCAAAAATCCTCTCTTTATTCTACTGCAAACAAACATTGTAGTTCTTTGAGACCTGCTGTGTAACAAGTCAGAGAAAGAGGAGAGTATAACACTGGTGAGGCATTGTATCAAAAGAGACGAGTGTTATAGGAACTGAGCTATCACGTCATTGTACTCGAAGAAACGCATTTGCTAAAAAGAACTCCCTTGCAACCCAAGGGGACTGGACTAGGATTCACATTGAATCCGAACCAGTATAAAATTCCGGTGTCTTTAATTCCTACACTTACTTTCTGTGCTTTTTTATTCTGCTATTATATCTGTTATGTTATTGCATCCAGTCGACTAATTGAAAAACCAGTCAAATAATAGAGATTAAGATTAAAAATATACAATTCACCCCCCTCTTGTACTTTCAAGGTGACCATTCCTGAAGTGGTTGTTCTCGAGACAGCCGAGGAGGTTGCTCCCGAAGCGGTTGTTTCCGAAGTGGTTGCCACCGAATCGGCCCTAGAGCCCCCCACGAAGAGCTTTATTCCCAGGGGCTGCTCAATCTTAGATGACTTCAAAGTCGAGAAGGCCTCATCCAAACTAGACTGAGGTGAAGGGGCATCGAGGTATATATGCTCCGTCACCGAAGATACCCTTCCCATTGTTCGAGAGGACTGTAATTGGGGAGGTAAGGACGTGGTAGTCCTCGGGCCTGAGGACGATATCACCACTCATGTGAAGGGGTATTTAAGTTTTTATACTTATCCCTTCACACTGGGCCCGGTAGACCCAGTTGTTTTTGACTTTTGCAAGAGATACGAGGTGTGCCTTGGGCAAATCCACCTGTCTCTTTAGAGGATTGTGATCCTCCTCCGTTACTTTATGAATAACACAGAGTCTCATCGGTTTACCCTCGACCACATGCTCCATCTATACAGTCCCCGAATTTTTTGGGAGGGGAGGGGGGGGGGGGGCACTAATCAAGCTCACTCGCCGGGCCAGCAAGGCCCATTTTTCGAGCATTGACGAGGATCGAGACCGAGGCTGGCTGGGGCGTTTCTTTCGGGTGAAGACTGAAGATTTGATCCCTCCTGAGTTTCTATTATTCCCCAAGCAGTGGAATGCATTCTGTAAGTTTAATCTTTCCTTAAGTGTCGAGTCTTCTTTGTTCCCTCTCTCACCATCAGTATTTGTGATCGGTAGTCATTGCTCGGGTTCCCAATGCGGTCCCCCATGGATCGAGGGCATCTGCAAGCAGATGTCATATTTTGAGCGCTCGCCGCACAAGCTTTTGAAGGGCCGATAGGAGGCCCATTCTCATGGTAAGTCTTTTCTTAGAATAGTTACTATTACGCTATGAACTTACACAATGCTAACCCTTTCTCTTTCCTTCGCAGGTTTGCCTAAGACCACCAACCTTAGGTCGCTGAAAGAGGATGAGGACGCATCCTTACCCATTGATCCCTCTGTTATGGGACAGCCCGAGGCTACCATTGGGGAAAAGAAGGAAAGGAAAAGAAAGTCTTCAAGCTCCCCAGGTTCCGAGGTGAAGCCAAAGAAGAGGGTGGCTTCCCGGGCTCGCTTCTCTGGCTTAGGGATGAGTCTGAAGAAGACTATATTTTTGTTGGACACGGATCGACCCTTGCCAGGGAGCGGGCGGCAGTCGAGAGAGAGAGCCGTGAGGCCGACCTTCCTTCGACTCGAGAGGCCATGACGGAGACAGGGGCTAAGACCCCCCGAGAAGCCGGTTCTGCTCCGAAGGAAGCGACTGGTGTAATATACATCATGGAGACACCCTCCTAAACCGAGTCCATTCTTGAGGAGGCCTAAGCGGGAAAAGAGAAATCAAGTGAAGGAGTTCACGGTGCGGACGACCCCCTTCATTCCTTCTTTGATGGCATGGACTCGTTGATAACTAGAGATTTTGACGTATTTTATACTCCTTCTTGCTTATGCTTTGATTAGAAATTCATACAAAATAGTCCCAAAAGGCTCACAAGTCGTGCTTGATTGCAGCTTTAATCATCAAAGTGACGAGATGTCAAAGATCAGCTCAAACGGAGTGAAACTTGCACAAGTGCCAAGGACAAGGCAAGCTCAGGCTAAACTGGCCTAGTGCGGCCGCACACCATTTTGTGCGGTCCGCACTAGGAGATTCAGAAAGGCTCAATTTCAGGCCAAGAGGTAGTGCGATCGCACTACCATTTAGTGCGGTCCGCGCTAAGACCACCGCGGCCTCAGTTCATTTTCTGCCGTCCGCGGTGAGGAGAATCAGAGAGTTGCTTTTTTGGAGTTTCAAGCCTCTGCGGTCTGCGGTCCATTTTACGCGGACCGCACTAGAAGCCTCCGCGGCCGCAGTCCATTCTGTGCGGTCCGCGGAGCCCAAGTTCAGAGAGCTGGATTTTGAATCCAAGAGTCCTAGTGCGGCCGCAGTCCATTCTGTGCGGTCCGCACTAACCCCGCAGGGGCAATTTTGTCCATATTTTTCAGCTTAGTATAAATAGCTTCTTTTTCCATTTTTAGGGTATCAGACATTGTATTACATCAGCTGCGCTCGTGGGTCGACTTTTCTTAGCCATTTTGGGCATTTTTACTTACTTTTCATCATTGAATCTTTGTATTTAGCTTAGCAATTAATTAATATGTGTTTATCTTCTTCTATTTCTTGTTTTTCTTCTTTGAATATGAGTAGCTAGACCCCATAGCTAGGGTTGTGGCTCAACCCTAGTGTGGGTAATTGATGGATCTTGTATTTTAGGGCTAATTTGACTATGGGTGTTTGTTATTTGGGCCAATTTCATGGTTAATTTCTGAATTAGTGGTTGCAAACACTAGTTTGTGTTGAGTTGACTTGAGCTCTTCTTGAGAAAGAGAGCCTAAGTCTCCGAAATTGGTCCAACAATGAATTGGGGCGTACTCAAGAGATTAATAGCCCCAATTAAAGAGTTAAACCTCGAGAGAGTAATACCCGAATTGAACTCTAGTTGCGTGTGCAAATTCGCATACCCAATTGGTCTTGAGAAAGCCAATTCGGGCAAAATCACTCGAACCACCGAGAGGTGTAGAGTGGGTAAAGTCGTGCAACGGTTATAACATACTCCCCAAACGTGTCAACCATGCCTTAGATTCAAGTACCCGTCAATTGACCACCTAGGCGGTAGTCACTACCCTAGTGCCTTTTAACGCTATTTGAACAACTTGTAGCATTTTAACTCTTAGCTAAATTTACAATTTGTAGTTTGATAAAAGTAGAATAATAAAGAAAATCCCAAAAATGTTGAGAAGTGTAATTAAGAACACATACACATTCCTAAACTAGATAGATACTCGACTCCAATTCTAGCTCTCTGTGGATATCAATCCCGACCCAAAATCGGGTAAAAGCTATTGCGACCCTCTCTTGCTACTTTTTAGTAGTGCGGAGTTGGCAGTGATCACTCGTCCACTTTGGAAGATTTTTTTGGCTGGGCGACCTAGAAGTCCTGAAGAAGGACGTATCTTTGGAAGCTGGCGGGTCGAGTTCGAGCACAAAATTGGTTAATCAGTTTGCCGCTCCGAGTGTGGACCCCGGTTGCAAGAGAGCGGTTATTCTTACTGTCCCGGAGGATGCACGGGTTCTATCTGCTCTTGTGGGCGTAGCCATCTACCTCCGATGCCTGGTGACCGAGGAGGACCAGGCGAAGATGAACGAGGTGGGCACGCTATGTCTCTTTAATAAGGCGTAGTAGGCGCTGAACCGGGTAAGGCATCAATACTTCCTCTTGAATTTCACTTAGGTTTAGATATCCCTCACTATTTTAGTTGTTTTGCAGGCCTCGGTACTTCACTACGAGAGCTTCCTCCGGTACCGCCCCATGATCAACTAGCTCGAGTTTGAGTTTGAGAAGTAGGATTGAAAGAAGGATATGTACAAGCTCCTCAGTGAGCAACAAGACGGGGCCATCAATTTTCTTCAGGTCGAGCTGGATAGGGCTCAAAAGGAAGCCTCGACCCTGGGTGGGAACATGCCGACCTGGTCAAAAAGGTAAAGGTCATTGAAGTTAAAAACGAGGAGCTAGTCGTGGCGACTAATGACAAAACCTCGCAGGTCCAATAGAAGATCAACCAGATCGACCAACTCCGAATCGAGATGAACGAGGTCCAAGCCACGACTGATGGGTGGAAAAGCAAGATGGACCTGCTGGCTTCGGAGACGGAAACTGCCAGGTGAAGCTGGCGTCAGTGGAGGTCCAACTCCGAGTGGCAAAGGAGAAATATGACAAGTGGTCTCAACTGAATGACGGTCTCCGAGCATAGTGAGCTCGGTTGTCACGGAGCGGGACGCCCTCGGTAGAGAATACGAGGCACTGAAGTTCAAGTTGGATACAGCCTCCACCGATGCTGATGAAATGGTGGCCAATAAAAGGCCGATGTGGAGGCAGCCGAAGCCCGCCTGAAGGCAAAGGCTAAATATATGAAGCGACTATCTCGAAGAGAGACCCTCGAGGATATCCACGCCTGAAGTTTTGACCTGTCGGCTGAAATCGAGGAAGCCAAAAATCCAAGGCCGAGGTGAAGAAGCTTTACGAGCCTGAAGATGCTGAGGGCTCTGAGGATTTCGAGGGCTCAGAGGATGTTGACGGCTCCGGCGATGAGTCGGGCCCTAATGAAGATTAGGCGTAGATGCCTTAGTACTTTTTTGGTTTTTGTCTTATGTATATTTTTGTTTATTTTGAGGGCCATTTTTGTTGGGACTTTGTACGTATATTTCGGAACATATATAAAATTTTCCCTTTCTGGCAATTCCGAGTCTTTACTTTTTTAGCATATTTTAATAATTTCTATTCTTGCAATGTTTTTAATGCCTTAGCATAGAATCCGATGTAGTTTTAGGGCGTCCGTTTTTTCATAAATTCTAACGGAGCCTGACTTCTATGCAACTTTGTTTGCTCGAGGCTTTGAAAACTCGATGCGACCGGAAGACTTTTCAAGATGCTTAAGTGATTTTAGACGATGCTTTTGCCTAGGGTAACCTTTTAGTAGGTTTTGAATTTTTATAAAGGCCTTTCTTTTGATTATGAGCTTCGAACGTCTCCGAGCCATTTTTTGGGTGGTCGTAGCCTTTTGGTTTTGGGCACCGTCTAATAGGTTTGGTGCTTTCGGGATTTAATAGCACGGTTTATCCGAACTTTTTTCGGACTACAATCCTCGAGTAGGGTTAGCCCTTAGGCTCGATAGTCCCCGAGTAGGGGTAGCCCTTGGGCTCTTAGGATCCAGGTTTTAAGAGGCGAGAAAATGTATAATAGAAAGGTGGAACTTTCTTTCATTTTAATGTGTAAAGTACATGATAAAAATTTGTATCATGGCTAAGGTGGGATACGCGGGCACGGTTCTTACAACTGTTTGGCTCTTATAATGTATCCAACCATCAAGCCTTAGCTACTCAAGTACAAAGTGTCTCCCTTTCCTTGCTGAGAACCATAACCCGAGGATGATGGCCGCCAGTATTCGAGATCGATCTTGAGAGGGCTCGGATACTGTTGATGCGCCCATTTACTTCGATTTGAGACCGACCTTCAAATATAAGTTAGCACGATTTTGCCTCATTAAAAACCTTATCAAAAAGCCCATTTTGGTAAAAATCGGTTCAAGAAAAAAAGAGTGCAACGCGTGCTTTTAGACCTAATAATCACATTCTCCCTCAGCCATTGCCTGCAAGTGTTAGTCTGATTCATAATATTATTAAAGAGTAATTGAGATTGAAACTTAGTAGTAGTACCTCTTTAAGTGAGTTATGTTCCAGTTGTTCAATAGTTGCACACCTTTTCCTGCTTCGAGTTTGTATGAGCCTTTGCCGGTAATTCCGACGACTCGATACGGTCCTTCCCAATTGGGTCCCAGCTTCCCCTTATTTGGGTCCCGGGTGTGTAATGTTACTTTCCTCAACTCCCTGATCTTGAAGTGTCGGAGGTTGGCTCTTCGGTTGTAGTATCTTTCTATCCGCTATTTTTGGGCGGCCAACCAGACTAGGGCGGCCTCACGCCTTTCATCCAATGGTTCCAGGCTCGGGGTCATGGCCTCGCCTTTTGACTCTTCGATCGCATATTGGAACCTGAGGCTCGGTTCTCCCACTTCAACTGGTATTAAGGCTTCGACACTGTAGACTAGTGATAACGGGGTGGCCCCAATTTCGAGGTCGTACGGTATACCCACAGGACTTCGGGCAGGATTTCCTTCAATTTCCCTTTGGCATCGGTCAACCTCCTTTTTAGGTTTTGGATAATGGTCTTGTTCGTAGATTCTGCTTGTCCATTTCCACTCGGGTGGTAAGGTGTTGATAGTATTTTCTTAATTTTGTGATCTTCGAAGAACTTATTTACCTTGCTGCCGACGAACTGTTTCCCACTGTCGTATACGATCTCGGCAGGTATCCTGAATTGTCATATTATGTGGTCCCAAATGAAGTCAATGACTTTTTTTTCCCGAACCTTTTTGAACGCTTGAGCTTCGACCATTTAAAAAAATTATCGGTCATGAATAGTATGAATTAAGCCTTACAAGGTGCCCATGGCAGGAGACCGACAATGTCCATCCCCACTTCATGAATGGCTATGGGGACAAGACTGAGTGGAGTAGCTCTCCCAGTTGATGGATCATCGGTGCATTTCTCTAGCAGCCGTCGCATCTTCGTACAAAGTCCTTCGTGTCTTTCTCCATGTCGATCCAATAGTATCCGGCCTTGATTAATTTCCAAACTAAAGATTCCACTCCCGAATGGTTCCTGCAAGTGCCTTCGTGAACTTCTCTCAAGGAATACTCGGTATCTTTTGGCCCCAATCATATGGCCAGTGAACCGTTGAACGTTCTTTTGAAATGAGTCCCTTCAAACAAGCTAAACTTGGCAGCCTTCGTACACAGAGCTCTCAATTCTTTAGGATCCGAGGGAAATTTCCTAGTCTTCAAGTAATCTATGTACTTGTTCCTCCAATCCCAAGTTAAACTCATAGAATTTACTTCGGCGTGACCTTCTTCTATCACCAACTTCATGAGTTGCACTACTGTCCCTGAGCAAACTCATCGTCATCAACCGAGGACCCCAAGTTAGCCAGAGCATTAGCCTCGCTGTACTGATCTCAGGGTACGTGCTGTCGGGTCCACTCCTTGAATTGATGTAGCGTCACCTGTGACTTGTCTAAATACCTTCGCATTTATTCCTATTTTACTTTGAACGTCCCATTGATTTGATTTACCACAAGGAGGAAAATGCACTTAGCTTCGACCACCTCAGCCCCAAGGCTTTTAGCCAATTCGAGACCTGCAATCATGGCCTCATACTCAGCCTCATTGTTAGTCAATTTTACAGTTCTAGTAGACTGCCTAACTACATACCCCGTTGGAGGTTTTAGCACGATGCCGAGCCCGGAACCCTTTGCGTTCGAGGCGCCATCCGCAAAAAGGGTCCAAAATTTTCGAGCTAGTCCCGAGGCTAATGATAATTCTCTTTCGACTTTGGGACTAAGGCCAGCGTAAAGTCGGCCATGAAGTCGGCCAAAATTTGAGATTTTATGGCAGTTCGGAGTCGATACTCGATATCATACCCGCTGGTTTTGACGACCCATTTAGCCAATCAGCTCGAGAGCTCGGGCTTGTGCATGGTGTTCCTCAGTGGGTAAAGGTTACGACACATATGGGGTGACATTGAAAGTATGGTTTTCGTTTCCTGGAGGCGCTTAGCAAAGCGAGCGCTAATTTGTCCAGGTGAGGATACCTTGTTTCGGCCTCGCCTAGAGTTCTAATGACATAGTTAATAGGAAATTGCATACCTTCCTCTTTACAGACTAAAACTCCACTTGTCGCCATCTCGGACACCGCCAAGTATAGGTACAGTTGCTCATCCGCCTTTGGAGTATGTAGCAGGGGCGGTGTCACGCCCCTTTTTCTCGCGAAAGCGGCATTGTGACAACTCTTCTAGATGGAAGAAAAAGTGTTAAAAGAAGAAGAGTCACCACCTAACGATTTAAGGTGCGTTAGGGCACGTATTATGCAGATAACTCTGTTTGACTAGTCAACGCCACCAAAGATCGGGTAAGGGCTCAAATTACCTCGAAGAGAAGGTGTTAGGCACTCTTCGAGGTCCATAACTATGGGTCCCGGCCGAAATTAAGACTATGTGAATTATAGTTAGGCAAGATAAACAAAGAGAATAAGGGTCAAAGAATTTTATTATGACACAATGAGAATTGATACAAATCTACAAGGATATAACTATAATAGTCTATATTAGATGACTAAGTGTGTAAAGAAGGGGGGGGGGATCCTAAGTTTTTTAGCCTAAAGGATCACCCCGTGCAACATAAATAATACTTCGCAACTTCCTTGAGGTAGGGAGTTACTCATATTATTCAGCAACACAGACTGTCATCTCCTGCTACCCGATTACTATGTTAAAGTTGTTTACCTAAAAGCGCTCTAATTCCATTCTAAATCATACCCTATGCGTGCTCTACGTTCCATGCCTATGGTCCGGGAGGCTTTGGACCTCTATTTGGGTGGCTCTAGACTTTGCTTAGGCTGCTCAAAATGATAAAACTAGGCAACATACAAAATAACTAGGACTTCAAGTAAAGGCAGTTAAGGGATCAAATTAGCCTCCACACTTAGACAACAAATGCACGCAATCAGATTCCCACATTAGGTGTTAGACAGTTTCAGAATTGAGACTTAAAATCCTATAGGCATGGTTTCTAAGTGACTCTGAATTCCATCATAGTATATACAACGTTGTTTCTCTTAGTGGCTTAGGCGAGGAGGTAGTAAACTATTTGTAAGCTAAGAGCTATTAGCGCTGATTTTATAGATATGCGTCTTGGAAGGTGACATTGTCCTATAGGCATGATTTCTAGTAGTGGCATGGTTAAGCAATGAAACAGCGTTTGAGAGTCCAGCATTAACAGGGTTAATCTCATAAACCATTTTAAGGAAGTGATAATACCCTATAGGCAGGATTCCTAACAATTGACAATTGAAACTGATTTTTAATACTTAGCCCCTATAGGCATGTTTTCTAGGGGAGCATTATGATAACAATAGCAATATCAAATTAGTCAATTAAAGTCTTATAGGCATGATTTCTAGATGAAGATCAGTAGAACATAAGCTATTATAATCCTATAGGCATGGTATCTAATGAATATGTTGTAGTTATACAAATTGAAGAAAAGTTTATTGGCATTTGTTTCCTATAGGCATGCTGTCTGTTAAAAGATAACTGTAGACATAGAAATAAATAAAGTACTTAAGCTCATTCTTTAATAGTAAACAAGTTGTGTGAGTGCGTGATTCCCCTAATGGCATGATTTCTACTAGTGTACATGGAGATTAACATCATATATGACAGGTTGATAACATGTAAATCATACGAACCCTACAGGCATGTTTTCTACCCTTTCATGTAAGCCTTAGAATATACCCATTTCCCCAATTTCACTAACACCCCAAATTGTTTATTACAAAATTATTACAGACCCGATGATGAATGTAAGTTCAAATATTAAACAAGAAATAATAGTAGGCCTATAGCTGGCCCAAAAGGAGATACCCAATATTGCCTGGGCCTTCAACAAACTCTTTCTTTGCAAATGCCATGCCCAGATCCAAACAGGGGACTATACCCATCAACACAGCCCAAAATCCATAGAGGATCGAACTCTCTATGAGATTCATAGTTGCGTTACTTATAGCTTCCTTGTTCGTAGACAAAGCGGATTCGGAATTGTCTTTCCAAAAAGAAATGGTAACGGGAGCATTTGTCCTATATGTACAAATCCAAATCGGGTGGATCTCTACCCGGAGTAGAGCATAAACCTAAAAAGATGAAACAAACCCATTCAGGAACAAGAAAATACCATCGCGGTTTGGATTAAATCTCGATGAAAGAATACATCAATGAGAAGTTAATTCGATAAGTTTAATGACCCTTTCAAATTTATAATGGAAAATCAAAAATATAAAAAAGGAGTCAAAACCCGTCTTTATTGAAAAATCGAAGAAAAGCCCTTTCGTTAGAAGTAAGAAAGAGCTTTCTTACAGTTTGTTCTATTTGCTGTGGTCTAATTCTCTCCCTCTTTTCGGCATGTCCCAAAGTAATTAGTATATATGGTCTTAGAGTCCCCTTGGCAATCCTTCCATCATTTGCATTTTTGTCTGCCTCCTTCTCTGAGTGAGGTTTATGTTGTGCCCTCCTTCCTTTATTTTGTGAGCTAACTGTATTTGTTTCCTTATATTTTCTTGAATGAAGAACTCAGGCCAGATCAAATAGTCACGAATTGACCATATGACCCAAATATTGAATTACACAGAAATCACTTAAACAACCCAATTTGCAGATTATACAAATAATGTGAGGAAGAAAAGCTGAATGTCAGAAATAGCTCAAGTTCCATCAGAAAAGAGAGTGACCAAAGAAACCCAAATCCTAGTGTGTCAGAGTTCACAAGGGTCTCAAATGGACCCGAGCAGTGCTCACACTAGGGAGGTCAGTAGAGAGAGTTTTGGTTGCCTTGGCTTTTAGCTGGCCAAGAGTGATAGATTTAGAATAGTGTAGGTGACAAATGAGAGTGAGAGAATAGTGATCAAATGCTAGATTTTGAAAAGGTGCACTTATATTTTAGACGCAGACATAGTAGGGGCTGATTAAACAAAGAATATACAAGCAAAGAGATTCAACAAACTCAAAGGACAAGTTAATATCACAAGTTCAAACACTTAGCAGATTGGGCAGAAAACATTTGTAAGAAGCAGGGGAATCGGGTTTTCTGAGATTACAAGATTAACATACAAAGGTGCATAATGCCAAACAAGTCTAAATTAGAGGACTAACTTAAAGTATTTAAAGCCTAGGGGTCCAAATTATGTTAAGTATTCATCACAATATCAAATGACAGACATGCTAACTTACATCATGAAGCAAACCAGTATCAAACTTTATAGGGAAAGTTCAAGTTAGGATAGATACTCTAAAAGTTTCAAATAATCACTAACGGATATAGGATTCAGCAAATAAATACATAACAAAGTGCCAAGACTAGCAGTGAAGCGGATCATAGTTAATAGAGGGTCGTAAGTACATTCTAAGTATGAGCTAGTCATTACAATGACTCAGGACAAAGCAGGAAAGCAAACTCATGCTAAGCAGTAACGGTAATCATTCAGATACCAACCTACTAGTCTAAACGAGCTTAAGAGAGTCCAAATTGTTCAAGTTAAGCATGTACAAACTATGTCTCAAAACTGGAATCTTAGGTAAATTCAAATGCTAGAGAAGTTAAGATCATGAAACAGGTTCAATGGCAACAAAGATGCACACAGAGATGGTCTACAAACGCATTAGGTCATGAAATTTCAGAAGTGTGAATATGCAAGACATAAACACAGAAGAACAGAATGGTAAAAGCCAAGAGACTTACTAGTTATTAGTTGAATAAACAGACAAAAAAAAAAAAACAGACTCCACAGTACTCTAAATATAAACAAAGAGCAATAGAACCCAGCATCTTAGTGCGTCAGAGTTCCCAAGGGCTTCAAATGAACCCTCGGCAGTGCTCGCACCAAGAAAAGTTGAAAAAATCAAATTCCGGTGGCCTTGGCTTTTAGCCGGCCAAAAGCCAAAGTATAGAACAAGAGAATGAGAATAATAGCTTCTATTTTAGTGAATCAGGTAATTAAAAAAGGTCTATTTCAAAGGGGAATGGGGAGGGATTTATATAGTAGTAAAATCAGACGAGTAAATAGGGAAAGAAGTCAATCAAACCTAAACAAGGAAAGGAAAAATATACATGCAATCATAAGGCAAACAGTAAAGGAAAGAAATCGATAATCAAATCCTAATTAGGGTTCAATGTTTGAAAATCCGTCTTCTGGTATGAGAAATCAACTATTCTTCGGTGTATATGGACAAATTTTCCAGATCTTAGCGATTGAAGTTGAACGGGCCCGAATTTGAGAGGTGGTACTTGCCAAGTTTAGGCAAGTATTAAGTAACACCATGGTCTTGCAAGTAACAACGAGGTAACACGTAAAAGGTAAATAAATCACAGAAGGAATCCATGATTTGCTCGGATTTTGGAGAAGATTGGGGAGACAGCTAAGGTTTCTAAAGGAGGGGGAAGGAGAGACGATAGAATACAAAGGCGGCGGGGTGGCGATTTGTCTCTAGGGTTTGGGGTTATGGGGATATAAGGGGAGTGAGGGTTTCAATTCGGGCCGTTGATCATTTGAGATCAATGGCCAAGATTAAGAGGAAGGTGGGGCGACTCATTATAAACGGGTTGCGCCCGAATTTTTAAAGGGTCGTTTGGTTGGGCTGCTGAGGTTATGGGGCCAGGGGTTCATTTGGACTTTAATTGGTCCGAAATTAATCCTAATTTTGGGCCAGATTTTAAAAAAGGAAATTAACGGAAAATAATTTATTTAAAATAGTTAAATAAAATATAAAAATGCTATTTATGAAAATTAATAATTTAAAACAATAGTAGAAGATTATAAAAATGTAAGATATTATTTTGACCTTGGATAAAATGAGAAATGCAATAAAATTGTAAAAATATAGGCTATTATTGCAAGATTGTGCAAATAGCTTAAAAATACTAATGTAATTATATAAAATAAAGTAAAAATATTTGAAACATGTATTATAGATACAAATATTAATTTTAGGTAATTAAGTCATCACAAAATAATTGAAAGGAGTAATTAATAAATATTCAAGTAATTTAAATGCAAGAAAATCAATTTTAAAGCTCTAAAATTATGGAAAATTATAGGAAATGCTTGTATAGATTTTGTAAACTAAATAATGATGCAAAATGATGCTTTGAACGTATATATACTATTTGAGAAAATGTGAGGGCAAAATTGGGTATCAATAGCTGCCCCTCTTTACCCGGGAAGGAAGAAAGAGTTATTCGGATAAAGAAAATGATGATCAATTTTGGCCGAATTGAGTGAGGAATGATGTGATTTGAAAAATAGGGGTCCGAACCCTGGTTCTTGATTTGCCTACATATCCCTGGTCAACGGGAATCAGGCCGTGTGTAGTTCTAGAGCCAACGGTTAACGAAACCGATGGAATTGTTATAAAAATGGCCGTGTGCTTCGGAAAGGGCTCTTTTGGATAGGATAGTATCGGATAAATTTATACGGAGTCATGAATGTAAATTTGAAATGTTATAGATGTATCACAGAGCAAATATCTGAACGGTCATAGAGTAAAAGGTGGGCAATTGCTGGTAGTCGGTTACGTTTGAGACAATTGAAGGATGTGAATGTTGTGAACGGAAACCAAAGCGAAGATTGCTCCTGTTTGTAGAACGGTTACCTCCTTGATTACCTGTAAAACTTAAAACACGGTGCACGCGAATATATATGGGTTATTGCAAAAATTTAAACGTGATGCAAACTTCCTTTGGACCATGAAGGTTGTCTTTGGACGGTGAGGATGATGTCCTTAGACCATGACGTCTTGGGCCATGAAGCGTATGATAAGGGATTCGCAGGCCATTAAATGGTGTCCTCGGGCCATGAGGATGGTGCCTTTGGACTATGACGCCTTAGAATAATGATGTGCAATTTTGAGAGATCCTCAGGCCATGGAATGGTGTCTCCCGGCTATGAGGATGATGCTTTCGGACTATGACGCCTTTGGATAAAAAAATGGCAATATTTCAGCCTATGAAATGCGAAGATAGGATGCTTAGTCATGTGCGAGGACGAGACAAGACAAGGCTTAGTCTTGCGTAAGATGAGGGCAGTGCTTAGCCCTAGGTGAGCAAAGGGATAGTGCTAGGTTTTAGGTAGTGTAGTGGAGATAGTATTTAATCTTATGCAAGGAAAAGGCAATGCTTAGCTTATTCTAGAAGAGGAGACAATGCTTAGTCTCGTGCGGGGAAAGGCGGTGCTTAGCCTTATGCAATTAGGGAGGCTATGCTTAGCCTAATGCAAAGAAAAGGAGACAATGCTTAGTCTCATGCAAGGAAAGGCAACGCTTAGCCTTATTCAATTAGGGAGGCAGTGCTTAGCCTCATGCAAGAAGAGGAGACAATGCTTAGTCTCGTGCGGGGAAAGGCAGTGCTTAGCCTTATGCAATTAGGGAGGCAATGCTTAGCCTCATGTAAGAAGAGGAGACAATGCTTAGTCTCATGCAGGGAAAGGCAGTGCTTAGCCTTATGCAATTAGGGAGGCAATGCTTAGCCTCATGCAAGAAGAAGAGACAATTCTTAGTCTCATGCAGGGAAAGGCAGTGCTTAGCCTTATGCAATTAAGGAGGCAATTCTTAGCCTCATGCAAGAAGAGGAGACAATGCTTGGTCTCATATAGGGAAAGGCAGTGCTTAGCGTTATGAAAAAAGGGAGGCAATGCTTAGCCTCATGCAAGAAGAGGAGACAATGCTTAGTCACATGCAGGGAAAGGCGTGCTTAGCCTTATGCAATTAGGGAGGCAATCTTAGCCTCATGCAAGAAGAGGAGACAATGCTTAGTCTCATGCAGGGAAAGGCAATGCTTAGCCTTATGCAATTAAGGAGGCAGTGCTTAGCCTCATGCAAGAAGAGGAGATAATGCTTAGTCTCATGCAATTAGGGGAGACAATTCTTAGTTTCATGCAAGGAAAAGCAATGCTTAGCCTTATGTAAGAAAACGATGAGTGACAGTGAGAAAGTAAAATATTTCTTAGCTGGAGGTGTTTGCCCTTGGTAACTTGTTGTCATGAAGGTAGTGATTTGATGTATCTGCGGATATTATTGTCTTATCATGCCTGTATCCAAATAAAAATCGTGAGTTTTGCAGGGGATGGTTGGTTCATGCTCCAGAATCTTGCTTTGACTTCACTCTCGTCTTGAGATCCTGTTTGAGTTACCCTAGGTAACGTTTGGTTATCATAGAAACAAAATTTCAAAAAATACGTATGCATTTAACAATTTGCATGCGAACATATGGTTATTTGAAATGTAGTAGTATGTGGTATCAAATAATTTAGATGAGCCGGTGTCTGTGACACATTTTAGAGACATTGCAACCTCCTTGCCTTAGAATTTTGAGGGTCCCCCTCAAAATTCTGCCCCAATTTAAATGCAATACTTTCGGGTGTTCCACATATGACGAAGTTGGCTGAACTTGCAATCCTGTCCCAATTTCCGATCATGGAAAAAATGAAGATTTTATTAAGATGTGACCGAACCCACATGGCTGCCTAGGTATCCCCTCTTAAACGGGAATCAGGTCAAGCGTAGTTCAGTTACATCAAGTGAAGAAATGTAAATAATCCTAAACATAGTATCTCTTGACTGCGTATGAGTTGATAGGTTTTGGCCAAATCTCTCCGTCCATTTCTGGAAGTATGAGTGCTCCTCCTGTTAATACTCGATGAACCATGTAGGGACCTTACCGGTTGGGTGAGAACTTCCCCTTGGTTTCATCCTGATGTAGGAAGATCCCCTTTAGCACCAACTGCCCCGGTGCAAACTGTGTTGGTCTGACCTTCTTGTTGAAAGCTCTTTCCATTCTGTTATGGTAGAGTTGACTGTGACATACCGCATTCATTCTTTTTCCATCGATGAGAGCCAATTGTTCATATCGGCTCTGTACCTATTCTGCGTCGCTGAGCTCAGCTTCTTGTATGATTCTTAGAGAAGGGATTTCTACTTCGGTAGGAATAACTGCTTCCGTACCGTAGACCAGCAGGTAAGGAGTTTCCCTAGTTGATGTGCGAACCATGGTACGATACCGAGCAGAGCGAATGGCAGTTTCTCGTGCCATTGTTTGTAATTATCTGCCATTTTCCTTAGTATCTTCGTTCTTGTTGGCGGCTTCTACAGCTCCGTTCAGTTGCGGCCTGTATGCTGTGGAATTCTTATGCTTGGTCTTTAAAGTTTCACACATGGCCTTCATTAGATCACTGTTGAGATTGGCGGCATTGTCGGTGATGATTGACTCTGGTACTCCAAACCGACAAACAATGCGATCTCGAACAAAATCTGTGACGACCTTCTTAGTTACCGCTTTGTAAGATGCGACCTCGACCCATTCTGTGAAATAGTCTATGGCCACCAGAATGAACCTATGCCCATTTGAAGCAGCGGGTTCAATTGGACCTATGACATCCATACCCCAAGCGGAGAAAGGCCAGGTGCACTTGTTGCATTGAGTCATTGGGTGGCACTCGTATCATATGATCATGTATCTGGCATTGCTGACACTTCTGAACATATTTGATGCAGTCTGTTTCCATAGTCATCCAGAAATACCCTGCTCTTAGTATTTTCTTGGCTAAGACGAAGCCATTCATGCGCGGTCTATAAGTTCCGGCATGTATTTCCTCGAGCAATCTGGATGCCTCCTTGGCATCGACACACCGTAGTAACCCCAGGTCAGGAGTCCTTCTATAAAGAATTCCTCCGCTTTGAAAGAAGTGGTTGGCTAACCTTCGGAGTGTGCGCTTCTGAGTATGGGTATACTCTCCCTTTGCCAAATATTCCTTTATGTTATGGAACCATGGATTTCCATCACTCTCTTCTTCAACATGAGCATAGTAAGCTAGTTGCTTATGATAGGAATCGGATCGATGAAATTCTTGTCGGGGTGTCAAGGAAGATAAAGTGGCCAACCCATCTGCAAACTCGTTCTGAATCCTTGGAACATGTTTGAACTCCATCTTTGTGAACCTCTTGATCAACTCTTGTACATAGTGCAAATATGGAAACATTTTAGTGTTCTTCGTAGACCATTCTCCTAGAACATGACGCACCAAAAGATCATAATCCCCAATTACCAACAACTCCTGAACATTCATGTCAATAGCCAATCGGAGTCCCAAGATGCAGGCTTCATATTCTGCCATATTGTTGGTACATTGAAACTTGAGTTTTGCAGATACCAGATAGTGTTGGCCGGTTTCTGATACTAAGACAGCTCCAATACCCACTCCTTTGAAGTATGCAGCTCTGTTGAAGAATATTCTCCAACCATCGTATGCCTCGGTGATATCTTCTCCTACAAACGGTACCTCCTCATTGGGAAAATACGTTTTCAATAGTTCGTATTCTCCGTCTACAGAATTTTATGCCAAATGATCTACCAACGCTTGCCCTTTGACCGCCTTCTGCTATGTGATTTGTACTCCTTTTGGATTTGATGATGACGTCATCCATGTACACCTTTATTTCCTTGTGTATCATGTCGTGGACGATAGTTGTCATGGCCCTCATGTAGGTGGCTCCGGCATTCTTTAAGCCAAACGACATCATTTTCTAGCAGTACATTCCCCATGGTATAATAAAGGCTGTCTTTTCGACATCCTCTTCATCCATCCAGATTTGACATATCCTGCGAAGCAATCCACAAAGGATTGGAGTTCATGCTTGGCACAATTATCGATCAATATGTGTATATTAGGCAATGGGAAGTCATCTTTAGGACTTGCCCTGTTTAAATCTCGGTAATCAACGCATACTCTGACTTTCCCATCTTTCTTCGGGACCGGCACGATGTTGGCCAACCAAGTCGGATATTCAACCACTCTAAGAACCTTGGCTTTGATTTTCTTAGTGACTTCCTCCTTTATATTTAAACTCATATGCCGCTTGAACATTCTGAGCTTCTGCTTTACCGGTGGACACATGGGATTGGTAGGTAGCTTGTGAGGAACTATGGATGTACTCAAACCAGTCATATCATCGTAGGATCATGCAAAGATATCTTCATACTCTTTTAGGAATCGGACATACTCTTCCTTCTCTGACGGTGATAGGTGAATGCTTATACGTGTTTCCTTGACTGTTTCGGAACCCCCTAGTTAACCGTCACAGTCTCGTCTAAATTAGACATAGGCTTGTTTTCAAAGTTTTCCACTTCTCTGACAATTTCCTCAGGTATTATATCATCTTCCAGATCCTCTTAATCACTATCCTTATGTTGCGTTGTCTTATTGCATGTCACAGTCGTAGGTTCATCGGGATAGGTAATAATAATGCTGTAAAGAAAATGCAAAGGATAATAATAAATACAAAAAATAGCAATGCATTAATAAAATCTTGGAAACATCAACAAATACGGCTCGATGACTCGAGAAATTATTTCAAAACAAAATACAGAAAATGTCTTAAATTCTCAAAAATATTTAAAAACAATTGATGCTAAATTGCCAGGCTACCCATGAACTCGACGCGCCCGGGATGGTGCAACACTCCAGTTCTTGAGAACAACTTCTTTCTCCATGATTTGAATGGTAAGGTCTTCCTCCTCCTCCTCAACTATTGCACTGCAGTCCATATCTTCTTCGTCTAGAAACAACTTCCTCATGCCAGCTAAGATTTTGTCTTCCTCAGACCCCCACATCATGTCAGCTTGATGAAATGTCTGGTGTAAATGTGGTACCGGTTGATCCAACGGATAATAAGGACCACGCCATGGTGGCGACCAATCCTGGTACTCTTGCCAAGTATATTCATAACCAAGCCCGAAAGTTGTACCATGACACTTCGGTTGTACTGGTTTGGTGATCCCCTGGAGGTTTTTGCCGAGACCTTTGCCAGGTTCATACCCTGTCCATAGCAGTATGCTTTCTATCTTGTTGCTACACTATTTGTCGTTTTCAATTCCGTTGACGTGCTCGATACGATGGTATATTTCTCCACCCAGCTTCTTCCTATTCTCGATGATTGAAACGGTCTGATTGGTGTAGATGGGATTACTTCCATCTCCATGGATGATCACCTCCTGATGGTTCCATTCAAACTTCATAGCTTGATGCAGAGTAGAAGCCACTACCCCAGCGGCATGTATCCAGGGCCGCCCCAACAATAGGTTATAGGTAGCAGATATATCCAACACTTGGAACTCCACATCAAACCAGGTAGGACCCATTTGTAGGCTAAGGTTGATTTCTCCGATTGTGGCTCTTTGAGATCCATCAAACGCCTTCACATTCATGTTTCCCGCTCGTATCTCGTGCAACCCTTTACCCAACCAGTTCAAAGTGGTCAGTGGGCATATATTGAGACTTGAACCCCCGTCTATCAGGACCCTGGCGATGAACTTGTCCTCAAATTGCACTATGATGTGTAGTGCCCTATTGTGACTTAGTCCCTCTGGTGGCAACTCGTTTTCATGAAAGGTGATGGGTTTTCAATAACTTAACTGTATGTTTTGATGATCTAACAAACTTATTGTCACGAACCAGATATGAAACCTGAAACACTTGGTATACATTGCTAATCAACGGACTCCAGCTAATGTGAACTGCTGCAACTGTAGAAGAAAGAGAAACAACACAGGGACCTGATCCCTTGTGTGTCCTTGACAGTAGTACGAAAGTCAACTGTGTACAGCTGGAAAGTGACTGCCACAGACACAGTGCAGCACAGTTCTGCAGCCACTTGTTCTTTGACCAACCAAGTGCTTACATCATTCAAGTGATGTCATCAAAGGTGTATTAACAAGAGTATTACAACAAAAAATCACTTGAACACTTGAGAATTCACTTCAAGCATTCAAGCCTTCTGAGATTCGTGCATTCAATTCTCAAGTGCCTCAAGAACAAAGTTTAATGCTACTACGGACCAGTTCCTAAATCTACTATTTTGTTGTCCTTAGTTGATTTGTAACTTTGTTATTGTTCTTCATTGTAATTCCTAATTTGCTTATCTAGAAGCGTTGCTTAGGAACTCCTTTGTAAAACCTTAAACCATTTGTGTTTGTGTCGTGACTAGAGTTAGTCATGAGTTAAGTCTTTATAATAGGTGTATTGCAAAGTGTCTTGTAATAAGTGTACTACAAGTTAGTGAGGGATTAAGATTTTAATTCCTAGATTGCATAGGTTGTAATCTAAAAGTTTCTCATAGTGAAGTTGAAATCCTACCAGTGTAGGTCGTGGTTTTTTATCCCCTTGAGCAGGGATTTTTCCACGTAAAACTTCCTGTCTTATTTACTTACTGTTTCATTAGTATTCTCAGTGGAAACACATAGAGGACCTGTTACTCTATAGTTTGGTGGACTCATATAAACTATCAAAAGGTAATTTTGTGACTTTCCAGTACCTGCCCGACCATGTTGGCCATCTCTCCACTAGTGATATTGGTGGGTACATAAGCTTCACTCAGCACTTTCATCAAGGCATTCTTGTGTGTCTCAAAGTTTTGTAGTAGTGACAAGATGGATATCTGAGCGGGAGTTTTGTTCAAATGATCAACCACAGAGTATTCTCTTGCTTGTACTTTTCTCCAAAGGTCATCCGGGCTAGTTTTAACAACAGGCGGCTTGGATGCATCTTCCTCCCAAGTGCTCAGGTGTATAAACTCTGCCAGTTCTAGTCATGCCTTGTGCCGCACCTGTTTCCTCCATTTTTGCTTTTCCTTTCCTCCTTGCTTCTGCAGCATAATCCCATGGGATAGCATCAGACTTGTAAGATGGCGTGGGAGCTACCATCAGAGTGAAGGGTGTGGTTACCTCGACTTCAAATGGTGCTGGTGCGATTACCTCAACTTTAAACGGTGCTTGGGCTTGTACCACAATAGGTGTGAGGGTGACTAGAGATGTTTTAGGATCACCCCCCTCCCGAATGAGTCCAATTGACCCCTCCGGATCCCATTCCTCGTCGGTCTCTACCATATTTACTCCCTCACCTCTATGATCTGGGAGAGGATTGTTACAAACATTTGGTGTAGCTTCCTTTGCCTGTATGACTTTAGTGTCGATTAATGTCTAATTCTTGTCCTTCAGCGTGCGACACTCATCAGTGGTATGGCCCTTCATGCCTGAGTGATAGGAACATGTCTTGTTTGGGTTAATCCACTAGGAAGAATTTTCCATAGCAACAACAGGAATGGGAGTGACATAACCAGCAGCCTTCACTCTCTCATATAGTTGGTCTATGGGTTCAACCATTGGGGTGTATTGTCTAGGTGGGCTGCGGTCGAAGTTCTGTCTCGGTTTTTGGTAGTTTTGGTGGGCGGGTGGTGGTGA
Organism: Nicotiana attenuata; assembly: GCF_001879085.1. Taxonomy (NCBI): domain Eukaryota; kingdom Viridiplantae; phylum Streptophyta; class Magnoliopsida; order Solanales; family Solanaceae; genus Nicotiana; species Nicotiana attenuata. The sequence goes on from NC_031990.1 coordinate 78,013,479, forward strand.
GTGATAATATGCAGGTTGAGTGTTATAGGTGTGGTAGGTTGTAGCAGGTTGTTGATATCTAGGGGTGAATACTGGTATGTGGGTGGAGGCGTTTGGTATGTAGGTGGGGGTGTTTGGTACGTGAGGGGAGACTTAGGACCTTAGGCCACCATTACAGCACCCACTTCTTTCTTCTTCGAGATAGCTACCGATTTCAAGGCTTTATTTGTGGCCTACAGTGCTTCGAAATTCGTCACCGTTCCACTCTTAATCCCTTTTTCTATTCTTTCTCCCAGCTTGATGATGTTAGAGAACTTATGGTTTTCAATAACCATCAGCCTTTCATAGTACTGCGGGTCTTGAGCTCTGATGAAGAACTTATTCATTTGTTCTTCTTCAAGTACTGGTCTTACTTTCGCAGCTTCGGACCTCCACCGAGTAGCATACTCGCGAAAGGTTTCTGCTGGTTTCTTCTTGAGATTCTGAATGTAGAAAACGTCTGGTGCGTTTTCTGTGTTGAAACTGAATCTGTCCGTGAAATCTGACGCCATGCTCACCCAATTAACCCACTTTTTCGGATTCTGACTGATGTACCAAGGAAAAGCATCTCCTGTGAGGCTTCTCATGAACAACTTCATACAGATTCGTTCATCTTTGCCCACTCCTACAAGTTTGTCACAATATATCCTCAGATGTACCTTCGGATCATTAGTTCCATCGAACATTTCGAACTTGGGAGGTTTGTAACACTCCGACAGTTCCACATCTGGTTGAATGCACAAGTACTCATAGTTCAAACCTTCAATGCCCTTACCACCTTCGACACTCTAAACTCTGCTAGTGAGCTTCTAGGTTCTTCCACCATGTTCTTAACGAGCAAGTCTTTCTCAGTTGATTCAGGTATGTATAGGGTTTGTTGCAGGGTATGGGGTAAAGTTTCCACATATATGGGATTGCTTTGGTGAACTCCGGGAATCTGAGCATAAGGGTGGTCATTGGTTGAGTTTTAGGGATCATGAGTAGGTTGTGGTGCATTCTGGGGAGTGTGATAAGTGGTGGTTTACGGGTATTGAGTCAGATTATGGTGGTGTTGAGGAGTAGGTACTGGTGGAGGGTTAAGGTTTTGAGGAGGTGTGGGGTACTGGTGTGGTGCAAGAGGATTTGGTAGCGGGTTTTGTTTTTGTGTGTTTTGTGGTGGCGTTTGGTTCTGGGCATTTGGATTTTGTTGGTTAATATCAGGGACGTTTAGGGTGACAGAGAGATTCGCCAAGTTTTGGACCTGCTCGAGTTCTCCTTGTAACTCCAAGATCTTCTGTTCCAGACGTAAGACTAGTTCATTTTGTGCCGGAGTACTTCGGCTATCTGAAGTTTCGACGTTCTCAGCTATTGTATCATTGTCCTTCCTAATACCGCTCAAATCATCCATTTTCCCTTTCCCTTTGCTTCTGCCTTTAGGATCGCTCGGTGGAGGACCACTGGATCTAGTGTGATATGTAGACGATGCCAGTATGCACGAACCAACCTTGGGGAATGGGAATAATCAAAAGAAAGAAAAAAACAAAAGGTAACCAAATTAGTAAAGGGTATTGAAAGGATGCCTGCAATATTAAACATGTTTTCGCGTCCTAGTTTTGGGGACCTCGTTGTGCCCGAGGTAGGCCTAAGCTACACATAGACTTGGAGAAAATTGATGCCAATAATTGTGTCATTTCATTAATGCGAAAATGATTCAAATCCTTACTAAATCGACAATAATGAGAAAGTTACTAATGACATTTAGCCTTATTACAATCGCAATCTAAAACTAAGCTAGAAAACAGTAAAGAACATTATTTCCTAATCTACTTGGTCCCAGAAGGACCTTCCCCATGCTTGGCTCTTTTGACTCCATCAATCAGGTTCCCCAGGTCGTGCATATCCAACAATAGGTAAGCCTTTGATAGATTGCCTCCTTCACTCCATCCGCGTTTTGACAATCTGCAAGCCTCTTCCTCATCTTCCCCTCAAGCTCCATCAATCCTTGTTCCAAATATTCTAATCTCTGTGTTGACTTAGTGGCAGTTTCCCTCCATTCATTGATTGCTTCCATATCCACTTTGTGTTGTTCCAGATGCCTGGCTTCAGACTCGAAGACCCTATTGCGTAACCTCCTATACTTGACCTGTGCTTCAGCAGCATCATCTATGATCCTGTTTTTTAGATTGATTCTCAGCTTGACGTCTCCTGCTATGTCGTCTACCAGCCATGATGGGTAGAAGTACACATGACCGACATGATACCTGTCTGGCTCAATAGTTTCCTTTTCCACAATAACCTTCTGGTTCCACATATGCTGCGCCTCGAACTTGAACGGAATGACGTCCCCTTTGAAATCTGCTTTGTACTGGACCATGTTGGAAACCCGAAGTATAACCTGCTTTCTTCTTGCTTGTCTTATTACCCTTATAGGAGCATAATGATAGATACCCCTCAACCCGATCAGTACCAGATGAGTATTCTCTCTTGACCTGATGATGAACTCACTGCTAGGAAACCATTCAAACATCCAATGTACCTGCTTGTCTGTCAGATTGCTGAAGAAACGCACCTAACTTACAGCATTTCCAGGTTGTGCAAACCTGTCTGGGATAAATGTCATTTTCTTTGGGTGATGGTAAGCTATGTAGTCATTCAACGGCCATCGCAGAAGCTCTTGACGATATTCTCCCCGCTGAAAGTGTTCCAACAACCAAACTTGCAGTAACAGATTGTTACCTTCGAAGTACCTGAATCCTTGCTTGCACCGATCTAGAGCGCAGTACATTTCAGTTAAGATCATGGGGATGATGGTATAAGTTTGTCCCTCGATGCCTTCCATCAAAGTCCTGGCGACCATGGCCAGACGGATATGGATACTTCCCCTTTCATTGGAAATATCAACAACCCCAAGAAATCAACAACCCCAAAAAAACAGATAATGAACACATAAACTCGACGGTGCGTCCAACCCGAGGAAGTAATGGTGAGTTCATTATGATGAAGGTGATATTACTTATTGTGCACATTACACTCATAAGGAATTCAAATGGGATGTATGATTTATTCAAACAAAGCAACTCATCATTTTTCTGAACCCTAGCATTTTCAGAAAACTGCGAGGGGTGCGATTCTCCGGCACTAATAACCCTGGACTATCCCACAACAACTTAGTGAAGCCTCCTATTTCTTCTAGGAGAGGAGTCATTTCTGTGTCACCAAAGCGGAATACGGCCCTTTTCTCATCCCAGAACATGGTAGCGGCCCCGATCAATGCCCTATTTGGTCGGATGTTAAGCAAAGATGGCAAGTCACCAAGGACCCTTCTCACGTGATTCTTGTCACAAGGCGTGAGGTTTTTCCACCAATCAAGTAGCAGAGGTGGGATGTTTTGGACCATGCCGAATTTGGGGACTTTGTGCTTCATTTTCTGCAAACAAATAAAGTTAGCTCTTTCCCCCTCCAGATTCGACCACTTACACAATAATGATCAACATATTGGCATATTTTCTCCAAGTAATGTACACAACATGATAATGTCCATTGGGATTGTGGAAATCCCGTCGGATTTTGGACAAGGCTTATCTTAGCGGACTATTACGTTAACGATGTTCTAACCCGTACTAGGTTTAACATGATGCATGTACATTTGATATTGGATTAAGGTTTCTAGAATGGCCTAGACTGGTAGTCTCAAGCGGACAACTTGAGAGGGAAAGGCACGGGACCATTGACTGCACGCTGATCGACTAGTCTACCGCAAATAAGCCTTTTTGATTTAAAAGGGTAATTTTGGAAGAGCGCAAACACTCATCAAGCGCCGCTATATTGATAATTGGCATGAGTGGAGTATGATGTGGAGCATGCTTTATGCATAGATAATAACATGTTGTCAAGTATTTGCATGATAAATATGTAGAAACAGTAAATACACCAGTAAGGTAAACATAGAAAAGAAAGACAAAAGGAAGAAGTCAATTTAATTTGTGGCATATATGCAAGAATGTAATAAAACAGGTAAGGGAGTAGGGATGGGAGAGGCATGATATAGCAATCTTAAACAAAATAAAGAGCAACGAAGAGCAGTCATAGAAAATAGAGGTGAACGAGGAGGGGATGTGCATGTTATGACGGATTTAAACGAATAAGGGTGAATAAGGAAATGAATGTGCATGTAATAGTAAATTTAAACAAATAAAGTTGGAAAAGGGAAAGGATGTGCATGTCATATCATGTAACAAAGAAAATAATTCACATAAGCCAAGTTCATTATGGTAAGAGCCTAAGTATAAATATCCAGCAGAGTCGCCATGCTGTCGCACTCCTTTTTCTTGCGAAAGCGGGTTTCGACCTTGTGACAACTCTTTTAGATGGGATATAGAGTTTTAAAAGAAGAAGAGTCGCCACCTAACGATTTAAGGTGCGTTAGGGCACCTATTATGTAGATAACTCTGTTTGACTAGTCAACGCCACCAAAGATCGGGTAAGGGCTCAAATTACCTCGAAGAGAAGGTGTTAGGCACTCTTCGAGGTCCACAACTGTGGGTCCCGATGGAACTTATGACTATGTGGATTATAATTAGGCAAGATAAACAAAGTGAATAAGAGTCAAAGAATTTTATTATGACACAATGAGCATTGATACAGGTCTACAAAGATATAACTATAACAGTCTATATTAGATGACTAAGTGTGTAAAGGGGGGGGGGGTCCTAAGTTTTTTAGCTTAAAGGATCACCCCGTGCAACATAAATAATACTTCGCAACTTCCTTGAGGTAGGGAGTTACTCATATTATTCAGCGGGCAGAGACTATCATCTCTTGCTACCCGATTACTATGTTAAAGTTGTTTACCTAAAAGCGCTCTAATTCCATTCTAAATTATACCATATGCATGCACTACCCATCCCATGCCTATGGTCCAGAAGGCTTTGGACCTCTATTTGGGTGGTTCTAGACTTTGCTTAGGCTGCTTAAAATGATAAAACTAGGTGACATGCAAAATAACTAGGACTTCATGTAAAGGCAGTTAAGGGCTCAAATTAGCCTCCACACTTAGATAACAAATGCACACAAGCAGATTCTCATGTTAGGCGTTAGACAGTTTCAGAATTGAGACTTAAAATCCTATAGGCATAGTTACTAAGTGACTCTGGATTTTAGCATCGTATATACAAAATTGTTGCTCTTAGTGGCTTAGGCGAGGAGGTAGTAAACTATTTGTAAACTTAGAACTATTAGCGCTGATTTTATAGAGATGCGTCTTGGAAGGTGACATTGTCTTATAGGCATGATTCAAATAGTGGCATGGTTAAGCAATGAAATAGTGTTTGAGAGTCCAGCATTAACAGGGTTAATCTCACAAACCATTTTAAGCGAGTGATAATACCTTATAGGAAGAATTTCTAACGATTGACAATTGAAACTGATTTTTAATACTTAGCCCCTATAGGCATGTTTTCTAGACGAGCAATATGATAACAATAGCAATAGCAAATTAGCCAATTAAAGTCTTATAGGCATGATTTCTAGATGAAGATTAGTAGAACATAAGCTATTATAATCCCATAGGCATGGTATCCAATGAATATGTTGCAGTTATAGAAATTGAAGGAAAGTTTATTGGCATTTGTTTCCTATAGGCATGCTGTCTAGTAACACATAGCAGTAGACATAGGAATAAATAAAGTACTTAAGCTCATGCTTTGATAGTAAACAAGTTTTGTGAGTGCGTGATTCCCCAAATGGCATGATTTCTACCAATGTATATGGAGATTAAACATCATATATGGCAGGTTGATAACATGTAAATCATACGAACCCTATAGGAATGTTTTCAACCCTTTCATGTAAACCTTAGAATATACCCATTTCCCCAATTTCACTAATACCCCAAATTGTTTATTACAAAATTATTACAGACCTGATGATGAATGTATGTACAAATATTATACAAGAAACGATAGTAGGCCTATAGCAGGCCCAAAAGGAGATACCCAGTATTGCCTGGGCCTTCAACAAAATCTTTCTTCGCAAATGGCATGTCCATATCCAAACATGGGACTATACCTATCAGCACAACCCAAAAGCCATAGAGGAACTCAGGCCAAACCAAATAGTCACGAATTGACCATATGACCCAGATATTGAATTACACAGAAATCACTTAAACAACCTAGTTTGTAGATTATACAAATAATGTGAGGAAGAAAAACTGAATGTTAGAAATAGCTCAAGTTCCAGCAGCAAAGAGAGTGACCAAAGAACCCTAAATCCTAGTGAGTCAGAGTTCACAAGGGCCTGAAATGGACCCCGAACAGTGCTCACACTAGGTAGGTCAGTAGAGAGAGTTTTGGTGGCCTTGGCTTTCAGCCGGCCAAGAGTGATAGATTAAGAATAGTGTAGGTGTCAAATGAGAGTGAGGGAATAGTTATCAAATGCTAGAATTTGAAAAGGTGAACTTATGTTTTAGAAGCAGACATAGTAGGGGGTGATTAAACAAAGAACATACAAGCAAAGAGAATCAACAAACTCAAAGGACAAGTTGATATCACAAGTTCAAACACTTCGTAGATTGGACAAAAAACATTTGTAAGAAGTAGGGGAATCAGGGTTTTTGAGATTACAAGATTAACATACAAAGGTGCACAATGCCAAACAAGTCTAAAGTAGAGCACTAACTTAAAGTATTTAAAGCCTAGGGGTCCAAGTTATTTTAAGTATCCATCATAATATCAAATGACAGACATGCTAACTTACATCATGAAGCAAACCGGTATCAAACTTTATAGGGAAAGTGCAAGTTAGGATAGTTACTCTAAAAGTCTCAAATAATCACTAAAGGATATAGGATTCAACAAATAAATACATAACAAAGTGCCAAGACTAGCATGGGAGCGGATCATAGTTAATAGAGGGTCTTAATTACATTCTAAGTATGAGCTAGTCATTACAATGACTCAGGACAAAGCAGGAAAGCAAACTCATGCTAGGCAGTAAAGGTAATCATTCAGATACCAACCTACTAGTCTAAATGAGCTTAAGAGAGTCCAAATTGTTCAAGTTAAGCATGTACAAATGACAATGCCTCAAAACTGGAAATCTTAGGTAATCAAATGCTAGAGAAGTTAAGATCATGAAACAGGTTCAATGCCAACAAAGTTGCACACAGGGATGGTCTAGAAACACATTAGGTCATGAAATTTCAGAAGTGTGAATATGCAAGACATAAACACAGAAGAACGAAATTGTAAAAGCCAAGAGACTTAATAGTTGTCAGTTGAATAAACAAACAACAAGAACGAACAAACTCCACAGTACTCTGAATTGTCATGACCCAAATTGATGGGCCGCGATGGGCACTCGGTGCCCTTTACTCAACCGAGTACCAACGTAACTTATCTTTTTCATTACATCAACATGGGTAAATGGGCCAAAAGGGCCATATGAGGTAAAAAGAATAAAACATGAGAGAACACTCGACATAAAATGACCCAACCTGATATACTGACTTATACATATGACGTACGGGTCTATAAGGCCAAAATAATTACTCGTACACTGAACATAGGCCGACAAGGCCATACAATCTTTCATATACATGACATATGTCTACAAGCCTCTAAGAGTACATAAATATCATAAGGCCGGGACAGGGCCCCGACATACCAATCAATACATGTATAAATCATACTAATCAAATATGCAACTCCAAAGCAAATAGAGCGCACCAACATCTTCTGCTGAGCTGATAGCCTACTTGGAGGACTCTCAACCTGTCTATCGGGACCTGCGGGCATGAAACGCAGCGTCCCCAGGCAAACGGTACGTCAGTACAAATAATGTACTAAGCATGTAAGGAATGAAAATCGGTAAATAATAGAGATGAGAGAAACATTGAGTAAAAGACTCAACATGTATATCTGAATAGCTCTGTGAATCATTTAATTTAATAATGTCATGCATATGCGTATAAATGTCATACCATGCATAGGTATATGCGTTCATAACATCATCAAACCTCTGAGGGAATCCCATCATATCATCTCGGCCACTGTGGGCAAATCATCAACGTATACCAGCTGATCAGGTGGTGGTGCGTATATAACGCCGTAACCTTTTCCCATATCTCATATCCCATATATATAAATACGCGTATATAATGCCATCTTGTCATGGGTCAATGTAAATGAATGCAATGCATGAGAGGTACGTTAATAAAATCTTTCGGAGTGTCATAAGACCATTATGCCTTTGATTAATATCATGAAATAAACTTTATCAACTTACGTATTTTATGAGACCCATGAACAAACGATAGAATAATTAGACATATGGGGAATCAAAAACATAGGAACCTCTAGTATTTCTATGAATAGAGTCATTTATGGAAGTTGTGCATTTGCTCGTTCTGTTTGTGTCGTATAGATCATGCCAAACAGAAAGAAGGGATAGCCTTAACATATCTGAACTGATTCTCTTAACAATCCCTCTAACACACGTCTTTTGCGAAGAACACGTACTGGCGGATCGAATTAGGGAATAATCCGTATGATATTCTTGAGAAAGATTGTACCATACTTCCTTAGAATCGCGATATCACGCTGCTGCATTTCATACGAATTATTGAGCATTCATCCGTTACTCTTTGTTGAAGATTTCATATAAGCTCCTTGGTTTGAGATATCATTCGTTAGCTTAGAAAGCATAAGAATCTCACTATTAATGATATGGGAAAGTCACTTAAATTTGGGGGTTGTGGGCCTCACTCTTGTGGATGACTTGGCCACAAAGACTCCTCCAATCTTGCCACCTTATTAAATGAACTTAAGAGTCACATTAGGCTTGATTAAGCCTTCATACTTGCTGCCACATTAGGGAGTTAATTCTTATCCCGTAATTAGCCACTTAGTTCCTTAATTACTTTTTTTAATCCCCCATTAACCAATAATTGCCTAATTATCCACATAATTAGGAATTATCTCAAATTACTTAAAATACTACTCGCTTTTAACACACTTTATACACCTTACTATAATGGTCATGTGGTACCTTGTATGGCACTAGTCCATGAATACAGGGTATTATAGCTTGGACCGTATTTTATCCCCAAATTGCCAATCTTCGACGGAACTCATTTTCTTCGATTCGCTTACCCTTTCAACTTCACGAATTAACTTATCATTGTTCGAAATAGCATAATGCTTATAATCTCAAATTAATCTCATTTCCGAACTTACGTCGATTAGCTTACGACGAAACTTTTACGTACAAAAATTCAAAATGTAACATCTCATTTTCAAGCTTATATTAATTTACTTATGGCGTACTTCGACGTACGAAAACATGGGGTGTAACATGAATGTCAACAAAGAGCAATAGAACCCAGAATCTTAGCGCGTCAGAGTTCCCAAGGGCTTCAAATGAACCCCGAGAAGTGCTCGCACCAAGAAAAGTTGAAAAATTAAATTTTGGTGGCCTTAGCTTTCAGCCGGCCAAGAGCCAAATAATAAAACAAGAGAATGAGAATAATAGCTTCGATTTCTAGTGAATTTGGTGATTAAAAAGGTCTGTTTCAAAGGGGAACGGAGAGGGATTTATATAGTAGTAAAATCTGACGAGTAAATAAGGAAAGAAGTCAATCAAACCTAAACAAGGAAAGGAAAAATATACATGCAATCATATGGCAAACAGTAAAAGGAAAGAAATCGAATCAAACCCTAATTAGGGTTCAATGTTTGAAAATCTGTCTACTGGTATGAGCAATTAACTATTCTTCCATGTATATGGACGAGATATTGTCCAGATCTTAGCGATTGAAGTTGAACGGGCCCGAATCCAAGAGGTGGTACTTTCCAAGTTTAGGCAAGTTCTAAGTAACACCATAGTCTTGCAAGTAACAACGAGGTAACGCGTAAAAAGGTAAATAAATCATAGAAGGAATCCATGATTTGCTCAGATTTTGGAGAAGAATGGGGAGACGGCTAGGGTTTCTGAAGGAGGGGGAAGGAGAGACGAGAGATTACAGAGGCAACGGGGTGGGGATTTGTCTCTAGGGTTTGGGGTTATGGGGATATAAGGGGAGTGAGGGTTTTAATTCGGGCCGTTGATCATTTGAGATCAACGGCAAAGATTAAGAGGAAGGTGGGGCGAGTCATTTTAAACGGGTTGTGCCCGGATTTTTAAAGGGTCGTTTGGTTGGGCTGCTGAGGTTATTGGGCCAGGGGTTCATTTGGACAAAAATTGGTCCGAAATTAATCCTAATTTTAGGCCAGATTTTAAAATAGGAAATTAAGGGAAAATAATTTAATAAAAACAGTTAAATAAAATGTAAAATTGTTATTTATGAAAATTAAAACTTTAAAAAAATAGTAAAAAAATTATAAAAAAGTAAGATATTATTTTGACCTTGGACAAAATGATAAATGCAATAAAATTGTAAAAATATAAGCTATTATTGCAAGATTGTGCAAATAGCTTAAAAATACTAATGTAATTATATAAAATAACGTAAAAATATTTGAAACATGTATTGTAGATGCAAATAATAATTTTAGGTAATTAAGTCATCAAAAAATAATTGAAAGGAGTAATTAATAAATATTCAAGTAATTTAAATGCAAGAATATCAATTTTAAAGCTCTAAAAATTATAGGAAATGCTTGTATAGATTTTGTAAACTAAATAATGGTGCAAAATGATGCTTTGAAAGTATATATACTATTTGAGAAAATATAAGGGCAAAATTGGGTATCAACAGGCGGACTCGAAAGGTATCATTTGAGTTTTTCCAAAGCTTGTTGGCATTCCAAGGTCCAGAAAAAGTCATTCTTCTTTTTCAACAGTGGTAAGAACCGATGGCATTTGTCCGAGTACCTTGATATGAACCGGGTCAGCCTTTGAATGGCCTTGACGCTGTTCACCACGGTGGTGTCTTTTATGGCCTTGATCTTGTCAGGATTAATTTCGATCTCTCGATTGGATACCATGAATCCGAGGAACTTTCCCAATCCAACCTCGAATGCGCACTTCTCTGGATTTAGCTTCATATTGTGTTTTTTCAACATGTCAAAGGTTTTTTACAAATGTTTCAAATGGTCCTCAGCTCGCAGGGATTTAACTAACATGTCGTCAATATAAATTTCCATTGAATTTCCTATTTGTTTTTCGAACATCCAGTTTACTAGGCATTGATAGATGGCACCGGTGTTCTTAATCTTAATGGCATTACATTATAATAGTAGGTGCCAAATTTAGTGATAAAGGAAATCTTTTCTTGGTTGCCCGGGTCCATCCAAATTTGGTTTTACCCCGAATAGGCATCGAGAAAACTAAGTATCTCGTGCCCGGCCGTCGCATCGATCATCTGATCGATGTTAGGAGAAGGAAAAGAATCCTTAGGGTATGCTTTGTTCAGATCTTTATAATCCATACACATTCTTAGTTTATTTCCTTTCTTAGGCACTACCACTACGTTGGCTAACCAGTCCGGGTACTTAACTTTCGGAATGAATCCTATTTTAAGGAGTTTAGATACCATGTCCATGATGAATGTGTGCTTGACCTCGGACTGCAGTCTCCTTTCCTGCTTAACCGGATGGAATTTCGGGCCCAAACTCAGCTTATGAGTGGTCACCTCTGGCGGGATCCCTGTCATATCAAGATGGGACCAAGCGAAACAATCTATGTTAGCTATAAGAAATTCAATGAATTTTTTCCTGAGCTCAAGATTTAACCCCGAGCCCAGGTATCCCTTGCGATCGGGCAAGTGTTCGATCAATATGACTTGCTCCAGCTCTTCGATCGTAGATTTAGTGGCGTCAGTATCATCAAGAGCTATGAAGGATCTCGAAATCTCGTAGTCAGCCTTCTTCTCAGCTCCTCGATCCTCTAGTCCGATCGGGACCGGCATCGGTGGTTTCTAATTGTCTTCGGCCTTTCTTGTCGGCTCGGTGTTCCTTAATGTCGGGATGACAGGCACCAAGAGTACTTCATCGACTGCAAACTATCATGACCCAAATTGATAGGCCGTGATGGGCATCCGGTACCTTACTCAACCGACTACCAACATAACGTATCTTTTTGTATCATGCTATTATAAGTAAATGAGACAGAAAGGCTGCCGTAGGATAACTAGAATAAAACATGTAATACCAACATATACATAAGACATACGAGCCTATAAGACCAAAATGATTACTCGGACACTAAACATAGGCCGACAAGGCCATACAATATTTTATGTACATGACATATGTCTACAAGCCTCTAAGAGTACATAACCGTCATAAGGCCAGGACAGGGCCCCGACATACCAATCAATACCTGTCCAATGCATACTGACCAAATATGCAACTTCGGAGCAAATGGAGCGCACCAATACCTTCCGCTGAGCTGATAGCTTACTTGGAGGACTCTTAACCTGTCTATCGGGACCTGGGGACATGAAACGCAGCGTCCCTAGGCAAAAGGGATGTCAGTACAAATAATGTACCGAGTATGTAATGAATGAAAATCAGTAAATAATAGACATGAGAGAAACATGGAGTAAAAGACTCGACCTGTAAGTCTGAATAGCTCTGTGAATCCTTTAATATTTAAAATGTCATGCATATGCGTATAAAAGCCATACCATGCATGGGTATATGCGTTCATAACATCATCAAGCTTTTGAGGGCATCCCATCATATCATCTCGGCCACTATGGGCAAATTATCAACGTATATTGTGCATATAACGCTGTAACCTTTTTCCATATCCCATATACATATATTATACATATATACATGTATATAACGCTATCAAGTCATGGGTCAATGTAAATGAATGCAATGCATGAGAAGTACGTCAATGAAATCTTTCGGAGTGTCATAAGACCATTATGCCCTTGATTAATATCACGAAATAAACTTTGTCAACTTACGTATTTTCTGAGACCCATGAACAGATGATAGAATAATATGACACATGGGGAATCAAGAACATAAGCATCTCTAATATTTCTATGAATAGAGTCATGTATGGAAATTGTAAATTTGCTTGTTTCGTTTGTGTCGTATGGATCATGCCAAAAGAAATAAGGGAGAGCCTTAACTTACCTGAGCCGGTTCTCTAGACAATCCCTCTAACACATGACAATCGCGACAAAACACGTGATGGCAAGACCGGAGTAGGAAAAATCTGTATGATATTCTTGAGAAAGATAACACCGTACTCCCTTAAAATTTCAAGATCTCACGTTGCTTTGAATTGTTGACGATCCTATCTTGCATATGACTAACGTTTGAGACTCATGTTTGTAACATACAAACATTTACGTTTGAATGCATATAAGAATGGATTTGTGACTTATGTCTCTTAAGAATGGATATGAGTCATGTTATATGTGTCTTTCCTTTATTAAATGGAAATGACACACATTCTTAGGACTTGCCGCATAACATAGTGACTTGTGAGTCACCATTCTTGGATGGGTTTGCCGCCACATGGAAGATGTAATTATTATCCCAATTATTTGAATTAATTATTCACTAATCACTTGATTAACTTGTTAATCTCTCATTAACCAATAATTACCCAATTATCCACATAATTAGGAATCATCTCAAACTACTTAAAATACTATTCACTTTAAATACCCTTTGTACACCTTACTATTATAGTCATGTGGTACCATGTGTGGCACTAGTCCATAAATACCGGGTATTATAGCTCGGACTGTATTTTATCCCAAATTGACAAACTTCGACGAAACTCAATTTCTTCGATTCGCTTACCCTTTCACCTTCACAGATTTACTTATCACTTGTTTGAAATGGCGTAATACTTATAACCCCAAAATAATCTCATTCTCGAACTTACGTCAATTAACTTAAGACGAAATTTTAACGTATGAGAATACGGGATGTAACATCTCATTTCCGAGCTTTCATCAATTTACTTATGGCGTACTTCTACGTACGAAAACGTGGGGTGTAACATCATTCCCCCCTTTGAAACATTCATCCTCGAATGTTGGCTGATGCACTTATCATTTTCGTAACCTATGTCTTCTAAATATTTTAGTACTCCTCTTGCCATCTAGGAAAATGTTCTATGAATGGATCCCAAAGGCCAGGACATTGCCCCCTTTAGGCCTCTTTCTCATACCACGACTTGTGGTCGGAATTCTTCCAATCTCGCAAGTGTTGCTACCTTTTGTCGTAGATCCGTTTATCCATCCGTATGGCTTTACTTCCATAACTCTTACTTTGATTTATTGTTACTGAGGTCTGCTACCGAACTCCAAGTTACTTTCGTTTCTTATCCTATATGTATAAATCTAAGTCCTTTAATGCTTCTTTATTACTGTTCATCTTAAGAATGGCGGCCTAATCTCATCTCATACTTTGTGACTTTTGTCCATCCATTGTTAATTCACCTAAATATTAATCTACAATATACCACTGATAACTTAAAACTTCTTACGTCATACCTTGCCACTAGGGCTTACGTTGCATCAAGGAATATTTGAAGTGATTTTCCTGATCCACTTAGGGGTGGTACTGTACTTCAATGACCGTATTTTATAGCATCCCAATGAGATTCACTTACGTGGGTATTTTAATCTCGTACAATCCATGAAATCCTCTTCAAATCATTACTCACTCGAAGGCCTAAATGTCATCCTTTATCCATCACAATTACACCCTCATTGTACTATCACGGTAGCATTCCATCTCTTCTAAATGCTACTAGTCTTAGACTCCTATGAGTTCATTCAGGCTATACTGAGCTTTCTATAACTTAGAGAAACCATCAGCTCTTCTTGTTTTCATGGGCTTAATCCCGAGGACTTATCCATTCTCGTCACCTTCTCACTCGCCTTTTCTTATCCTTACTCCTGTCTTCCTAAAACCTTGTCGCTCTACCATACTTTAGCTTGCAATCTACACATATTCATTTATACTACTCGCAACCTTCCTTCAACTTGCTTGCACCATAGATTTTCTTATTTTATTCTTGAACATCAATCGAGACATCACATCGTCTCTAACTCTTCTTTACTCTCTTAGCTAGACCTCTCGATACATAGAAACCATAGGCTGGAAGATATGCCACTAACGATGCCGCTATCATTTTTGGATATTGAATCCTCGCTCTTCTAGCCTTCTATCCAAAGAATGGACTATTCACAACCTTTTGCATTTGAGTATCTCGTACGTTGTTCACCTTTAACTTACTAACTTTAAATTCTCGCATCATATCTTCTATCTCTTTCGTGACCTCCCTTTCACCTAGGTATAACTCACATCCACAACTTGAACTTATATTATAATACTTGCACCTCTTTACATGATTCGGTGAGAGTTTCATACTGACTTCTTATGAGGCTGGTACTCTTCTAACTGGATTTATCGTAGAGCCGTTATAGCATATGGTTGTTGTACTATCTCTCTTGTAATATTAAGACTAATTCTATAATATTCTCAATCACGATTTCTATAATTTTTCTGGGTCCAATAATCAGACTCCTGATTTACTTCGTTGATGTAACTCTTCAGTTTCCTCTTCCTTTTGATCAGCCTTTATGTAGGCTTAAGCTATCTTCCGATCTGCATCTCATGATATTAGTTATTACTTTAGCCCCTCATGGACGCTATGGAATATCCATGATACAATCTTCTAAAAATTCAATCCTTTATTTATGACCTGGGCTCAATTCTTTCTTTTAACTTATACCGGAATCTTCTACGATTGTATAATTGTCAACATATATGCTGCATGGATAATACTCTGAACTCTTAAGTGCATTTATAACGTAACTAACTCTGGATCATTGATCGAATAATTCCTTCCATTCCTTCCCGACTTTCTTTAATTGCAAGAAATTGCTTTTCCTGGTCGTTCTGCCACTTGTTGCATGAGTACTTGGCTTATCTTAGTTCCCACGCATACCGGAAGTTTCGTGCGACTCATATGATCTCGACCATTACTTTTGGTTTCATTTCTCGCTTATTATCCATGATAGGTGCCGGACCACTTTCTTATGGAGTGCATACAATGTTGTAGTGAGACTCCTATTAGAAGACCATTTCTTCTTCTAGTTACTATGTTTAGGTTGAAGCTTTCTTTCTTATTTCCTCAACTCGTCTTTCATTGTAGTCTTAGGGAGGACCTTCTGGATCTTGTAAAGTTACAAGCTTGTTATATCGCTTACCCAACAGAATTTTTGATGTTCGTACTTACCTATAATTATCCTTTGTTAGTTACCTCCACACTCATGTGCTCGTACGATTGCTCCCGAACTAAAGTTTTGACTGTCTTCCTAGTGGGACTCTCTTTTATTTCCATAATACTCATACGGTATCTTTAACTACCCCATCTCCTATCTGAGTATTTCTCAAGGTCATGATGTCATATATGTGAGACTAAATTTCCCATGTTGGGGTTCATTCTATTTATCTTGCATAATCTATTGATTTGTCTGTATCCTCTTGTTTAGCCATAACTAGGCCCTTTCTGAAACAACTACTAACTACTCGTTGGCCCATTCTCATATCAATATTCCGCGTAATCTTTCTTGGGTCATTTTCTTTGTCTTAACTTACTTCTCGCACTGGCTCCTTATCTATCAATAACATCTCGGGCAGGGACCCTTACTTCCTCTCCTTGACGTCGTGTTTGCATAATGTTCTGGAATTGCAGCATACCTGCAGGATTTGGATAAGTGCAATCTTATCCCTTTCTCAGTCTTATCGCATTCTTTCTTGATTATTCCATAGTTACTACAACCACTTAATTCCGACTTAGTGCCACATCACTCCATATTCCCCCCTTTAGGGAAGTACTAAGATTTAGTGCTATGATGATTTACGTATAGATGTTTTACCTCATTGGCATCTTTTCACATCATCGATGACTCTTACCCGCCTTGCGGTAATCCTTCTGCACTAAGGATAACAAAATTCCTTACTTATGAGAGTGACACTTAGTGTAACTGGCACACTTAGTCCTTTAAGCTTAACTTTGCTCACATTGCTTGCTTTAGGAAAGCGTCTTCCTAAATGATCTTTAAGGGTTATTCTTCTGTCATCCATTTTTTTTATTGTCGGAACGCAATCTGAAATTCTCATGGTGCCGACTATTATCAAATCACTCAGTTCCTAATTCATGTTTAGTTTACCTTTTCACTCCCCCATACTGATTTCTTATTACTTTGGGGTCTAACTTTTCCTTCTGGTAATCACGTTAGAGTCGCGAACTTATTTCTTGAAATTAGGATATGACTTTATGGTCTATACTCTTTTGTTGTCTCAAGGCCTGTCACCTTTCGTCTTTTCCTTCACTTGACTATAGACTTCGTAATAGTGTCATCATTTTCATTTTTCTTTTTCTACCGTTGTCATCCAGGTATCACATCTTACTTATAATGCTTCACTAACTCTTTTCTTATTTCCTACTAACATCTATGTCTATCACTTTATTCAAAAAACTCGAACAAGACATTCTTTTGCTTTTAGCTCCCCTTGCTCCATCCATTGGCTTTTCGAATTGCCTAACATTCTTTCTCTACTAGGGACGAGAGCCACACTAAGATAATATTTATCCCTTCAAGGCTTCCAGTGCCTATCTTTGTAATATTCATATCTGGCTGTACTATTGTAGAGTTCATCATCTGGGTGTCTCACAAGAAGATCTGTTAGCACATTTGCAATATACTTCGAAAATGTCAACTAACGGAAACAATCCATCTACCATTTTGGGTCACTTTAACCCCAGCCGGAGTCCTGGTATCTGTCCTTCTCTTATACTACTTCTGTTGGCTTCCATAGGGCATAAATGAGATGGGTGTGACCAATTGTACATACCTTTGTTACAATTGAAGGTAACTCAAAATGCTTATATTTCTCTGCTCGAATTGTAGATAATGTTCATCTCTACTAACTAGGTACCTCATACCCCTCTTCACCTTTCTTCTTTTACTTGTTGAAACTTGTACTTTCTGATTCTTTCATTTCTTTTTACCCTAAGAGTGGATAGGCATTCTTGCCTTAGGGATCCTTATCAAGAAGTTTACACATCTTATATACATATGATCTGCTGGAAACCTTATATTTATCCATCATACGCATGATGCAAAAATTGAGTTCCTCAGACTCAACTCTTCCACCACTATCTCTTACCAACGGTCTTTCTGTATGTAGGCAGCATCGTATTATGAACAAGATAGAGTTTAAGAAATTGAGTTCTTACAAGTGAGCTCTACCACACGATCTAGAGTAAGAAGAAAGAGCGACAGTCCTAAATGCCCTGTAGCCTCCTACTTATAAGCGTGGTGCACGACACACCCATAAACAAGACTCTACTAGACATGGCTTGTAGACTCCCTAGGACAGAACTGCTCTGATACCACTTCTATCATGACCCAAACCGATGGGCCGCGATGGGCATCCGGTACCTTACTCAACCGATTACCAACATAACGTGTCTTTTTGTATCATGCTATTATAAGTAAATAAGACAGAAAGGTTGTCGTAGGATAACTAGAATAAAACATGTAATACCAACTTATACAAAAGACATCATTTTATGTAGGAATGAAGGTGCTCTTGGCTCGACTTACGGGCTTATAAGACCAAAATGATTACTTGGACACTAAACATAGGCCGACAAGGCCATACAATCTTTTACGTACATGACATATGTCTACAAGCCTCTAAGAGTACATAACCTTCATATGGCCGGGACAGGGTCCTGACATACCAATCAATACGTATCCAATGCATACTGACCAAATAGGCAACTCTGGAGCAAATAGAGCGCACCAACACCTTCCTCTGAGCTGATAGCTTACTTGGAGGACTCTCAACCTGTCTATCGGGACATGCGGGCATGAAACGCAGCGTCCCCGGGCAAAAGGGACGTCAGTACAAATAATGTACCGAGTATGTAAGGAATGAAAATCAGTTAATAATAGACATGAGAGAAACAAGGAGCAAAAGACTCGACATGTAAGTCTGAATAGCTCTGTGAATCCTTTAATATTTAGAATGTCATGCATATGCGTATAAATGCCATACCATGCATGGGTATATGCATTCATAACATCATCAAGCCTTTGAGGGCATCCTATCATATCATCTCGGCCACTGTGGGCAAATCATCAACGAATACCAGCTGATCAGGTGGTGGTGCGTATATAACGTCGTAACCTTTTCCCATATATATATATATTATACATATATACGCATATATAACGCCATCTGGGCATGGGTCAATGTGAATGAATGCAATGCATGAGAAGTACGTCAATAAAATCTTTCGGAGTATCATAAGACCATTATGCCTTTGATTGATATCACGAAATAAACTTTATCAACTTACGTGTTTTCTGAGACCCATGAACAGATGATAGAATAATATGACACATGGGGAAGCAAGAACATAAGCATGTCTAATATTTCTATGAATAGAGTCATGTATGGAAATTGTAAATTTGCTCATTTCGTTAGTGTCATATGGATCATGCCAAAAGAAATAAGGGATAGCCTTAACATACCTGAGCCGGTTCTCCGGACAATCCCTCTAACACACGACAATCGCGACAAAACACGTGATGGCAAGACCGGAGTAGGAAAAATCCGTATGATATTCTTGAGAAAGATTGCACCGTACTCCCTTAAAATTACAAGATCTCACGTTGCTTTGAATTGTTGAAGATCCTATCTTGCATATGACTTACGCTTGAGACTTATGTTTGTAACATACAAACATTTACGTTTGAATGCATATAAGAATGGATTTGTGACTTATGTCTCTTAAGAATGGATATGACACATGTTATATGTGTCTTTCCTCTATTAAATGGAAATGACACACATTCTTAAGACTTGCCACATAACATAGTGACTTACGAGTCACCATTCTTGGATGGGTTTGCTGCCACATGGGAGATGTAATTGTTATCCTAATTATTTGAATTAATTATCCACTAATTACTTGATTAACTTGTTAATCTTTCATTAACCAATAATTACCCAATTATCCACATAATTAGGAATTATCTCAAACTACTTAAAATACTATTTACTTTTAATACCCTTTGTACACCTTACTATTATAGTCATGTGGTACCTTGAATGGCACTAGTCCATAAATACTGGGTATTATAGTTCGGACCGTATTTTATCCCAAATTGACAAACTTCGACGAAACTCGTTTTCTTTGATTCACTTACCCTTTCACCTTCACGAATTTACTTATCACTTGTTTGAAATAGCATAATACTTATAATCCCAAAATAATCTCATTCCCGAACTTACGTCGATTAACTTACGACAAAATATTTACGTACGAGAATATGGGATGTAACATCTCATTTCCGAGCTTTTATCAATTTACTTATGGCGCACTTCTATGTGCGAAAACGTGGGGTGTAACACGAACATCTCCTTTTCAACTGGTTGTTCTCCGTATATCGTCTTGATTCCTCTCAGAGTAGGGAATTTTAATGCGTGATGTAAGGTCGAAGGTACTGCCCTCATGTTGTGAACCCATGGTCTTCCGAATAGAGCGTTATATCTCATGTCCCCTTCGATCACATAGAACCTGGATGGTCCCAGTGGTGTTCGCGGGTAAGGTTATTTCCCCTTTAGTGGTTTCACATGCCATGTTAAACCCGTTCAACACCCGGACTGCTGGCACTATTTGATCTTGTAACCCCAAATGCTCTACGACCTTCGATCTTATGATGTTGACCGAGCTACCTGGATCAATCATCACACATTTAGCTCGAGATTTATTGATTAGTACTGAAATTCCCAATGCATCATTATGAGGTTGTACGATGCCCTATGCATCCTCGTTGCTGAACAAAAATGGTTCCTTTCAGGATATATTCTCGGGTGCGTTTCTCCCTTGTGATAGACACTTTAGTGCGTTTTATCATTGGCCCTTGAGGGACATCGACCCCTCAATGATCATGTTGATGACGTGTTGGGGTTGCTCTTGTTCAGTCTGTTTGTTGGCATCCCTGTTTCTGAAGTGGTTTTTGCCTCGATCACTCAAAAATTCTCGTAGGTGTCTGTTATTAAATAATCGGGAAACTTCTTCTCTCGATTGTCGGTAGTACTCGGTCCTGTGGCCATGAGAGCCATGATACTTACGCATCAGGTTAGGATCTCTCTAGGTAGGATCGGACTGCAATGGACGAGGTCATTTGGTCTCCTTGATGCGCCTGATGGCAGATACGATGCTGGCTACATCGACGTTGAAGTTATACTCTAATAATCTCAGATCTTCCTTCCCTCGAGCGGCTTGTCAAAAACATTTTTGCTTATCAGGCCTCGGCTTTTGGGCCCTCGATCGCTTCTCCTTTCGTTCCTTGTTGAGTTGCGCCCGAACCCATTTCCCCTTAGATATGCTCCGGATGGTTGGTGCCGATCTCAGACCGGCCTTGATTCATGATCGACGACTCTCTTAGGCCTGTCATCGGTTCTGATGGGATAAATGGACTTGGAAGGGGCTCCGATTTGGTCGTCCTCGACCTTGATTTTTGACTGATACCTGTTGTGGAGGTCGGCACAAGTTACCGCCAGGTACTCTACCAAGTTACGTTTCAGCTGCTGCAAAGCCAAGGAGCTTCGGGGGTTAAGTCCTTGAGTGAATGCCTGAACGGACCAATCATCCGCAACTGGAGGTAAGTCCATCCATTCCATTTGAAATCTTGAGCGAACTCCTGAGTATCTCGTTTTCCCTTTGCTTAACCTTGAAAATATCCGATTTTCTGGTCTCCACCTTAATGGCCCCGGCATGATCCTTATAAAAAAATCTGCGAGCATAGAGAACGAATCAATGGAATTCGGTGGCAAGTTGTGGTACCATATCATAGCTCCTTTTGATAGAGTTTCCCCGAACTTCTTTAATGACACATACTCGATTTTGTCGTCTGATGAGCGTAAAACACCACTTAAAATTATGCTCGCTAATCAAATATAGTATAATATAATATCGAATCCATATGGATTGGATTTAAACATAGATTCTAGTTTGATTGCTATCGAAGATGATCAACAGTTGATATTTATGTGATCAAAACCAAAATTAACTAAGAGTCTAAACTATTGACTTATGACAATCGATGCAAGGAATAAGCAAAGAAGGTTATCAATGGGAGAAGATAGGGTTTTGATAGGATAGGTGCAAGATAATTATTTGGGATCTAACTCTAGACAATTCAAATCTAATGTTTAAGTGAGTCTCTCGAATTCATTCAATTATTAGTTCAAACATTTAGAAGAAACTCCTCTCTCAATTAAGTCTCAACCTCACAAGATGAACAAATTTAAGCTCTGTGAAGATATGCAATAATTCATAGTGGATTGGTCTTTAGGAGAACCTCTCTCGATTATCCTCCTAACTAGGTTTAATCAACAACTCAACTAGCCACTTCCGATTACTAAGAAGAATTAATGAATTCAACCAACAAAGTAATGCAAAGATATCACAAGTTATGCCTCTCTCCATTACATGAACAAGTGAATATAGATGCAATAATTAAACCATCCAAAAATGCTTCAATATATAAACTAGAGTTATAATCCACAAACAAATATTAGTACACCAAATCCATCAAACCCTAAAGATAACTACTCCATAGATATGGAGCAATTCATCACAAATATGTTTAAAGTAAAGAAAAACATAAAATGATCCAAACTCATGTCTTGAGCGAGGATTGAATGATGAATTTCTTGTAACGACCCGACCGGTCGTTTTGAGTCCTAGCACGCCGTTCAGCAGTTTGAGGCCATGAGCAGCTCCATTTCAGGTATTACGACTTGTACGCGTGGTCGGAATTGAATTTCGGGAAGTTCGGGGTTGATTCGGAAGGAGGATTTTCATTTCAGAAGCTTTAAGTTGGAAGAATCAACTAGGATTGGATTTTTGAGTAAACGACTTTGGAATTGAGATTCGAAGGCTCCAGCAGGTTCGTATGATGATTTTGGACTTGAGCGTCTGCCCGGATCGGGTTTTGGATGACCCGGGAGCGTTTTGGCGTCTATTGTGGAAGTTAGCATTTTGGAAGAAATTTCATAAGCTTGGGTTGAAGTGCATTTCAGTGTTATCAATATCCGTTTGGGATTCCGAGTCTAGGAGTAGCTCCGTATGGTGATTGTAGAGTTGGGAGCGCGATCGGAAGTGAATTCGGATGTCCGTGGAGCATTTGGAGCCATTTGGCTAAGGATAGAAATTTGAAGGTTTTTGAGAGGTTTGGCCGAAGGTGGACTTTTTGATATCGGGGTCGGAATCCGATTCCGAAAGTTGGAGTAGGTCCGCAATGTCGAATATGACTTGTGCGCAAAATTTGAAGTCAATCGGACGTGATTTGATAGGTTTAAACATCGAAAGTAGAAGTTTGAGATTCTAAAGTTCATAAAGTTTGGATTGGAGGTCGATTCGTGGTTTTAGCATTTGTTTGATATGATTTGAGGCCTCGAGCAAGTCCGTAATGTGTTTTTGGACTGGTTGGTATGATTGGATGAGGTCCCGATGGCCTCGAGTGGATTCCGGATGGTTAACGGATCGAAAATGAAATTTTGAGAAGTGCTGAAGCTGCTGCTTCTGTCATAACCGCACCTGCGGTCGGTGGACCGCAGGTGCGAGACCGCAGATGCGGCCCTCCCATCGCAGAAGCGGCCCAGGGCAGGCCAGGCCAGGAACCGCAGATGCGGCTCCCAAGCCGCAGAAGCGGCTCCGCAGATGCGGCCTGGAGACCGCAGATGCGGTTCCAGATCTTTGGCCCATTTTCGCAGATGCGACCCATTTCTCGCAGATGCGGGGCCGCAGATGCGGTCCCCTGACCGCAGATGCGGAAATGCTGGAGGCAGTGAGGTTCTTTTAAATCGGGGGTTGGGTTTATTTCAACCCCATTTTCTTCCGTTGGAGCCGATTTGGAGCAACTTTGAGGTGTCAGTTTCACCACCAAGCATGAGGTAAGTAATTTATGTTAGTTTTGAGTTAAATACATGATTATATACGGATTTGGACATGGAAATTTGTAGAAAACTTGGGGTTTGAGGAAAAACCTAGAAAATTGATATTCTTGGAATTTGACCACGATTTTGGGTATGGAATTTGTCACGCCCCAAATTCGAGGGACATGACCGGCGCCCGACCGGGTAGCCCCAGCCAAGTGAACCTGGATGCCTTTCCTAACCCACATGTTACCCCATGTTTTCCTTACTCAATTATTCCAAGAATTTGCCAAATAATTAATTAAGAACACTTTTTAATTTACAAAACACATACATACTTACATAATAGTAATGAAATCACCAACTCGTTACCAATGTATGAAAACACGGATCTACACAAGTTTCTAACCCACATCTACTGTCTACGGAGCCTCTAATGGTACAACAGGATAATACGGTAATTGCCGGTAACAAGGCTCCGGCTATACCTTACACAAAATCAACTAAAACTCCGGAAATCAATGTGGCCTGAGCCACGCAGGGCCCCGAGAGGAAAGGGGCTCACCAAAAAGCTGATGGATGACGAAGGGGAGCTACGATCGGTGGACTGGAGTACCTACTACGGATCCACCTACAATCATAACACGAATGTAGCGCCCCCGGCAAAAGGGACGTCAATACATTTGAATTGTACTGGTATGTATGAACAAACTTTGCTCCAAGTAAACTCGAACCATAAGCAAGTAAGTAGCAGTAATAAAAGCGACAATCAAATCCACAAGGAGGGAACAATTAAGTCAACAGGTATACAATCTCTCCTCCAAAAACAAGCATGTAATTGCAATGGAAATAACAATCAAATTCACAAAGAAAGAGCAATCCAACAAGTTTACAATCTCTCCTGTTTCCCCTTCCACATTTCCACATCAATAATTTTACAATTTGTTCATAGTTCATTTCAATAGCGATTTCGATCGCTTTCCAGCCTTATTACCTCGGCCACCCTTATTACCTCGGCCACCCTTATCACCACAACCCACACCTTATTTTTTCGTGTTGCGGCACGCAACCCGATCCCACCGAACAATCACAATTCACAAACAACACAACAACAACAACAATTCACAAAGAACAACAACAACAATCCTCAAGAAACAACAACAACAATTTACAAAGCACAACAACAACAATTTACATGAACTTCCATAGCCATCAATACCATTTCCATGTATTCCACTACTCATATGCATTGATAGGTCACGACGATAACTTCCCACGACAAACCACATATGTTACTACCACGGTTATTCCGAGCACATCAATTCCCATTTCCTTCCATTACTTGTTTCACAGTTCTTACCACATAGCACATTCACAATCGCAAACTTGGTTATTTCTGATTAATTGCATCAATATAGCGAAGGCACAACCACAATCACTCAACCATGCCAATCATAGGAATTTCACAAACAAATCACGTAGAAATCACATACCCAGCACTCAAACACCCAAACAAGGCGATTTTACAAGTTCAAAGTTAGCCATACATACCTGGAGCCGAATTCCCTTTTAACTTCTATTTCCAGTTCACCAAATGATCTAGCAACGTCAATCTAGTGCACAAGTTAACGCGTATGACTTAAAAAAGAAGTTCACAATTTCTACTCAAACTTATTTAGGTGATCAACCCATCTTTGTACCATCTTTTACTCCTACCCAATTACTCTCACTAGGTTTTTAGGTTATAGAATGACATGCATGTATGCGTTCAACCACTATTTTCAAAAAGCAATGCATGAGACTCCCCCCCCCCCAGTTTAAACCAGAAATTCAGTGAAAAGGGTTAGGGATGTTACCTACAAGAAAAGGGGGATGAAGATAAGCTTGAAATTTTCCGGCCCGGATGGTTTTGAAGAATCAAATTTGGAGAAGATGACTTTCTCTCTCAAGGCTCTCTCTTCCTCTCTCTTATTTTGTGCAGAAGGTCGTTAAAAATGAGGGGCTGGGGGTGTTTTATTAAAAAGGGGGTCGGGTATAAAATTTAGAAAATAGAAGCCCGAGTAAGATCTGCGATCGCAGAACTAAAATGCGGTCCGCAGATTGGACCGCAGAATTGCCCCCAAAACTCTGATGATTCTGTTTGGATTTGCGACAGGAATGCGGTCCGCATTCCTGTTATGCGGTCGCATTGTACGCCGCAGAACTGACCTTTACAAATCCTTAAGGAACTTATGCGACGATTATGCGGTCCGCATATTGGTTATGCGATCGCATAATAGACCGCATTTTCAACATTAATTTTGACAACTCTTCTGTTCCACTCTACGGTAGAAATGCGGTCCGCATATCAATTATGCGGTCGCATTTTGGACCGTATCTTGACCTCAAGTTTAACCAAACCACATCTTCACTATGCGGTAGGAATGCGGTCCGCATACCAGATCTGCGACCGCATTCTTGACCGCATAATGGCATTTTCTGTAAAAATTGATTCTTTTGATTTTTTTACAAGCTTAGATCAATACCAAGGGTCCGAACTGCGGCTCGCAAGCTCGCCGCGAAGAATTCTACGCATTCCTAACATATATTCGGAGTCGACACCACAAGATACTAGGTTTTGAGCCAAAAATTTTACGGGGCCTCACATCCTCCCCCACTTAAAATCATTCGTCCCCGAATGAGGACCTATTTCAAGCTTTTCAATATTTCAAAGATCAGTTGGTTTTGAAAACATGTTATGCAGATTCCTACACCTTTCACTATTTCCCAAATTTTTAGAAAAATTTTGCCAGAGTTTCCTTTGTAATTTGGACATCTCTATCTGACAGAGGGCCCCTGAAGCACAATTCCAAACACCATAACAGAATTACAACCACCCATATAACTGTTATACAATTTCCTACCTTAACAATTGCACACATTTGTTCACTTGATATGCTTTGCTTATGAATCAGTTATTTCAATGAGTTTCACATAATTTAGCCATTTCAACACATTACAAGCATACAAGTAATTCATTACCAACTTATACAACCATTAATTGATTACTTAACACAAGAGTCCTTATAAGGCTTTCATTTACCAAAGAAATGCTCACATGGCTTGAAACAATCCCTACACCTATAAGTCTTGCACAACTAGAGGGACTTCACTAGCATTTAGGAAGGAATCAACTTGGACACAATGGTAGTTGTTTTACAAATAGAAAGTTCACCTAATTTCTTCTAGACTTGATCAAATATATGGGGATATTTCTCTTTCATTTCCTTCTCCGCTTCCCAGGTAGCTTCCTCAACTTGTTGACTTCGCCACAACACCTTAACTGAGGCAACTTCCTTATTTCTCAACTTACGGACTTGTCTATCAAGAATGGCAACCGGAACATCTTCATATGACAGCTCTTCATTAACCTCGATAGTCTCGACTGGCACGATAGTGGACGGATCTCCAACTACTTTCTTCAACATAGATACATGGAACACCGGGTGCACTAATGACATCTCAGGAGGCAATTCCAACCTATAGGCCACCTGCCCCACCCTTTGAACGATTTGGTACGGCCCGATATACCTAGGATTCAACTTACCTTTCTTCCCGAATCGCATGACTCCCTTCATAGGATATACCCTCAAGAACACCCAATCATCAACTTGAAATTCCAATTCTCTTCGACGAACGTCCGCATAGGATTTCTGGCGACTCTGAGCAGTTTTCATCCTTTCCTGAATGACTTTAACTTTCTCCACAGCCTGGTGCACAAGACCCGGTCCTATTAATTCTGCCTCACCCACCTCAAACCATCCGATCGGAGACCTGCACCTCCTTCCGTACAATGCCTCAAATGGGGCCATTTGAATGCTAGCATGAAAGTTGTTGTTGTAAGCAAATTCTATAAGTGGCAAGTGATCATCCCAATTACCTTTGAAGTCCAAGACACAAGCCCGCAACATATCTTCAAGCGCCTGAATAGTCCGCTCCGCTTGACCATCAGTCTGTGGATGGAAAGTTGTGCTGAGATTTACCTGAGTACCTAAACCTTGCTGAAATTTCTTCCAAAAATTAGCTGTGAACTGGGACCCTCGATCTGAGATAATAGAAAGTGGAGTGCCATGAAGCCTTACTATCTCCTTGATATACAACTTAGCGTATTGTTCTGCAGTATCGGTGGACTTGACTGGCAAGAAGTGAGCTGATTTGGTGAGTCGATCCACTATTACCCAAATTGAGTCGAACTTGCGCTGAGTGCGAGGTAATCCTACCACGAAATCCATGTTGATCATCTCCCATTTCCACATTGGTATTTCCATAAGCTGAGTTAACCCACCAGGCCGCTGATGCTCAGCCTTCACTTGCTGACACTTCGGACATTTAGATACAAAGTCCGCCACACCCCCCCTTCATACCGTTCCACCAATAAATATCCTTGAGTTCATGATACATTTTCGTAGAACCTGGATGCATGGAATATCTGGAATTATGAGCCTCCGCCATTACCCTCTCCCGAAGCTTATCCACATTCGGAACACACAGCCTACCTTGACACCGCAATACACCATCCTCGCCGCCGAGTGAGAATGCCGAAGTCTCGTTACTCAAAACTGCTTCCTTCATTTGAGCCAATGCTGGATCAATAAACTGCTTTTCCTTGACTTCCGCTACGAGTGACGATTCTGCTCCATTATGTACCATAACATTTCCCTCGTCTGATGTCGAAATACAAACCCCTAGACTGGCCAATTGATAAACCTCCCGAGCCAAGGGCCTTTGATCCACTCCCAAATGAGCCAAACTACCCATAGATTTCCGACTGAGAGCGTCGGCCACCACGTTCGCCTTCCCTGGATGGTACAAAATGTTCATATCATAATCCTTGAGTAGTTCTAACCACCGTCGCTGCCTTAAATTCAATTCCTTCTTCTTGAACAAATACTGGAGACTCTTGTGGTCTGAGAACACATCCACATGGACCCCATAAAGATAATGCCGCCATATTTTCAAAGCAAACACAACTGCCGCAAGCTCCAAATCATGCGTCGGATAATTCTTCTCGTGATTCTTGAGCTGCCTCGAAGCATACGCTATAACTTTCCCATGTTGCATCAACACACACCCCAAACCAACCTTGGAGGCATCGCAATAAACCACAAATCCTTCCGTGCCTTCCGGCAAGGTCAATATTGGTGCCGAGGTCAACCTTGACTTCAGTTCCTGAAAACTTTTCTCACAAGCGTCGGACCATTGGAACTTAACTGCTTTCTGCGTCAACTTAGTCAATGGGGAGGCGAGGGCAAAGAATCCCTCCACAAACCTCCGATAATACCCTGCTAAACCCAAGAAGCTACGAATCTCCGTCGGGGTTGTGGGTCTAGGCCAATCTTTTACTGCTGCAATCTTCTGGGGGTCTACCTGAATCCCTTCACTAGAAACAACATGACCCAAAAAGGAAACGGACTCCAACCAAAACTCACATTTCAAAATTTTAGCATACAACTGGTGCTGATGAAGAGTCCGCAGAACTGCCCTGAGGTGACCGGTATGATCCTCCCGGCTCCGCGAATAAACAAGGATGTCGTCAATAAAAACAATCACGAAGGATTCTAGAAATGGCTTGAAGACACGATTCATAAGATCCATAAAGGCTGCCGGGGCATTGGTTAGCCCAAAAGACATGACCAAGAATTAAAAGTGACCATAGCGAGTTCTGAAAGCGGTCTTGGGAATATCCTGCTCCCTAATCCTCAATTGGTGATACCCGGACCGTTGATCAATTTTGGAGAAGAACCTTGCACCTTGCAATTGGTCGAACAAATCATCTATTCGAGGCAGAGGATACTTATTCTTGATGGTGACTTTGTTGAGCTGCCGATAATCAATACACATCCGGAGCGACCCATCCTTCTTCCTGACAAAGAGAACCGGAGCACCCCACGGCGACATACTCGTCCGCATGAACCCCTTTTCTAATAAATCCTTCAGCTGCTCCTTTAACTCACTTAACTCCGCTGGAGCCATTCTGTATGGTGGAATAGATATTGGCTGCGTATCTGGCAATACATCAATCCCGAAATCAACCTCCCTATCTGGCGGAATCCCTGGAAGCTCGTCCGGAAACACTTCGAGAAACTCATTCACGACTGGCACGAACTCGGGGGTAGACACTTCTGAAGTGGTGTCCGCCACCCGAACCAAATGATAGATACACCCTTTCCTAATCATCTTTGATGCCATAAGGTAGGAAATAAACCTACCCTTCGGCACCACATCATTCCCTTCCCACTCGATAGCCGGCTCATTAGGGAACTCAAGTCTCATGACTCTCGTTCGGTAGTCAAGTTTAGCAAAGCACGAATAAAGCCAGTCCATCCCCATAATCACATCAAAACTCCACCATTCCAAGCTCGA
>NC_031990.1:78044433-78054764 GCF_001879085.1 Nicotiana attenuata
CCCTGTCCGCTAGAGGATGTAGGGGCATCCTGAGATCTCTGGGCCTGAGCGGCCACTAACTGGGTCAACATACGGATGGCTCCCCTAAGGTCCACATCAGAAACCTCGAGACCAGGAGCTGGAATGGTGCCAGATTCAGGAATATCGGCGGGAGGGATGGTGGCACCCTCTGCCGCTGCAGGATCAGGAACATGCTGGTCTGGGACAGACGGGCCAGGTAGGTTCAAGGCTGGGGAGTCACTCTCACCCACGGCATCAGGTACATGATTCATAGCCCCTCTCGGGGTGGCATTGGCCCCAAGGCCGAGTCTAGCTCTCTTCTTAGGTGCCATTACTGAAAAAGTTCAGAACAACGCACGAGTTAGATATAGATACTTTCACATTTCACTTCACTGCACGATACAGAATAACACGGAAGTGGGAAATTTCCTAAATGTCCATGCAGCCCCCCACTTATGGATGTGGTCGACTTCACACCGATAAGTAGGGCTCTACTAGACACGGCTCCGAGACATCCTAGGACGCCTTAAAACCTTAGGCTCTGATACCAAGTTTGTCACGCCCCAAATTCGAGGGACATGACCGGCGCCCGACCGGGTAGCCCCAGCCAAGCGAACCTGGATGCCTTTCCTAACCCACATGTTTCACCCATGTTTTCCTTACTCAATTATTCCAAGAATTTGCCAAATAATTAATTAAGAACACTTTTTAATTTACAAAACACATACGTACTTACATAATAGAAATGAAATCACCAACTCGTTACCAATGTATGAAAACACGGACCTACACAAGTCTCTAACCCACATTTACTCTCTACGGAGCCCCTAATCGTACAACAGGATAATACAGTATTTGCCGGTAACAAGGCTCCGGCTATACCTTACACAAATTCAACTAAAACTCCGGAAACGATGTGGCCTGAACCACGCAGGGCCCCGAGAGGAAAGGGGCTCATTAAAAAGTTGATGGATGACGAAGGGGAGCTACGATCAGTGGACTGGAGTACCTGCTACGGATCCACCTACAATCATAACATGAATGTAGCGCCCCCGGCAAAAGGGACGTCATTACGTTTGAATGGTACTGGTATGTATGAACAAACTTTGCTCCAAGTAAACTCGAACCATAAGCAAGTAAGTAGCAGTAATAAAAGCGACAATTAAATCCACAAGGAAGGAACAATTAAGCCAACAGGTATACAATCTCTCCTCCATAAACAAGCATGTAATTGAAATGGAAATAACAATCAAATCCACAAAGAAAGAGCAATCAAATCACAAGTTTACAATCTCTCCTGTTTCCCCTTCCACATTTCCACATCAATAATTTCACAATTTGTTCATAGTTCATTTCAATAGCGATTTCGATCGCTTTCCAACCTTATTACCTCGGCCACCCTTATTACCTCGGCCACCCTTATCACCACAACCCACACCTTATTTCTTCGTGTTGCGGCGCGCAACTCGATCCCACCGAACAATCACAATTGACAAACAACATAACAACAACAACAACAATTCACAAAGAACAACAACAACAATCCTCAAGAAACAACAGCAACAATTTACAAAGAACAACAACAACAATTTACCTGAACTTCCATAGCCATCAATACCATTTCCATGTATTCCATTACACATATGCATTGATAGGTCACGATGATAATTTCCCACGACAAACCACATATGTTACTACCACGGTTATTTCGATCACATCAATTCCCATTTCCTTCCATTACTTGTTTCACAGTTCTTACCACATAGCACATTCACAATCGCAAACTTGATTTATTTCTGATTAATTGCACCATTATGGCGAGGGAACAACCACAATCACTCAACCATACCAATCACAGGTATTTCACAAACAAATCACGTAGAAATCACATACCAAGCACTCAAACACCCAAACAAGACGATTTTACAAGTTCAAAGTTAGCCATACATACCTGGAGCCGAATTCCCTTTTTAACTTCTATTTGCAATTCACCAAATGGTCTAGCAACGTCAATCTAGTACACAAGTTAACGCGTATGACTTAGAAAATAAGTTCACAATTCCTACTCAACTTATTTAGGTTAGCAACCCATCTTTGTACCATCTTTTACTCCTACCCAATTACTCTCACTAGGTTTTAGGTTATAGAATGACATGCATGTATGAGTTCAACCACTATTTTCAAAAACCAATGCATGAGACTCCCCCCCCTCAGTTTAAAACAGAAATTCAGTGAAAAGGGTTAGGGATGTTACCTGCAAGAAAAGGGGGATGAAGATAAGCTTGAAATTTCCCGGCCCGGATGGTTTTGAAGAATCAAATTTTGGAGAAGATGACTTTCTCTCTCAAGACCCTCTCTTCCTCTCTCTTATTTTGTGCAGAAGATCGTTAAAAATGAGGGGCTGGGGGTGTTTTATTAAAAAGGGGGGTCGGGTATAAAATTTAGAAAATAGAAGCCCGAGCAAGATCTGCGGTCGCATTTTGCGATCGCAGAACTAGATTAGACCGCAGAATTGCCCCCAAAACTCTGATGATTCTGTTTGGGTCTGCGACAGGAATGCGGTCCGCATTCCTATTATGCGGTCGCATTGTGCGTCGCAGAACTGACCTTCACAAATCCTTGAGGAACTTATGCGACGATTATGCGGTCCGCATATTGGTTATGCGATCGCATAATAGATTGCATTTTCAACATTAATTTTGACAACTCTTCTGTTCCACTCGGCGGTAGAAATGCGGTCTGCATATCAATTATGCGGTCGCATTTTGGACCGCATCTTGACCTCAAGTTTCACCAAACCGCAGCTTCACTATGCGGTAGGAATGCGGTCCGCATACCAGATCTGCGACCGCATTCTTGACCGCATAATGGCATTTTCTGGAAAAAAATTGATTCTTTTGATTTTTACAAGCTTAGATCAATACCAAGGGTCCGAACCGTGGCGAGCAAGCTCGCCGCGAAGAATTCTACGCATTCCTAACACATATTCGGAGTCGACACCACAAGATACTAGGTTTTGAACCAAAAATTTTTACGGGGCCTCACACAACTCCTCCACAACATCATCATCAACCAACCCACTATCCACAACCACTACCTATTATACTCCTCATAAGGCACTACAACCTATTCCCGACCCTCAAAATTCAACCAATGACCACCACTACACCCAAATACCAGGAGTTCATCAAAGAAACCCCATATATGTTGAAACCTTACCCCACAATCCACAACAAACCCTATACATACCTGAATCCGCCGAGAAGGACCTGCTCATCAAGAATATAGCAGAAGAACTTAAGAAGCTCACAAGTCGAGTCCAAGGTCTCGAAGAGGGTAAAGGCATTAAGGGATTAAACTATGAGGATCTTTGCATTTAGCCGGACGTAGAACTGCTAGAGGATTACAAACCTCCTATGTTCGAGATGTTTTATAGAACAGGTGACCCAAAGGTGCATCTAAGGACATACTGTGACAAGCTCGTAGGAGTTAGAAAAGATGAAAGGATTCGCATGAAATTGTTCATGAGGAGCCTCACTAGAGATGCCCTATCTTGGTACATCAGTCAAAATCCAAAGAAATGGGTTAGCTGGGTAAACATGGCATCAGATTTCATGGATCGGTTCAGGTTAATACAGAGAATGCACCAGATGTTTTCTATATCCAAAATCTCAAGAAAAAGCCAACAGTGACTTTCCACGAGTACGCTACTCGGTGGAGATCGGAAGCTGCAAAAGTAAGGCCGGCATTGGAAGAAGAGGAAATGAACAAATTCTTTGTTCGGACCTAGGATCCACAATACTATGAGAGATTAATGGTTATTGAGAATCACAAGTTCTCTGAAATCATTGAATTGGGAGAAAGGATTGAAGAAGGAATCAAGAGCGGATTGGTAACTAGTTTTGAGGCATTACAGGCTACGAACGAAGCTTTGCAGTCAGGGGGCATATCCAAAAAGAAAGAAGTAGGAGCCACGATGGTAGCCCAAGGGCCAAAATCCCCTCTCACATACCAAACCCCACCACCCACATATCAGCCCTCACCTCCCAGATACCAACAACCCGCTACCACCCACCATACTTATAACACACAACCTATATATTACCACTCACCACCACCAGCCCTCTAAAACTACCAAAAACCCAGACCGGATTTTGACCGTAGACCACCCAGACAATACACTCCTATTGCTGAACCCATTAATCAACTCTATGAAAGACTGAAGGCTGCACGTTACGTCATCCTCATTCCCGCTATTGCTATGGAAAACTCTTCCCGGTGGGTCAATCAGAACAAGACATGTGCCTATCACTCGGGCATGAAGGGACACACTATTGATGAATGTCGCACTTTGAAAGATAAGATCCAGACTATGATTTACACCAAGGTTATATAAGCAAAAGATGATGCACCTAATGTCCGCAAAAATCCCCTCCCGGATCACACGGGCGAGGGGGTAAATTTGATAGAAACTGATGAAGAATGGGATCCGGAAGGATCAATTGGACACATTCGTGAAGGGGATAAAACCACAATACCTCCAGTCACTCTCACACCCATTATAGTGCAAATTTAGTCACCAATTGAGATTGAATTACCAACGCCAACTCCGTTTGTGGTTAAAACAACAACTCCCTCAACTGCACCAGCTCCGTTTGAGGTGGAACTGACCACACCTTTTACTGTGACGGTAGCACGTACACCGTCCTTTAATTCTAATGCTATACCATGGGACTATGGTGTAGAGGCGAGAAGAAAAGGAAAAGGGAAGATGGAAGAAACAGGTGCCGCACAAGGCATGACAAGGACCGTTAGGGCTTACACACCTGAGCATTTGGGAGGAACAAGTAAATAAGCCGTCCAAAACAACCTATCATTGAAACCGCCCCAGATGATCTTTGGAGGAAGGTGCAAGCAAGGGAGTACTCTGTAGTGGATCATTTGAACAAAACCCCTCCTCAGATTTCCATTCTATATCTGCTTTAGAATTCTGAGACGCATAGGAATGCATTAATGAAAGTATTGAATGAAGCATACGTGCCGAACAACATCACCAGTGGAGAGATGGCCAACATGGTAGGGAAATTATTAGAGAGCCACAAGATCACCTTTCACGAAGACGAACTACCACCTGAAGGAATGAGTCACAACCGGGCACTACAGATCACAGTACAGTTTAAGGATGTCACACCTCATTTTTACACACCTACCCCGAAGGATAATGTATAAGGGAGTTTTTCCATTTGAAGTGACATTATTCGAAATTGGATTATTTATTTATTTTTAGAGTCGCCACTTGGGATAGGGTTGGCTTTTGGTGTCCCAAGTCACCGGTTTAACTTGAATCCCAAATTGAGGAAAATTTCGACTTCCCAATTGGAGTCTGCGAACCAGAAATTCTGAATAAGGAATTCTGTTGACCCGAGGGAAGGTGTTAGGCACCCCCGGATCCCGTGGTTCTAGCACGGTCGCTTAAATTATTATAAATGGCTAAAATCTAATTTTTGTATATGCTCCAGCCTATAGTGCAATTTTAAGATTATTTAACGCTTTTAGTTAAATTTTAAGAAAGTGAACGTCGTTTAAAAACGTATTTTTGGATCACGTCACATGAAATGCACCCGGATCCTCGACACATTCTTATTCAATGTTTTGAGATTTGGATTTGGGTCGCATGAAATACACACCTGTATTTAGGAAAGTAAAATTATTAAAAGCGCGCCTAAAGCGACTAACGTATTATTAACTTCGCGGAGGGCCGTGAAATTCGCTAAACGGCACACCCCAATTTCTAGATATTTTTTAATTAAGCATTTAATGAGGGCCCCGCAATTCATGTGTTTTGTTTGGCGAGGCTCATCTCACTTTATTAATTAAAGGCCAACCTAAAGCAAACTATGATTTTCTAATTATTATGTTTGTCTCTAAAAGGGCCAGTTAACTCGCATTTATAGATTCGGGCCTTAAGTTCAAGTCCGAATTCAAACAAAAGGGAGGACCCTCTTAGTTTGAACCCGCTACCTAACTCAAAAACCCAAATTTATATTGCAAATTAATACCCCGGATTCCTAATGTAATTTTTAAAGGGTTTTGACTTATACTAATTTCTTGGGCCTTAGAGGTTTAGCCCAGTTCTGAAGTAATTTGTTCCCCTGGTTGGGCAGATCACTTTCCAGGGAATCAACAAATTGGGGCTCAAATGAGCCCAATCCAAACGATGCAAGAAATCCAAATAAGTCTGGGCAGGCGTTGGGCTCATATATGGTCCAAACAACCACGAGCCAAAACCCAAACTGTTGTTATCAGAAATGCGATTCCCAAGCAGTTGGGTGGAATTATTCACCCCTTAACATTTAGATAATGAATCACATACCAATTAATATTGCATTTGTGAATTAGCATGCTGATCAAAATTCGGACTATAATTCTAACTGAATATTAAAGCATTAGGCATAAATGACGAACAACTTGATTTTAGATTTAAACGTGTAAACCTCATATTCAGGTGCATAAGCCTATGACAACCTCTAATCGCAATTCCAGTTGAAAACACAGCTTACACTTGAGTTATTGGATTTATTCATTAGGAAATATGTACATGTATATGTCCTGGAGTTTATGTCTAAGAAAACATACCCAAACCTACATACCAGACCTTGATATCATTTATCACATATGAATTCAAGTGTGCTAGTAGTGCAACACATGTCTTAATAAGCTCTCGAGTTCCGATATAAGTTAAGCCAGGCACAAAACTATATTAAATATAATTTTAGTCTATGCTAAAAGATCTATACCAACAAAATCCAGAATGTCCATGTTTAAACAGTCCAATACAAGTAATTAAAGCGTATTTATGAGCTAATCTCTAGCACAATAACCCTAGCATCATAATTCTAATAGTCCTTAGTCGAATACATATGGTGAACACAATAAAATTGCTGAATCTAGCTAAGTATAACATGAGCTAAATGAGGAGAACAAATTGACAAGTGTTTCACTTCATTTCCAATGCTTGAAGGCTACAAGAGATGTACCCGGAATTCGAGCAAATTAAAAGAACGGATTAGGATCAGCAACTTCACAGCAGTAACAATGCTCAGCAGCAGTTCAGGAAAAATTCGAAACAAGGGATTGCTCCAAATGAAAATAAAACCAGTAAATCAGTCAATATAACTTGCAGAAACTCAAATAGCTTGAAGTTGAACCCAAGACACTAGGAGACCCCAAATTGATAGCTAAAACTTGAGATCAACTTAAGAGAGACTTCCTTGTAACAGTTTTTTTTAGTTTTCTCTGCTGTTTCGCTTTTGCTTTTGGTTTTTTTTTATGAAGAAGACTAAGATCTA
This sequence comes from Nicotiana attenuata, assembly GCF_001879085.1. Lineage (NCBI taxonomy): Eukaryota > Viridiplantae > Streptophyta > Magnoliopsida > Solanales > Solanaceae > Nicotiana > Nicotiana attenuata. The sequence continues at coordinate 78,051,783 of NC_031990.1, forward strand.
AGGGAGCTTTAGAATTTCAGATCTGGTTTTTGGTTTTGAATTTCAAATTCCAGGTTCTAAGCTTACTGAAAAATGCTTTGGGAGGGAAATTTGGAAGCTGGTAGGTTTTTTTGGAATTTTTCAGATGTGTTGTAACTTGCAATGAAGTATGTAGTTTCCCTTTATAGCAAGAAAGGGGGAGGAACTTCTTCAGAATGCATTCACTCATTTTCCCCTTTATCTTCAGAGTTTTGTTCATTAGCCCTAATGTTTGACTTGTCTCTCAAGTTACTGCTCTAAATTTCTGAAATTATGACTAAAGGCCCTATTTTAGAAGATTCTAGAGGGTTCTAGCTTAACTACAGCATTCCTATGCAATTCCAAGTACGAAACTACCCTGAACTATTCTGAAATTATTAACCTATGTTTACTAACCCCCAGCCCCTTAAACTTGATAAATAACCCTGATTAATCAACCACAAGGACTGAAAAGGTTCAGCTATAACCAAACAACTCCTTAAAATTGAATTAATAATCTAACTAATTCTAATTGGGCTGGAAATTAATTCTAATTAATACTATGTCCTAGGCTAATTTTAATTACTGAAAACAATAATGAACAGATCAACATTCAAAATGAAGCTAATATCTGTAACAACAAAAAATAAGAATAAAATACTAAAGAAAATTAAGACAGCAATACATACAAGAATAAAATTAAAACTATAACCCTAAGAGAAAACTTAACAAAATCAGTAGCAAACATGGATTATATAATAGTTAAATCAAAACGAAACTAACACTATATGGCCAAAATCAGAGACTTAATTCGAAAACCCTAACTCGAACAGAAAAACAAAAAGTTATGCATTAAAGAAATATTTACTTATGCAAAGAGAAAGAAAAACAAAGAAAGAAAGAAAAATTGAGAAAATTACTGTTTTAAGTTTTAATTTGGACTGACTCCTTCGTTTGATTCTCGGATAATGTTATAGGCTTATTCTTTGCCAAGAACAAGCCAATAACATTACTTGAGAACCCATGACACTGGTAACCCCCTTGAATTTCAACTTGAGCCTTTGAACATAAACCCTAAATTTAAGGTTCGAGGGATTTAAACCGGATTTGAGGGAATTTGGTTTGAGATTTAAGAAGAAAAGGGTGAGGTGAGTTTAGGGTGTGAATTTGGTGAAATTTAGAGGATTTAGGGTTTTGGGGTCCGAGTTTCGATTTGAAATTCGAGGAATCTGGTGGTGATTTGAGGGAATATAAACCTAGACATGGAGAGAAGAGGAGGAGAGGAGCATGGGGTGTGATTTTGGGGGCGTTTGGAGGTGGCGCCGCCGTGGACGGCGGAGATGACGACGACTGTTCTGATTATTTGACACGTTTGGGTGAGAATTGAAATAAACGGAGATCGGATTCGGAAAGAGGATGTGAAGAAGAGGATATTGTGTAAATTTGGGAGCCATTGGAGACTCGCCGCCGGCGGAGACGATTTCCGGCCGGCGGCGGACGGCGGACGGCGGAGGGGCGGTGGTGATATTAGGGGTATTCTTAGACGACGAACGAGGGGTGGGGGGGAATTAGGACACTTATATATCAAACATCCTAGTTAGTTCCGGACCGTTGGATTGATGAGATCCAACGGTCATGATTCACAGGCCATGAAACGACGCCGTTTTGTTTTTGAAAAGGCTGGACCGGATCAGGGTCTTTTGGGCTGGACCAATTTAGCCGGGTTTTGGGATTATGGGCTGGGATTGTTTTGATACTGGCCCAAATACAAGTTGGCCCTTGATTTGTTTATTTTTCTTCTTTTCTCTTCTTTTGTATTTTATGTATTTATTTTATTTATTTCTTTGCAAAATTAACAAAACCTAGTTTAACTCCAAAATTAGACCAATTAATTTTCTAAAATAGAATAAATCCTAGTTAAAAAGGAAACTAAACAACAAAAAAAAATGCAACAAGTGACTATTTTTGTAATTTTCTTCTATTTTTATGATATTAGTTAAAAAAAATCTAGAATTGGATCCTAAATTCAAGTATGCTATTTTTGTATTTTTCATGAGTTATATCAATCAAAAAATGCACAAAATGCAAACAATCACAAAATCATGTAATTAATTCCCTAAAATTCAAATAACCAAAAGAAAAATTCTAATTCTAATGAATTTATAGGAGTAATTTAAGCGCGGCAAAAATCACGTGCTCACAGATGCCCCTCTTTGCTCGAAGACACGAAGGGTTTTCGGGCAAAAGATAAATGAGCACCATGAAGGATTTTTGCCTGCTCAGCACTCCATGAGAAGCATTTTGAAAACCGTCTGACCGAACCCTGCTTCAAAGGTTGCCTACATATCCTTGGCTATAAAGGAATCAGGTCGGTGTAGTTCTGGAAGGTCTGGTAGCTGGGACTACCAGGAGCTGTGAATTTCACTGTTGTTGTTGCTGCTACTGCTTGCTGACCCCCTTATTACACCAAAAGGAAAATCAAAGCTAAGCTAGCTATGCCTATCAACTATGAGTTACAAGATTCCTATCTATAAATCTCTTGAAGCTTGATCTTGAGTCTTAGCTAATTTTGCTGTGAACTCCGATCTGAATCTTGATGCTCACAAGTTGTAGGTGTTGTTTCTTTCTGCAGCATTGAGTCAAAGCGGGATCGGCGGAGCTTATGACTTTAATAAAATTTTGAGCAATCCGCACCTTTGTTGTCTTCAACATTTGAATTCATTTCTTTTTGTTCTTTTCTTCTTTTCTTTATTCTGGATTGAGACTCATTGCATTGGTCGTCTCGCACCGCTGTGCCTCGGTGTTCGACCTGCTTAAGACACCAAAACAAACAAACGAACAAAATTTTTCTACCCCAGTTTTCACTAGAAAAATTTCGTGAGTTAGTTGTGACACATATCTAAGCGATCAAATCAGGATTGTGTAGGGAGATCCTCGATTTTTGGCCGGCATTTGGAAAGAAAAAGCTCCTCGGTTTTTTGGCCG
>NC_031990.1:78054864-78058416 GCF_001879085.1 Nicotiana attenuata
TAGCTTCATTGATGACAGACCTTCAATGAAAATTTGTTAGTAAAATACTAAAATTACTACTTTCAGCATCAGTATTAATTCGACTTATACCTTCAGCAAGGAGATCGTGAATAATCACTTGCAATTCCTGAACTTGGGTAATAACAGACTTGCTATCTACCATTTTGTAGTCCAAAAATTTAGCAGCAATGAATTTCTTCAACCCGTCATCTTCAGTTTTGTATTTCCTTTCAAGTGCAATCCACAGTTCTTTTGACGTCTCCACACCACTATATATTATACAGATTGGCCTCCAGTCCGCTAAGAATATAAGTCTTGCACAGAAAATCAGAATGCTTTCACGCATCAATCACGAGAAATCGTTCATTCTCTGGAGTTTCATCGGGCAGAACAGGAACATCTTCCTTAATGGACTTCTGTAGATCTGAAGTAGTCAAGTAGAAGAACATCTTCTGCTGCCACCGATTGAAATCAATCCCGAAAAAATTTTCGGGTTTTTCTGCCGGTGCCAATGCCGGTGTTGTTCGGCTTGTCGATGCATTGGCAGTTACCATAGGAACAGTCTGGTTACCATTGTCATTCATTATTTCTGTAAAAGAATGACACAAACAAACATTAAAATCATGTAGAGTTTAATCTCCAGTGGATTAGAAAACCACAAAGGTTTTACACTCCAGAAACAGTAAGTATAACACAAATACATAAAATAAATTAAATTCCTTAAGCTTGTTACTATTTTGTATTTGTAAAATAATTCTGGAGAATATAAAATAATGTATAAACATAAATGAAAAACAGAAATAAAATTTAATCCGAGCCCACTGAATTCACAGTGTTCCCTTAAGGAATTTAATCCCCTCCTAGTACCCAAGGTTGTGGATTATTTCCTCCCAGGATAGAACGAATTACACACTGGTGTAGCGGTACTTCAAACCCCAGTGTTTCAGCGAACACGTAGATCAGTAGAAAATCACACTTACTGTTGCTTTCTTAGTAGTTAAAACAATGCAGAAGAAAGGAGGAGAAGTCAGAAATTCGTATGGAAAATCTGAGAGAATGGACTGCAATATATAGCCAACATGTTACGTTAATATTTACTATTAACAAATAAATTTGGTCCAAAAAATCAATCGATCATTTAACCAAATCCAAATCGAAATCCGAATCTGAAGCCGAAGCCGAAGCCGAAGACGAGCGAGCGACGACGGCGCGAGGCTTGACTTCTTCTTAACTCTTTAAGAGCTACAAGAAGAGAAATTATATATACCCATCAAAAATTGTTTCTTCTTCCAATATGGGAATATGTCCCATTGTCAAGGAGGGAATCTAAAATAAATCTTAAATATTTTATTTTCCCTCCATTTTCCATTCACCCTCTTTTAAGCTACATTAAGCTTAAAAACCCAACAGATGTCAGCAATAACTCTTGTATTTGCATGTCCATATGATATGATGTAGAAGTCATCACTATCGAAAATGCATTCAGATAGCTTAACAACAACAGCAACAACAACAACAACATACCCAATATTATCCCACCCCGTGGGGTCTGGGGAGGATAGTGTGTATGCAGACCTTACCTTTACCTTGTGAGGATAGAGAGATTGTTTCCAATAGACCCTCGGCTCAGGAAAGCATAAGCACCACACTAATAAAAATATAAAGAAGAAGGGGCAGTACCAAAAATCCATATAAAAGCAGAATAAAAACAACAAGACAGTAATGTGATCAACAATGAAAGAAAAGAACGGTTAGTCATAAAACTTACTACCCTCAGAAAGCAAGATCGCGTGCCAATACTACTGTTATGAACACTCTAGACTACCTACTCTACTACCCTAATCCTCGACCTTCATACCTTCCTATCAAGGGTCATGTCTCGGTCACTGAAGCTGCACCATGTCTTGCCTAATCACCTCACCCCACCTCTTCTTTGGCCTACCTCTACCTCTTCGTAGGCCCTCCAATGTCAACCTCTCACACCTCCTTACCAGGGCGTCTATGCTCCTCCTCCTCACATGACCAAACTACCAAAGTGGCGCTTCCCGCATTATCCTCAATAGGGTCCACACCCACCTTGTCGCGAATAACCTCATTTCAGATCCTATCTAACCTAGTGTGACCGCACATCCATCTCAACATCCTCATCTCCGCTACCTTCATCTTCTGGACATGAGCAATCTTAACTGGCCAACATTCAGCCCCATACAACATCGTTGGTTTGGCCACCACTCTGTAGAACTTACCCTTAAGTTTTGGTGGCACCTTCTTGTCACACAAAACATCGGAAGCGAGTCTCTATTTCATCTATCCCGTCCCAATACGATGTGTGACATCTTCATCAGTCTCCCTATTCCCTTGAATAATAGACCCAAGGTACTTAAAATTCCCTCTCCTGGGGATGACCTGCGAGTCCAGCATCACCTCATTTCCCCTTCTTGAGTCTCGCCACTGAACTTACACTCCAGGTATTTTGTCTTGGTCCTGCTCAACTTGAAACCTTTAGATTCCAGGGTCTGCCTCCATACCTCTGATTGCGCGTTCACACCATCTCGCGTCTCGTCAATCAATACAATATCATCTGTAAATAACATGCACCACGACACCTCCCCTTGGATGTGACGCGTCAGTACGTCCATGACCAGAGCAAACAAAAAAGGGGTGAGTGCCGACCCCTAATGCAACCCCATCATAACGGGAAAATGGTCCGAGTCCCCACCCACCGTCCTAACTCGGGTCTTTACTCCATCATACATGTCCTTAATCAACCTAACATAGGCAACAAGTATACCTCTAGCCTCCAAACATCTCCACAAAACCTCCCTCAGTACTTTATTGTATGCCTTTTCTATGTCGATGAACATCATATGCAAGTCCTTTTTTCTCTCCATATACTGCTCCATCAATCTCAATCTCCTAACAAGGTGGATGGCTTCTGTAGTTGAACGCCCCGGTATAAACCCAAAACTGGTTCTCGGAAATAGACACGCTCCTCCTCACCCTTTGCTTTACCACTATTTTCCAGACTTTCGTAGTATGGCTAAGCAGCTTGATACCCCGATAGTTATTGCAATTTTGGATATCATCCTTGTTCTTGTATACAGGAACCATTGTGCTCCACCTCCACTTTTCGGGCATCTTTTTCATTCTAAAATGACATTAAATAACCTAGTGAGCCACTCCAAACCTGTCTTGCCCGCACTTTTCCAAAACTCCACTGGAATTTCATCTGACCCGGTCGCTTTTCCCCTGCTCATCTTACGCATAGCCCCCTCAACTTCATCAACTCTAATCCGCCTACAATACCCAAAGTCACAATGACTCCCGGAGAGTTCCAAATCACCCAGTACAATGCTCATGTACCCCTATTCAAGAGACTATGGAAATAGTTCTACCATCTCCGATGGGTAAGCCCCTCCTCCAACCAAACTCTACCTTCTTCGTCCTTGATACACTTCACTTGGTCCAAGTCACGCGCCTTCCTTTCTCGCGCCTTGGCTAACCTGAACAACCTCTTATCCCCACCTCGGCCCTCGAGTTCCTCATACAAAC
>NC_031990.1:78060069-78073569 GCF_001879085.1 Nicotiana attenuata
ATAGCCAGCGTTTACCAAGTCAAATGAAAATAGCCACTATTTGCTGCAACAAGACCGGTCCAGCATAATATACTAGAGTTCGGTGCACCTGTGTATGAACTTCCAGCATATTATGCTGGAACTCCAACACACGGAAAGTTCCAGCATAATATACTGGAGATTCGAGCACTTGTGTATGAACTTCCAGCGTATTATACTGGACCGGTATACTTTGCTGGAACTCCAGTATATTATGTTGGAGTTCTAGTGTACTTATGCTGGAACTCCATCATATTATGCTCGAGTTCCAGCATACTTATCCTTGAACTCCAGTATAATATGCTGGAGTTCAAGTATACTTATGCTGGAATTCCAGCATAATATACTGGCGTATTTTTCGGGTTTTGAACAGTATTTTTGCTCAGATTTATCTTTATATGAAAAGTGGCTAAATTTTGATTACTTTTGAAACTTGGCTATTTTTGAATGACCACTTGTAAATCTGGCTATTTTTGAATTTATCCCTGTAAAATGGCCCAAATTCTAAATTTTGACTCAACGGCGGCTGCTCGCATGAGAGACAGACGTGTGTAGTCAGATAAATTTTTTTCTTTCTCCATTTAGAAAGCCGAAATAATTCGCCAGTTTCGATCCAGTCTACGCATAAATGTTTAAAATTAATAACAGTGTTATTTTGACAATTGTTTTTTTCTTTTTTTACATGAGGAAACGTATACGCTTGTAATCTGATTCTGTATTCTGTATTTTTCTTGTTCTCATTTTTCTTTGATCGGAAGCAAGGAATTTGATTCGATCAGAAAATTGAGATATGGATGGGAATAATTGGAGGGCTGCTCAGGCTCAAGCTCAAGCTCAAGGGGGTGGTGAAGGTGCTGCTGCTGCCGGACCTCCCACCGGAGCTATGGATTCCGGTGATTGGCGCACTCAACTTTTACCCGATTCTCGTCAAAGGATCGTCAACAAGATGTAAGTAATTTTCCTTTTTTCTAATTTTGCAGCTTGTACTATATTTTTATATGTCAATGATTTTAATTTTGAATTTAGGGTTCCTTTTTGTGAAAACTCAGTTCTGCAGGCGAATTGGGTATTCTTATTATTGGTAGTAGCGGAGCCAGAAATTCTAACAACGGGATTCAAAATACTTCAAAACTGCTATACTAGAGCTTCCCATATGTTAAGGGGATTCAACAGTTACAAAAATAATTGTTTTTTACCCTACTTGCACAGTGTAATTTCAGGACGACCCCTTCCTTACCTTTAGCTCCGCCCTGATTACTAGGTGGGCTACTACGAAGTTTATGCCATAGACTAGATATTACTCTATGATTTACATTTTGTTCTAAATATGGTGAAATGACAGGTTGCAGCACAAGTTATTGATTGGATTATAACTGATATTGTTAAACAGGTTTTAGGCTTTCACAACCAGAGTAGTCAAAAGTATATTGGAGCTTTAAGCAAAGCGCAATTTAAGCTTGGGCTTTAGTGAAGAAAAATGCCAATGAAGAAAAAATGAAAAGTAGAAACGTTGTGCAAGAAACTGTAACTATAAACACAAATAATAATTATTGGAAAAGAATGAAAAAACTGTAATTAAGCTATATATATGCGCTATAGTGACCTTAAAGACTGGTACCTTGAAACCTACACTAAAGCGCCAATTAAGCGCGCAAAGCACACAACCTGGGCTTCACCAAGCTTCAGGACCTAAGCGTGCTTCAAGCAAGCCTTTAACTACACTGTCAAATCAGGATGTAATGTAGCACACAACCTGGGCTTCACCTAGCTTCAGGGCCTAAGCGTGCTTCAAGCAAGCCTTTAACTACACTGTCACAGCAGGATGTAATGTCAAAATATTTTTATTTTTAAAAAACTTTTACCAGGATACTGCTATTTCAGAATTTTAAGCTGATTTTTTATTGATATGGCTGTATAGAATGGAGACCTTAAAGAGGCACCTTCCTGTCTCTGGGCAAGAAGGAGTTCAGGAGCTTAAGAAAATTGCAGTGAGGTTTGAGGAAAAGATCTATACGGCTGCTACAAGTCAGGTATGCAGTATAACCTTATTTCTAGTTGTTTGAACAAATGCAACTTGTTCTCCACGTTGTTGACGTTATTCTTGCTTGTGTTCATGGATTTATCTTTTCCAGTCATCTAGACACATTGTGTGCTTTTTTTAACTCAAATTTATTTAATGTTGCAGCAAGATTATCTGCGGAAAATATCTTTAAAGATGCTAACTATGGAGACCAAATCTCAAAATCCTATTAATAATTCTATGCAGCCCAATGCTGCAAGTAGTGGTCAGAATGCCCTTGGGCCAGGTAAGTGATGAAACATCATGTGCTGTATTTCACATATGCAAATCTTTTGTCTGAGAGGATGCTTTATATACCTAATTTACTTTGTTCCGCTGTTGAAATTTTTTGCTATGTCTAGCTACGAAGCGTACTGGAACTAATCTTTGAGTTATCTATAATATTTTAGGTGACTACTCTTCGTAAGTATTCTTTGTGCTCTAGGTCGGAGTCCTAGCCCCTTAAAGTGCTGCTTATTTACTTTCTGACTATTCGTCCTTTCTTAGCTATCCCCCCCCCCCAAAAAAGAAAGGAACAAAAGAAAAGCGGACCATTTACAGTACTACATACTGTTGTTTATTTGTGTAATAATAAGAACTTAATCAGAGTTCTCATGTAGTATTTTGGGATTAGTTTTTGCAAATCAAATGGCTCCTTTTTCTCGTATCTTAAACTGTAAAATACTTGCTAGCTTTTCTTGCTATGTTTGTTATTTAATTGAAAGCATCTTGACTGTTTTATTTTCATTTCTGTAGGATCCCACAGCATGCAGTCCCAAGTTAACAGCCAAGCACAGCAACTTCCTGTACCTATGGTGGCCAATCAAACTCAAACACGGCAACCACTGTTGCAGCAGAACATTCAGAACAACATGCCATCAACTGGGCTGCAAAATTCTGCAAGTTTGACTCCTGCACTTCCTCCTGTGAGCAATTTGACGCAGGCTACTATGCCAAATGTCATGGGCCAGAACGCAAATTTGCAGACCATGCAAAACATGCAAAATGTTGGTCAAAACTCAGTAGGAAATGCCATTGGGCAAGGCATGCCTTCCAATATGGTTGCTAATTCTCAGAGGCAAATGCAGGGGAGACAACAGGTTGTTTCTCAACAGCAACAGCAGCAGTCCCAGACATCACAGCAATATCTTTACCAGCAGCAGATGCATCATCAAATGATGAAGCAGAAATTTCAGCCAGGAAGCACGCAACAGTCCATGATGCAATCTCACATGCAACAGCAGCAGCAGCAGCAACAGCCGCAGGACCAGCAGCAACAACAACAACAACAACAGCAACAGCAACAAAACCTTCTACAGCCTACTCAGATACAATCTTCTCAGCAAACTATGATGCAACCTTCTTCAATGCAATCAACTTCTTTGTCCAACCTTCAGCAGAACCAACAGTCTACTGTTCAACAGTCAACTCAGTCTGTACTTCACCAACGATCACAATCAGTTATGAGACAGCAGCAGGCTCCCATGCTTCATCAACAGCAATCGGCAATGCTACAGCAACCAATTTTACCAGCCCAACAGCACCAGCAACAACAGCAACAGCAACAACAGCTGATTGCACAGCAGGCAAATGCTACAAATCTCCAGCAGAACCAACTGATAGGCCAACAAAACACAATGCCTGATGTGCAGCAGAGGATAGTGGGCCAACAGAACAACTATAGCAGTCTGCAGCAGCAGCAGTTACTTAATCAGCAAAACAATCTTCAAAATATGCATCAGCAGCAGTTGGGCTCTCAAAGTAATATTGCTGGGGTCCAGCAGCAACAGTTGACTGGAAGTCAACAACCTGGCAACTCTGGCGTGCCATCTAATCAGCACCCTATCCATATGTTGCAACAATCAAAAGTTCCTCTACAGCAACAAATGCTGCAGGGTGGTACAACCTTGTTACCAAGTCAAGGTCAACAATCTCAGTCGCAGCCAGCGCAACAGCAAATGATGTCTCAGAGTCAATCACAACCACCTTTGGGTTTGCAGCAACAGACAAATCAATTGCAAAGGGAAATGCAACAGAGGCTTCAAACATCAGGCCCCTTGCTTCAACAGCAGAATGTAATGGAACAGCAGAAGCAGCTATATCAATCACAAAGAGCCGCACCAGAAGCCTCATCAAGTAAGTATTTTTCTTAATAAAAGCTTTAGCAGTTTGGCATTCTTAGAAATTTTCCACCTCTCTTGCTTTCTATGTGAAGGATAATAGGACGTCTAACTATTTGAACCACTGGCTTACATTTTTCTTGGAAGTACACCAATTAATTTGGAATGATTAGTCTTGAGAGGTAGAGATGTGACCAAGTGTGATGTTGCTGTTTTGTTCAGCTTTAACCATACTATCATGGAAACTCAGAAAGAATGAGATCCCAAATGTGCAATTGGCTTTTAAGTAAAATATGGAAATCTTAGTTTATTTTTACATTTATGGAATATTAGTATTTTACCAAATACCCAGTCAGTAGGACCCTATACATTTAGATGGCAATTAGTATGTATGAATATAGTTTCTTAATCAGAAAAAAAATGTATGAATACTACCTGAAATATCTAACACTGTTTTTATCCCAAAATTTCCCTGAAATTTTAATGATGTAAGGAGTCAAGTCCGTCAAATTTTGGTTATCCTCAACCTTTGGTTTATTTGTAGCATCTTTAGATTCTACAGCTCAGACGGGAAATGCAAATGCAGCTGATTTGCAGGAGGAGGTTTACCAGAAGGTATTGTTTCCAATGGTATTTTTATTTGCACAAGATGTTGAAAACCGAGGATATTACTGATGACTTGCTGGAACATTTTGGCAATTGATGTGGATTTTGATAAACTAGCTGGTTATAACAATATAAGGAAAAGCTGAATGTTGTGAAATATTTCCTGTGACTGATGGAGTAATAAAGGAGATTTACCAAAATAAATGTTCAGCTAAATTTATAGTCATGCCCCGCCGTGCAAGGTACTTTTATGGTATTCCAATTCGTAGAGGAAATAGAAACTTGAACATGTTACCGATAACTTGTTAGAAATTGATATATTCTCAATTGAGAAGTGAAGTACAAAAACTACGTCTCAATTCCAAGTAAGTTGGGGCCGGCTATATAAATCATCAAGTTGGAGCCGGTTACATAAATCATCACTGTCCATGTCGCTTTATGTAAGCCAGTCTCAAATCCATTATAATTAAAAAAAATACTAGACGTTCTTTACATTTTCTACTAGCATAATTGAGAAGTGAACTAGAATTTGATAAATCAATTGGTTACCAAAAATTAGAAATAGATGAATGCTATGATCTATTATCTAAATTCATGAGGTAATATGTCCGTAAGTTCGGGTCAAGGTCCATGGTATGAACCCAATTTGCTTTATTTACTAAAAACTAAGAATTTTATTTCTAGTTTGAAGGGTAAACCTATTCATGGAAGAAGTGAAAATGTGAATACATGACGACAACAACAACAACAATAACAAACCCAGTGAGTTCTCACAAGTGGGATCTGGGGAGGGTAAGATGTATACAGCCTTATCCCTACCTTGGAAGGGCAGAGACTTCGGCTAAAGAAATGATGAAAAAGAAGTAATGGCAAAAAGTAGGAACAACAACAAGATAAAAAGAAGACCGAAGCCAAGATAGCAGTTAAACATTAGATAGTAATAGCAATCTATGAACAAAAAGATATCATACTAACACTAATGCTATCGAACTGAGGAAGACAATGTGAATACATGAAAAAGGGCAGCCCGGTGCACTAAGCTCCCACTATGCGCGGGGTCCGGGGAAGGGCTGGACCACAAGGGTCTATTATACGCAGCTTTACCTTGGAATTTCCGCAAGAGGCTGTTTCCACGGCTCAAACCGGTGACCTCCTGGTCACATGGCAACAACTTTACCAGTTACGCCAAGGTTCCCCTTCCAATTTGAATACATAGCTATAAGAAAATGTTTTTCTCTGCGAAAAGACATCCATTCATCTGTATTAGTTGGTATACATTTTTTATTTTTGGGGATAACAGAAATTCGTTGTTTTGAGTTGAGAAACTTGGTGGATAATGGGTCCGCCTCCCCAGCCTTTTCTACTTTAAGTACTCGACTTGGTTCACCAGCTAGGAATAAGTTGGTATACGTTGAGTTCTCCAAGAATAAACATATAACATTAACATGTTCTATATACTCTACACCATTTTTTTACTTGTCAAGCCGACTACATTGATGTTATTTCCACTGTTTACCCTCGTTTTGCTTCATTGATGATAAGGTGTAAAATGGAAAAATTAAAAAAATATGACGCCGACTACTAAACCAAATTATGTCTCCCAAACTATCTGTAAAAAAAAAAAAGCGACCCTATGTTTTCCTCCTGGCCGGGCTGGTCTATGATCACATCTTGGAAGTTGACCCTCGATATGAGCTGAAATGTGTACCAAGAAGCTAAAGGAAGCCAAACTTAGTTGCTTATTTTACCATTCACACGCTGATTCGTGCAAAATGGTCTTTAATCAGTTGTAGTCTTCTTCTTCTACTTCACTTTTAGCCTTTTTATCCAGAAGATTCTTTACTGCATAGAATAGTTGATCTAATTACCTGTCCACCTGGGAATGCAATCTGATATTTGCGTAATTGACTTGATGAAAATATTAATGCAGATCAAGTCTATGAGGGAGATGTATTTACCAGAGCTCAATGATCTATACCAGAAAATTGCTGCTAAAGTGCAGCAGGTATGTCATCAGCATTTTATTCCATTATTGTCATTTCTGAAGTATTTCTACTAGCTGTATGGTGCAGCATGCTTGATATACTATGTTTTGATATAATATGAGGTATTTATAGATCTCAATCAACTACTATTCAATCCCAACTTGTTGAGGTCGTCGGCTATACTAATTGTTTATACCCATTCTGTTATATTCAAGCTCATTTCATTCCAATCACATAGAAAATTATAGGTTCTCTAATTTCACACATATCCCACCAAATATACGAGTCTAAACAGAATGCAACATCTGATTTTAACCTTTATCTTTGCTACTTGAACCCTCCGTTAGATGTGATCATTTCTATTTTTTTGGAATAAAAAAAGCTTGTCAAATCTTGTGTGATCATACATCTATTTTAACATGTGCATTTCTACGATATTTGGCTTATGGATATGTTGGGCCTTAGAAGTCCAATATTCGTACGGCAATGCTAGTGTCAGAACTGTTTTATTGTGTAATGCCCCCTTAATGCTCATCCGTTTCTATTATTATAGTTTAATTTTGGTATTATGTTTTATCTATCATGTCTTTCTTGGAAAATAAGCACATATATTGGAATTGGCATTCACGGATTACCATGTTGCTTGATCTCATTTCTTATCATTCTTCTGGGACAATACTTGCAAAGCATGTATTTTCTCTTATTTCTACTTATCCTAAAACCATTGACCTTTAAGTGCTTTGTCATAGTTTGAAAAAAAATCGACTTCCTCACAAGTTTCATCAAATTCACAACATTTTTTGCGTATAGCATGCACCGTGGTACTGCATTTTGTATTCTATTGTTAGTTCGTCCATAACTAGGTAAACAGTACTGGTATCAGATTCATTTTATAAATCAACAGTTGTTGGAAACTCTCTATCTCTTTCCAAATTTTTACCCCTATTATTGCTCCTTCGTACGTATGTTTTATGGAATTTATATATTTGATACAAACTCCTTGCAATGCCCATAGGTAATCCTAGAAAATTATCTAACTGAGAATTGCTGCAGAAAGCTCAAAACTCTAAATTCTCATTTTTGCATCTTTAGTTCCTTTCCTGTCATCTTGAGAAACAGTACTTTCATAGTGGGAATGGTGCGGTTAATTCCTTTTCATTTCTTACATATGCATCATTTGTCTGTGTCAGCATTGTATACGATTGTGAAGTAGAGGGGGTGGTGGACACCATAAAAGGATTATGCGCACATATCTAGTCAGACACTGTGATGTAGATGCAATTTTGGTGTTAGTCTCTTTTCCTTTTGGGGAAGGGATAAGGGCCTCCGAATTCTTCGGGCATGGGCTTGATATATCTGAGTTTAAAAGCACTTAAGTCAACACTTTTTTGGAATGTGGGCAGCTGGCTAGCCAACTACGTTATTCGTCTCTTTAAGCCCTTTCTTAAGTTTTCACTCCTTTTTCTTGGCTGTGGGAGGTACTTAAAGCACTACTATTAAAAGTTAGCAATGGGCAAGAAGCATGGCTGTGACTAACTGATTTTTTTTTCTGATTTTAAGCATGATTCTCTTCCTCAGCGCCCTCAGACTGAGCAAATTGAAAAGCTCAAGGTGTTCAAGATGACGCTGGAACGTGTTGTGGTATTCTTGCGGCTTAACAAGCATGATATTCAACCTTCTCACAAGGAGAAACTGCTTCAGGTTGAGAAGCACATAAGTTTCTTTCTTAATTCCAATAGGCCGCGCAAACCTACTCCTCCATTGCAAGGGCAACTTCCTCAGCCTTCCATGCAGCTTCAGCAACCACAATCTCTTGATGGCCAAGGTAATCCACCTATGCAACCCGTACAGGGTTCCATGGCAGCAATGCAGCAGAATAATATCACCAACTTGCAGCATAATTCTTTATCTGGTGTATCAACAATTTCCAACTCTCAGCAACACATGGTAAATACAGTACAGTCTGGTTCCACTGTGGATTTGGGACAGGGTAATTCATTGAACTCACTGCAGCAGGTGGCTACTGGCTCTTTACAACAGAATCCTGTTAACAGTCCTCAACAGGTAAACATAAGCTCATTAAATTCACAAAGTGGAACAAACCCTGTACAGGCAAACCTTGGTTCCCTACAGCCAAACTCAAACGTCCTACAGCAGTCACTTCCTAAACAGCACGAGCAGCAAATGTTGCAGAACCAGCAATTAAGACAGCAGTACCACCAGCGGCAGATGCAGCATCAAATTTATCATAGACAGCAGTTCATGCAACAGCAGCAAGCAAAGCAACAGCAGACCGCACAATTGCCAGCCCACCAGATGTCACAGCTTCACCAGATGAATGATGCTAATGACCTAAAGATGAGGCAGCAAATGGGTCTGAAACCGGGAGTTTTACAGCAACAGCAGTCAGTTGGCCAGCGTGTCGGATCTCATCATCCACAATTGAAGCCAGGGATCTCTTCACCTCAAATACATCAGGCACTATCTCCTCAGGTTACCCAACATCCTTCTCCGCAAATTGACCAACAGAATATGTTGGCATCTCTTACCAAAAATGGGACTCCTCTCCAATCCACAAGCTCACCATTTGTTGTCCCATCTCCTTCAACTCCCTTGGCTCCATCTCCAATGCCAGGGGATTCGGAAAAAGTTAGTACTGGCCTTGCATTACATACAACGGCTGGAAATATAATGCATCAGCAAGCTACGGTTGCTTCTGCACCTGCCCAATCCCTTGCAATTGGTACTCCTGGGATATCAGCCTCGCCTTTGCTTGCTGAGTTTACTAGTCTGGATGGTACACATGCGAATGTCTCAGCCGCTGTTTCTGGCAAGTCAAGTGTTGAACAACCATTGGAGCGCTTGATGAAAGTGGTTCGTATAATACCATTCTACTTAATTTATATTTTCAGCGATCTCAATAAATCTGTCTTCGTGCCTTTCCTATTTTTGACATATTTATTATATTCAGGTTAAAAACATGTCCCCCAAAGCATTGAATTCGTCAGTTAGTGACATCAGTTCAGTTGTCAGTATGATTGACAGAATAGCAGGATCTGCACCAGGAAATGGATCAAGAGCAGCTGTTGGCGAAGATTTGGTTGCCATGACCAAATGTCGTCTCCAAGCGAGAAATTACTTTACACAGGATGGACCTACAGGAACAAAGAAAATGAAGCGATACACAACTTCCAATGTTGTTTCATCAAGCGGCAGTGTAAATGATAGTTTCTGGCAGTTGAATTGTTCAGAAGCATCTGAATTAGAGTCAACAGCAACATCCAGTGTCAAAAGACCTAGACTTGAGGTAATATTCTGCTGCTTACTTACAGGAAAGAAGTCCAAAAGTTCAGATCCGAACATGAGACCCCATGGTTGATTATTTTGGATCTTAATAGAAAGGGGTCCATTCGGGTGCACTTTAAGAGTTAAAATAAATCTGGTCATTGGCCATGGCCAAAGAGAGACTAGAATGAAACAATTGCAATACAGTGGAATAGTTCCTGAAGTCTCAGCTTGCACGCAAAGTGAAAGTCAATTCGAAGTTCCTTTTAATTATCATTCCATGTGCCTACTCTTTCCTTTAATTGGTTATACTGCTGCTACTGTAAATTTGACCCGAACTACCACTTCTAAGTCTGTTCTGGAAACTGTGATAACCAGGGTAGAATAATGTGGGTGTAAATCAAACATGCTTTATGTAGACGGGACATGAGCTTTACTCCTCTAGTGCGTTTGCAGCTGGTGAGTATATCTAAATGATCTGAACCAACTATAGGATGGCTGTATAGATCTAAATGAACGCAGTACATTGAATGCTGTCAGAAACCTGAGGCTTTCAGCTGGCTTGCACGGTGTGACTAATGTTGGTGTGTCTTTGGACCAGACTGTCGAGTTCCTGCTGCTTTAACTTACGATATCACAACATCTAATCCAATCTCTAGCACAAACTTTTCAACCCTACTGTGCCACAGGATAAAAATTTGTATGCAAATTAAAATATGCCTTCTATCTATATGATTGCAACATTATCCCATCTGTAGCAACTAGCGTGTGAATATATTCTAGTGTTGAACTAAGTCTGATTTGGAAGTTGTCTTCAGATGTCTAGTCACTGCCTATTTACGAACTATTTTGACTTGAATCCCCAAATGCACTAGGCTCTCTGGAGTTTGGATAGGTGGAATGCTTTAGATCCTCTCATTTCTGTATTGGGTTTCTTTATGCTATAATGTGATTGACTTAAACCCCGCCTAATCATTTGATAGAGTTACTTGATTCTCAGATGAGTAAATTTGTTCAACAGAAAAACAAAAATACAAATTGAGAACATTCCAAGCATTGGCAGAATACAGGACAACAGGTATTATACGTTATAAGACGGGAGAATATGAAACAGCTTTGATTCCATGCTAGCTTGTGAACCCAACATGTGGAATGGTGTTTTTATTCCTTAAAGTATGTGATCTCTTTGCATATACAGGAAAATGTGTTAGTTTTTGTTATTTCGCTCGCCTCTGGTTTGCTTTTCATCTATCGTTATTGATGGTAGGACATCCAATATCTGATGTAAGATACATTTATTTTTAGAATGGTAACAGTCGTATAAAATATCCAGCATAAGGTCATAATAAACTTTTTTTATCACAAATAATTTTTTCAGATGCTGATTTTCTTGACTTTGCATTCATATTGATGTGTTGATCTTTGACAAGAAAACTGCTTTACTGTCAATTTTTGGGTTTTGTACCTACAGTGTACTAACAATAATTAGTAATCTATTGCAGGTTAATCATGCACTGGTTGAAGAGATACAGAATATCAATCGGCAGCTTATCGATACTGTTGTAGAAATTAGTGACGAAGGTGTTGATCCAAGTGCAGTTGCTGCTGCAACAGAGGGTGGTGAAGGCACTACTGTGAAGTGTTCCTTCACTGCCGTTGCGTTGAGTCCAAACTTAAAGTCACAGTATGCTTCTGCACAGATGGTGAGATTTTCTTATACTGAGCTTCAGTCATCAACTCTATAACATTTTTTGTTTCTATAATTGATTGATGGTCGTTTAATTCTGTGCAGTCTCCAATTCAGCCGTTGAGATTGCTCGTTCCAGCTAATTATCCAAATTGCTCTCCAGTTTTGTTGGACAAGTTTCCAGTTGAAGTAAGGTGAGGAAAAATTTGGCAGTCTTCTTGATTTAGTACCAAAAAGAGATGAGCCAAGACAGAGAAAGGAAAGGAGATAATTGAAAAGGGGAATTATAACATATAAGTCAATAAAGCATCGATAGATCTGATTTTATGACATGTTCATTATACCTTGTTGATTTGTGAAAGGTTGTAAGATGATGAACAAAAGGTCCTTGTGATTAATCATTTAGTTGAATTCTCTAATGGTCAATCAGGGGCTAGTAGTAACAGGGTTCCATTAAGCTATGTCAGTTAATTTTTCTCCCTAGAAACAAAAGAACAGGGTTTAATAGAAAACTAAAAGAAGAGAGGGATGACAGAGTAATTACTAGGAGAAAAAAAAATGATGTTGGGGCCATGCTGATACTCGAATGGAATACCATAGTTTTGGAAAATATACTGACCACGAGATACGAGATTTTAGAGCACCCTACGTTGGGAAACCATAAAAGATATTGTACATCTGCCTTTTGATCTGCGTTAAGATTATCAAATAAGTTTTGAAGATCACCCTTTGTCTAGTCTTATATTCTCCACTTTAACTCGTAAAGTGAATCCTTTTAAAAACTGGGTTTTTACCTATTTTTGCTGCAGTAAGGAGTATGAAGACCTATCCATGAAGGCCAAATCAAGATTTAGTGCCTCTTTGCGAAGTCTTTCACAGCCAATGACTTTAAAAGACATAGCAAGGACTTGGGATGTTTGTGCTCGCGCTGTAATTTCTGAATATGCACAACAAAGTGGTGGTGGGACCTTCAGCTCAAAGTATGGGTCTTGGGAGAATTGTTTGAGTGCAGCATGATCAAACATCAATCTCTGAGATTGTCTTCATCTCTGGCTTTGCTCTCCTGCTGTCTTGATCCACCCTTTGTCTTTGCTCTTTCTGCGGGTCCCTTTTACTGGCTGCATATCGGCATGTTGAACTGAATGCCTAAAATCCTCTGTTTATGCTGGTTGTTGCTGAATAAATTTTTGCTCTCCATCGAGTTGTTTATAATCATGTACGAAGTTTGCCTGTTGAGTTGTTTGTTGTTTACTTAAAACTGGCAATTCTGTGCAGTGTATTTCTGAACTGTGAATGAAAAGTTTTTAAATTATTAAAGTGTCTGATGGCTCGTTTGGGGGCGGGGTGGGTCTTGACCCAATTGGAAGGACATGGGGTCCATAACTCATCTAGTAGTTGTAGGCCTAAGGTCTTTGTTCATTCATTAGAAAAGGACTAAAACTGCCCCTAGATTATTGAAGTTGGTACAGTAATACCCTTTGTCCACCTATTTTGTAAAAATTACTCTTAACGTTTTATTTACGGCTCAAGACTATCCTTACGACTAACAACCCTGTTCGGTTAAAAGAAAAGCTTTAATTAATTTGTACATATCATCGTCCCAGGCCTAACTTAAAACCCACCCAAATTAAAATATACCCACCCGTATGTAAAACCCATATCCAAAAAAGTTACTCTTCTTTTTTCTTCTCCTTCTCAAAGCGTCGTCCTCTTCTCAAAAAATGCATCACCTTATCAATC